>NC_136623.1:32744395-33344395 GCF_933228915.1 Telmatherina bonti | reverse complement strand
ACAGGCTGATCTGACAGCCTACAGAGAGGGTCGGTCTGAAGTAAATAAAGCGATTTGTGACAATAACTCGATCAATCCCAGCCATTCTGGGCTCAGAAATAAAAATAAATTAGCCTGAAATGCACAGAATAGTTCCACTTTAACTGTTGTAATACAAGCACATATGTAGACAGATTGAGCTCAACAGATAAATATGTTTACTGGTGGACGAAACAAAGATGGTGTATTGCATAGGTGTTGACAAATTATTGTGCCTTAAAACCAGTAAAGCTGCTCATCAGAAGACCAGTTGCAGAAACATAAATGACTTTTTTCTCTGGTTTTCTTCAGTGTGATATCATGATGTTGTTTGTCTGAGATCAAGTGCAACCATAAATAACATCACATACCACATCAGCAGGCGTTGCTGCAAGTAAACATAAATGAGGCTTAAACTGACTGAGAGAGAAGATGTGTTTCCATAGAAACACATTTAGCTAAAACAGCAAACAGGTCACCTCAAGGCGAGACGATGAGGACTGCTTCTCAATAGACTTCACTTCATTAAAGTTGTTCTCTGTGTAACTATATAACACTGTAAAAAGGCAGATAAAAAGAAATAAACCAAACACACACACACACACACACACTTTACATAGTGTTCAGCCACCCCTCATTGATTTTTTAGACTTCTCTCAGCTGAGCAATAAATCATGGATGGCGTTGTTTAGACACAATATAGACAATTAAGTAAAGAACAATGTTCTTGTTGCATGATGAGAGAAAATGAGGGGTGTCTGCGTGGAGCTGTACATATTACACAAACCAAACTAAATTACCTTTGTAAGAACCCACAAAAACATCAGCTCTTAGCTGCACAACAAACTCACACCGAGGAGGAAACTGTCCCACCCCACAGAAAAACAGAAAAACCAGATCAACAGCATGCATATTTCACGTCAGAATGACTTAGGACATCTAGTTTCGATAATCCACCCAATAAATCCACACAAACCTTGATCAAAGAAACTTAAAAATCCTTCTGTGCTTTGTTTTGCTTATTTCTATACAAGTACATGAGCAGTAAGTCCCAATGGCAAGCTCTGATCTCAGGAGAAGCATCATTATGGAAAGTTGTCTCTTAATGATTTCATTTCCATGTTTTTCATTTTCTGCTTCACATCAGCACCAGGATGTTCTCTGGGTTTATCTGCAATTTGCTGTGTTTAATGAAACAGGCCTTCCGATGTGGTTTCCACCTGTTTTGCCAACACTGGTCTGTTCCAGTTGGGATCAGACCAGTGCACAGGTTTGATTGGGAACACTGAGACCAGACTAGGGAGTGCTAAATTAAAGATTTATTCTTGATTTTGTCACCTTTAGAAGAATATTCTAAACCCTGATTTTTGAGTTGAAAGGAAGAGATGAACAACCAGAAGCAGCTAAAGTCAAACAGCTTCTTGCTTTTCATAACCAGCTGGTATTGTAAATACAAGCATTGTGCCTCGCATTGCGCCTCTCAGAAGAACATCTCAGTTTACTCTCAGTTTCTGTAATGAAATTAACAGACTTCTTACAGTTTTACAGTAACATCAACCATTACATGTTTTCTGCACAGCTATTTTATTTTACTGTTATAGTTTAAGTTTTGTTCTGGTTTTAGATCAACACTAAATAACAGCGTGATGCGTGTACATCCCTGCTGCTGTCGGTTCTCCCCATTCTCTGTCTGAACAGGCTGAATGGGTTATTTACTGCTCATGGACTCATATGACTGAGTACGCTGCTTACAGTAAAGCAACCAACCAACCAACCAACCAACCTGTGTCTGTGAGGGAGGGATGAGGCTGTGACCCTCCATCAGACAGAGAGCCATTTAGCCCTCGTTGCTGGTCCTCCCAAGTCACCTCTATAGTGGAAAACACATACATATATATATATATATATATACTTACATACACATATAGTCACTCACTGGTTTGGACACTTTGAGTGACGATGAGTGATGACTTTTTGGTATATATAGGATCAAATATCCAGAACAATTTTACAGCTTTTTTATTTTTCTATTTTTTTTCTTTAGAAAAGGAGACTTTTTATTCAGTAAAAAACATTATTGCTATCATTGTAAACTGTTTCTTACAACAGTATAGAGAAAAAGAAATGGAAAGAACCGTTTGCCATTTAAGTATCCCAAACAAGGATAGCTCCTCTTCAAAGATTGTGAACTTTGCTCCATCTGCTGGCCAAAAGCAGTAACAGTCACTCAGACTGTATAAAAAATTAAAAAAAAACCCAGATTATGCATTACAGTACATCTGCAGCACAGAATAATGACAAAAAATTCATATAATACTTTCATATTAATATATCTATTCACTGTTGCCATAGAAAATCACTGTCATATTATAACTAGTATAATTTTGCACTGAAATGCCCTAAAAATGACACAAGTACAAAAGAAACTGCCAAGCTTAAAGGAGTGCTTGAACTATGTGTGTGTCTGTGTGTGTGTGTGTATGTGTTCAATAATCCATGTCTAATTGAAATGATTGGCAATTTCACAATGGAAATGGAGAGCTCTGTCTTCATGAGGTAGAGCTGGGCAGAATTAATTAGTCTTAAAGTAAAGGGTAGATGAGGGCGTTGAGGCCTTGTTGGAGGTAGGGAAAGACAGAGCAGCAGAAATCTCAACCACAGCAGTCTGCATGCATGATCATCAGCTGTAGCTACATACAGATCTTTAATCTGATCAGTCTGTAGTATTTAGATAAGACCAACTTTGTTCAGTCTATCTATGAGATGAAATGTGGGAAAAAGTAAGATTAAAATGAAAAACTTTTAGCGTGTGCTACATGAAATAAGATCAAACTCAGTCCGAGCAGCTAAGCATCGCAGAACCACAGCTGCTAGTTAAAGTCACAACAGAACCACGGAGGCTTCCACAGCAAATTCACACCATCACTCCTTCCAGACTTGCCTTTCCTCCCATTTACTGGTGGACCTTGGGGTTTTTCTTCACTGTCTGCTGCTACTATAAAGAAACATGAAGGCTTGTGAAATGTTGAGACAAGTTAAGTTACTTTAAGTCACTTTAATGTGACAGCCGTAATGCAAGTTCTTGTACACAAACGTCCAATCACAGATCAGAACACAAACACAACACTATCTAATGTTGACAACCGGCTTGCAAAAACTGTTTCATAGAAATGTTCTGAACGCCTAGTTAACTGTATTGCACGTTATGTCAATACACAGTACAGTCATACTGCAACAAACAGACTAATATCTAGTACAATGTCGCCAGAGGAGCACAGATTATATATATTATATATATATATATATATGATATATTTCTGGACACTTTACAACAGATGTGTATTTGATATTAAAGTGATAAAACTGTATGGTTAAGAAAGAAACTGCATTCTGATTAATTCTCTTTATCATGCTGGTGCGAGCATTTTAAAACTGTGGGCTGTAATTGGCTCGCAGGTCATTTTTGGACAAGACTACTGCATATGAATCTACTGGCTCAGTTTACACTACAGTGTATGACTGTGTTGAGTAATACTCCCACGGTGTCAAAGGACAGCAGCGCGCCATGTAAACAGATGGGACAGTAGGAAGTAGAAACTGTGGGGAACTCCATTGATTTGCCAACAGTATCTCAGTTCATTCAAGCTGCTGGATGAATGTACTGTACATCAACATATACTCTGCAATACTCTCGTCCAAAACAGAAAACATCTCCGCATCTCCAGGGCTTGTTTTTTTATATTGCAATTAACTGGATAAACATTTCTTTTACTGAAATTTAAACACACCTGAAAGACTGTTGTGAGTTTCAGGTGCCCCACACTCCTCCTCCCCAGTCCCCTCTTATTGGTTGCCACATGGAGAAATGAATAAACACAGTTAGTTTTTTAAAAGTGAGAATTATAGCTGACATAGGAGACCTAAGTCAGCAGGGTTTGTCTACATTTCACTTCCTCTTTGTCTCTAGCAAGGCAAACTCTTGTAGATCCAGGTCATACACAGCTAAATGCACACACACTCACCTTCTCACACACATTTGCATTATCTAAGTTGAGTTCCACAGTGTTCAGTGTGAAGCGCTACAACACAAGGTCAGATCAATGCCCACCCACCCATTCCTTCCCCACCCACATGCTGCTATTGTCCCGGAAGATACAGCAGAGTGAGAAAGGGAAATCAAGAGGAAAGAAAGAAGAGAGAATGTACGCCGGAGAGACACAGAAGCAAGAGACAGGAGGAGAGAAATAATGAGGACGAAAGAATAAAAGTAGAGACAAGATTCAAAAAGGGCTTCAGAGTGATCAAAAGGTGGCACCCGCACAGAGGAAGGGTGGGACTGAGGGACAGAGTGAAAAGACAAAGAGAAAAAGATGAAGAGAGGTGAGAGTGTGGGGCTGGCTGGGGGCTGAACTGGGTAACAGGGAAAGCCCTCATGAGCTTTGACAGTGATGAAACAGCTGTGTGACAAGTCCTCCAAAACTGCACAAGCCCCCACACTCATTTCTCTCTGCAGCTTTTTCCTCCGTCATTCCTTCACATTGACTCAAAGGTTACATCAGTCTGTCTCGTTTAGCTTCTGAAGCAAAAACACAACTTAACTCATCACATTGCATGGCACAAGTTTGTACAGCATCACAAAACATTTGCTAAAGGAGTGCTGAGGAACAAGCTTCCACATCACTTTGCAATCATTTCTGTGTCGGTGATTATTCAAAGTCTGATTAGCTCTCACAGATAGGAGAGCAATAAATTATTTGGGCGAAGTATCTCAGCAGTCCAAACAGTTCAAATAAATCAGTCATTCACAGACAAATAATAATATCTGGAGTAAAAACTCAAAGCAAAGACACAGGAAGGCTAACTGGAACACGGCAATGGTACAGAACCACGGGGATTTATGGCCTGATGACACAGAGCACCTCGACAGCACATTAAACACAACTGCAACAGAGGGCAGGTTCAGGGAGCAATGATCAAGTTTAGCCTCCGCTGAACCCGGCCACCTGCCATTGCAGACAGGGTTTTGGCCTTCAGAGTGAGGTACAGCTCCACCAGCGCTCCCTCGTCTGAAAGACTAAACCCACACATTCAGGTACAGACCTTCACAAGGCTCTGTTCCTTCGTCTCCATCTTCTGAGAGAGAAATGGAAAAGGAACCGAGCAGAAATGTTATGGATGAACAGCAAAAGTAGAAACTTGTGAAGCTTTAAAACTAAAAGCCATCCTCATACATAGGATCTAAAGCGTACTAAACAATTCCATCAGCAGATAATAATCTTTCCCTTCTCCCTCATGTGTACAGACTCAGCAGCTGCTAGAAAGCGAAAATGCTTCCAGAGACCCAAACAGTTGAGTCATCACATAAAACCTTATCTTAAAATACCAACCAGTATGCGTTAAATGTAGTTTATCTGTTTAATATGAAAAGAATTCATCCAGGTGACTTACTTCTGTCCTTCCCTGTGGGTGGAAGCTGTGGGAGTTGTCGCCCTCGTCGACTGGACATGGGTGTACTAGTGGGGCTGGTCTGGACTGATCCACTTCGAGGATGTGCTCTAAATAACAGAAAAGCAGTGGATATATTGCATGAGGCGAATTGTAAAACAAAGCACTGATGGTGAATGCAAGGCACTCACACCACAGTGCATCAGAAATGTTCAACTAAAGGACCATCTTTCATTTCTTCAAACACATCTTTGTAATCACCAAAAAAAAAACAAAAAAAAAAACGCAATGTACTATCAAGATAATCCAAACCACAATTTAAATTTAGCATCTGCTGTAATTATATATAATCAGTGGAAATGTGAGATCTCTGAAGACTACACAAAGTGATTTATATCTCCAAATATAAAATCACTGTATAAATCAATGACATTTGGCACATGGCATGGAGGTGGAGGGTTACATCAACTGCAGGGAACTGAGCTGCAATAAAAGATGCCAGGTGTGAATCGCATGTACAGTCGACTCATCAAGCTGCAGGGAGAGAAGAGTACAATGCGGCAAGAGCAGACCAGTGCGACCATGCGTTCAGACTGTCCCCGGAAGGGCTTGAACTTAAAATAAAACAAATAAAATAGAAGAACAAAACGGAATAAACAGCATCAGTTGATGTTAGTGATGAAATCAAAGCAAAATGTCGGCCCATCACTGCTATACTCACACAGACGTATGAGCAGTGTGGTTTGAGCCAAATAAAAAAGGATTAAACCCAGTCAGCAAGCTATCCACGGTGTCAGGATTGTTGTGTCTGGGAGACTTGTGGAGAAAACGGAGCACATCCAGCGGTGCTTGGAGGGATGAACAGAAAGTTGCGAGGTGGGTGGAGAAGGGGGTTTTTGTGAGGGAGCATTTAATGGGGTGAGGAAAGGTGAGGTGAGGCAGGGTAGCAGGGTACTGGGTGACATGGAGTGTGTTTCTTTTTTTCTTTTCTTTAGTGTGTATGCGTGTGTGTGTGTGTGTTAGTCAGGCTGGGTGGGAGCTCATGGGACTGAGTTTGATTAGATTTTCTTAACTCTAGAGAGGTTTTAGCTGCACGATCAGCTAACAGAAGAGTAGCAGCTCTGGAGGCTGAAATAATTTTCTGAATTGATTTTATTCTCATTATGGTGGTAAAAAAAAAAAAAGCGTAATAGCCGTTTAGCTAGCCTGTAGACTGAACACCAGTGGTCAGAACATAAAAAGAGCAAACCTACAGACAGTGGGCATGTTCTCAGCTTGTTTTTGAGCTAAATGAATTAGCTAGCAAGAAGCCACTTTAGCTAGGCTAACATATGAACAGGCCCATGTGCTGCAAATTCATTGTTAAGACGCTGAATAACAATTATAACAAATTAAATGGGCATTATTCTTATCCTTCTTGTAATTTTTTGCAGATTCTTTTGGTTTTCTCAAGTTAATGTATGAATTATTTCTTCCTCCAGTTCAGCTATTGTTGGAAGAAATGACTGTGCAGCTAAAACTACAGTCTGCTGTTAGGTGGTTAGCCTCTCCCGTCTGGGTCACACCTCGTCATGGCAGGTGAGGGGGGTGCAGACCTCCCAGATGGCAGAGATGGCATCGACCTCATGAGCGAAGAGTCGTGGGGGCGTTCAGTAGAGCGCGAGCGGGACGAAAGGCGCTCTATAGTGGGCCGCTGGTCTGCAGAGCGGGACCTGCTGTGATACTCGTGTCTATCCATGGCTCCGTGGTTCCTACAGAGGTTGTTGAGAAACAGGTAGGCACTCAGTGGGACTCCAGCAGGGCACGGACATTATGGCTGACAGGATGGACAGTATGGAGGGCAAAGAGTCACACACTAAGGTGTGTGATTTCAAGGATCCTTAGAGGTTTTTTTTTTTTTTTTCATACTGACAATAAATACCAAACACATATATGCTACACATTTTTGGATTTGTGGGAAATTTACTTCAAGGTGAAAAAGCAAAGGTACGGCTCTCAAAAAAAAAAAAAAAAAAAAAAAAAAAAAGACAGCAGACAAACACTTATATTTAAATTTGAATCAAGTGCATAACTGCATGTCATCATGCAGGTTTTCTCAACTTGACTTTGGACTCAGCATTGCACATTAAACATTCTCCTAGTTATCTTTCCAGCAAGGTGACAATTCATGTGTGTGTTTTAGGTAGATAAAAAATGAGGAAAAGGTTATGTGCATTTTTAAATTGCTTTTTAATTGTAGTATCTGTTGTTTTTCTGAAAAATGCCCTTCAGATTATTTTGGCACTGTGGATATCAGGACAAACTTGATGGCCTGAAGAGCTGGAGGAGAAAAAGCAGGTGAAGTTTCTAGAACAAGAAAACACTGACAGTGCAAATACATGTGGTTAATTAATATAACAATATGAATATTAAAAATAAATAAATAAATAAAAGGGTGCAGGGGGCATCAACAAAAAGCACAAATAAAGACTGCACAAGTTATTCAACTCTTTTTGAAGGAAAGATGTTGGCAAGTGAAAGAGATTAAGGCATGCAGATTGTTTGATGCTTTGCATGTGATTGGCTGTATCACATTAATCAACCTTAAAAAAATTTCTTTGAAATGTACAAAATGTACAAGTATTTTTCATAATCAGACATAAAATTAAAACATTACGCCCATTTGTTTTATGTTAAAAGGCAAAATAACAAGTTGGTCTCTGCACAACAGAAAAGAGCTTCTTTTTCCTGCAGCTTATTGATCAAAGTGAAGTTTATTTGGAGCAAATCAACTCTAAAAACACGAACCTTTAACAATACGAGATCATAAATTAGTTTAAATTAGCTGAAGTGCGAAGAAAAATTCTCCAGTTATGTTAAAACCTTTTAGTGATTGGTGCCTTTTGGAGTCTGAATATTGTCCAGTAGCGAAGACGTCCATCTTGAGGAAAGAATTGTTTAAAAAAAAAGCTTCACAAAGGCTTGCTTTAATGGTTGTGAACATAACAATTTACACATTTCTGTTAATAAAGTTTCAATAAAATAAGGATGTGAATATAGTTTGTTAAAAATTCAATATAACGTTGTGTTATTTAGTAGATTCAGCTTTCACACGTATCCTGATCTTTGCAAGTGGTTTCTTTTTATGCTAACATTAATGCTTTGACCCACTCATGGTGCACTGTGGGGAAATGCACTTAACCTAAACTAAGACACTTGCCAAGAGGCCATAACTCCTTTTAGATGTCTCTCACTCATCTCTGTCTCTTTTTTCTTTTACTCCCTCTTTTCTTTCCACTTCGTTCCTTCCTGGAAGTATGCAGATGTGAAAGAGCTATATAATGTGTCAGAGCAGCAAGCGGTCCACTGAGTGGATGTTATCTGGAAAGCAACTAGCAGCAACTTGTCTGGGGGTCCCTCACAGATCCAGCAGCAAAATTAACATTTCAGCCCACTTCTTTGCTTGTGAGGTGAATATAAAAAGCTACATTTCTAAAAGCTAAAATTCTAATGTCTGTTTAATTGTTCAATATAACAACCCAGTTGTTTAACTGGGTTGTCTAATTTTAATGTCTGGAAATTTTGGGCAAAAGTGGGACGACAGATCTGAACAAGCTGCTGAGGTGTAAAGGTGAATCCATGTATGCAACATAAAGACATCAATATTTAAGCCTTTTTAAAGCTTAACAAGGTAATTACAGTATTTGTAGATTTACAGCCAAAGTGTGGCTGACAATAGCATTAATAGAAACTAACAACTTTACTGTCAATCCTGCATCAGATTTGTGCAACAAAGTAAAGAATTAACCCTGTGATGCATGAATTATTCATAAACAATGCCATAAACATTCACATAGAATAGTTTATTTCTACAGACAAGTACAGAGCTGCTTTCTTTGTCTTTAATATTATTTGACTGTTTATTTATTTAATCTATTCCATAGAAATATTTATAAAATATATTGTCAAATTTATATAATAGAAATATTCTATAAAAATAGCTAGTATAATTTTCTTTTCCTGTTAATCACTGAGGTAAAGTTAGTAATTATTAATTCCTATATTACATTTTATACTATATTAGTTTATTCTTCAGTGTGTGGCAGTGTGTTGAGTGACTCTACTAAAGTGGCAAAACTGCAAATACACCATCCTCAGATATGAATATACTAGAAAACAGTCTTTAAACAGGTGTCCACTGTCAATGCATCAAAGGTTATGTCAGAGTAAGAGAATTGTTTTTTTATTAGGTATGCCTATTCTTAAAAGTGACTTGTTTTATTTAACGGGAAAAATGAATCAAATGTAAAGATCTGTGTCACTCTGCATGGATTTGCTTCTAAAGAACTAAAATCAACTGTATTTAAAAATGTCTCGCCTGTTAATCATATCCTATCCTACATGTCTGGATACGTGTTACAAGTGATGGTGAGAAGCAGAGCAGGTGGAGAGCTCGCTTTAACACCGATCCAGGACACAGGTTGAACTTGAATTTAAGTCATGGTGGACTTTAGGGAAAGTTGTGACACTGTAGTAACGTCAAACAAGCGGACGTCTGAAGTTTCATCACTTTTCCCCTCGTGGAAAGGAGACAAATGGCTCAAACTTCTTATTCTTTCTGTCTCAAAGCCAGACAGCAGAAGGAAGGACACTGAAGCTATTTACAGGTCTCTGTCGAGGGCCAGGTGATGTGGATTCTCTCTTGTTACTGGTGCACCAGGACGCTGCTGTAAGCCTTGAAATTTGAAGGCTGGCCTGTCTCTGTATGGGAGCTTAAAGGTGGAGTATGTAAGATTTTCAAAATTTTCAAAATAAATTTACTAATAAAATAACTACAATCATAATTAGATAGTTTTTTGAACATGTAGGTTCCAGTCTGTCCATATTTGATGTGTTATTAAATCACAAGTTTTATTAATCACAAATGACAAAAAGCACTTTTTTTTTACTGGTAGGCAAACATTTAAGAAGGGTCTTTGTCATTAATTAAACTTGTAATTTAATAACACATCAAATATGGACAGACTGGAACCTACATTTTTTAAAAAAAACTATCTAATCATGATTGTAGTTATTTTTTTTAGTTAATTTATTTTGAAAATATTGAAAATCTTACATACTCCACCTTTAAAGCAGCTGCTTATTCTGACGAGACAGAAGAAGCCAAAGGGCAAATAACAGTTAATATGCAGCCCATCAAGATCCTTTACAATGAACAAGCAATAAGCAGCTGTCAATATCAAGTAAAAAGATCACTGGAATGATGTGCATGTAGATAAACAACATCAACAAAGGGACAGTCAAGTGCTTGGCAGCACTTTACTCCATGAACAGTATACATACAGCTGACATCAGCAACACATATGCTGTAGCTCTGAGCCTCAACATACAGAGGCAGTTGTGTACCGGCAGGTCACGTCTACACAACTTCAGAGCTGTGATGACCTCTTGACAAAAAAACCGATATCAGACGGATATCATTTTCTGTCATCACAAGCATGGTCACGGAGAAAGACGAAACGAGGGACACCTTCAGAAGACCACAAGATGGCAGATGCACAGATGCTACAGCAGTGCATTTAGAATACCTCTCATAGTCATAATCGGAGGAGTAGGCCCCCTCTGAATGGGCACGGATCATCCTAGTGGAACGCAGTAACCTGACTGCTTCCTCTCTGCAGATTGGGTGCACACGATGGTTGCGGCTGGCAAGAAAATATCATAGCTGGTCAGCATTTATTCATTTTTCACCACAAGAGGAGGCAAAATATGTGTATAAAAGAAAAACAACCTGCAAAGGAAGCTGGAATAAATGTATGGATTTCTATCATCCATAAGATGAAGCTTGACATACTGAATGTATCCCCATGATTTATGTAAAAAAAAAAAAAAAAAAAAAACCTCTTCTGGACAAAACTTTCACAACTATAAGTCACTTATCAGTTTACAGAAAGACCGTGCACTCTTTTGGAGGACAAGATGCTAAATAAAAAGATTTAACTTTCTAAGGCTTACAGTTGTATACATAGTAAACAGTGGAGCAAATAAAGTGAGAAAAGGGTGATAAAGGCGGGTTAAAAGACTGCAGTGCTGAATGGTGGTGGTGGTGGTGGTGGGTGGGGTGGGATTGTAGAGTCAGTAAAACATACTGCACTACTGAAAAGTGATGTGCTGTGAAAATATATATTTAATCTTCTACAGAAGAAATATATGCTGTCACACATCAACACAGCAGTCATGGCATTGACACTGGATCGGTCATGTGACACCACATCTACATGCAAACACCCTCTAGATAACGTTACTCTTCATTCTCTGAGACTTGAGGTCTTAATTTAGTCCAACACATCACAGTGACAATGCCATGTCTTCTAAATGAAAGCTTTCCTCCACAAACGTGGGTTGTGACACAAAGGTGTTGTGCTGGAGAGTGGAAATACAGAGGTGAGGCTTCATGCAAACTCAGGTAAACGTCTACCTGGGCTCCTTCATAGGATCATCAACAGGCTGAGTATGTCTGGTTCGAGGTAGGGTGAGAAAATGGCTGCAAACACATGGAGGAAGGAGAAAAGACAGAGATGGTTCTGAGATGGAAGAAGAAAAGGGTGAGGAAAGCAGATAGAGAGAGGGGGAAGATCGGAGACAAACAAAATCATAAGCAGACAGATGGAGACTGGAGAGGGTAGGAAACCGAGCGAGCGGAAGACTTCACAGAGAAACAGGATGCAAAAAGTTTGAAAGAGCTCAAAGGGAAGGTTCATGTAAGGCTTTCAAAGAGGAATGCAAGTCAGGAAAGATAAAAGCTGGAGAAAGTTGAGAAATCCGATGACAGGGAGGATTCCTTCTCAGCTTTGCCACATAGATATGAGCACACAGAAAAAGCACTGAACTTCCAAACTTACCTGGTGCCACCTCTACTGGGTGATCACACACCTTCAGATCAACATCTCACATTCACAACTTTGTCTTTTAAACAACAAAACATCAAAAGGTAAAAAAAAAAAAAAAAAAAGGTCTTAAACACTGAAAACAAAATAAAGCAGCAAAACACCAAATGAGGATTTTTATATAAAGCAAGGCATTCTGGGACAAAGCCAACTTCCCTCTAACTCATTTCCTGTCGTTTTCAATAAATAACCGGATATTGTTAATTAAAGCAGATGAAATACACTCAAGTAAGTACTGTCCCAGACAATTTAGGTAAGTGCATTTTCTGCATCTGACACTGATTTAAGCGGAGCCTCAGAAATATCAAATAAAGTTAATTGGACAGGAGGAAAGTGGCTGCAGCCTGGCAGTGCCAAGGCTATGATTGGACTCTTACAGCAACGTTTTCCAACCCTCACAGAAAATAAGTACTGATGGAGGATAACTGACCGCTTCCCCTTGACCACCTCTTCCATAAAGATAGCAAAATACGAGTCAGTACTATATGCTTTCCTCAGCATTAATAGCGTTGGCTCCCAACGTTTTCTGCATAATTTCACCTGATTTTAAGATTAAAAAAAAAAAAAAAAAAGAATTTCTTTTTCTTGCCAGGCAGAACTGTTTTACCAAGGAACTGCTTTCCAGAAACATTACGGAAAACAAAACTAACCATCTCTAAGAGTAATACAGTCACATTTTTGCTATAATATAAATTCTTCCAAGGTAACTTGGACTAGAAGGAGGTAAAAGAAATTAGTTTCAACACAGGAATTCACATCATAGTCTGAGATTTCAAGAAGAGGAGAAAGATGCTCTGTTGGCACATCAGAAAGGGAAAAACAAATTCATCTTACAGAGAGTTCAAGGCTTCATCCATTTCCCTAGTTTCACTTCTGTTCAGCATCTGTCCCCCTTTATAAGGATGCCTGATACAAGCATAAACTGGTGTGTGTGTACCTGTCAGGTGAGTGTTACACCTGTCAGACACACAGTGGAGCTGACTTCATGAGGAGCCGTACTGAGAAGGCCTAATTTGCAATAAAAGTAGACATAAACTGTCCATGTTGTTCAGCAGTAGTGTGGCCACATGTTTGTCTTTAGAGCAACTTCCAGGCGAGCTGCAGACTGTGGTGATCATACATTATAAAGAATTAGTGCCTGAGTAACCCTGAGTAACATGCTTTCCACCCCAAACCCCTCCACAACATTCATCAACACGAGCAAACAAACAAAAAACTAAAAAAAAAAAAGCATCCAGATGTTAAGACTCGCCGAGCCGAGGTTACCTGGAGGGTGGCGGAACGCTGGGAGAGCGCGATCGTGCTCGGTTTATATCAGCTGACCGAGAACAGTGGTTAGATGACATAACCTGTTCAGGGACGGACAATGTGGAGCTCTGGAAGTCTCTCCCATTCGGTCGATAGTCTGGGAAAACAAGCATGGGAGGGAGAAGGTGTTAGATTATTTCAATGTTTACTTACACGCCAACACTTTTATGACTCTGGTGGGGGGGGGCAACTCCAGTCATCGAGGGCCGCAGTCCTCCAAGTTTCAGGAGTTTCCCTGCTGCAACACACTTGGCTCAAATCAGTGGCTACTTTGCAGAATTGTGCAGAGTTTAATGTCAGGCTCTGTCCCAGTCTGCCAAATAAGTCTGATGTGTTTCAGGTGTGTTGCAGCAGGGAAACTCTGAACACTCGGAGGACTGCGGCCCTGCCTTAGTGTATCTAACTTCCTTTTTCCAGTATTTTTGGGTAATTTAAAAAGATAAATCTCTGATTCGTCTTAATTAAGCAAACAAACATCACAGATCCAGTTTGACTTCATGCTGTAAGAAGTTGAAGAAAAGAGGCGGAACATTTCTAAAACTTACAATAAACGCTGTTTTCCAGAGGCGATAGAGTTTTATAGTCGATGTGCTGAGTCTTTGTATTCCAAAAATGAGAACTAGGTTTTAATAAAAATGCAATTCATCTGCTGTGTTAACATTGTGCATTAAACATGAAAATAGCCTTTAAAAAAATGTGAAACACCATAATGAATTTCTCTGCTAGACTGATTAGTTCATTCAACTTGAAAGAGTTCATTAACCAATAATCAGACGTGGCTAGCAGCCGTGGTTAAGGTCAATGCTTGGCACTATTAAAATGGATTGATATTCAATAGAGTGTGCAGCACATTAAAAAAAAGTTAAAGAAAAACCTGAATCAAAAGTTAAAAAAGCAGGAAAGGTAAGAAAAATGGGAGGAAATGATGAAGAATTGTTGACCTCCCCCTAAAAAAAAAAAGCTGATAAATGACCTTCATTTCAAATGGAAAAAAAATACTAAATTATAGATTGTAAAAACTGTATTTCTTTATCTTTATATTTGATCAATAAAACCTAAAACAACTGCAAGTTATCCCAGCTTCTTCCTGATTCATACGGACTTAAGCGGGAAAGCATTTGCCATTTCTGAAGGGCAGTAGGAGCGATCTACTACAACACAGGGCCAAATGAAATCTTTTCTTCCTCCTGACATGCTGCTTCACGCGTGACTACGGCCTGCCCGTTAAGCACACGGAAAGAGGAAAGCCTTTGCTGGCAATTAATAGGATTTAACAAGAAGAATCGTCTGCGTCGGTGCAGGAGTTGCAAGACGGAGGCTTTAAGTCATATTAACTAGGTAGAATGTTAAAATATAAAAAATTAGTAAGTAAATCCAAACTGTAAAAATAATTGTAACTTGTATTCTGTAAAGTTAAAGAGCTTTTTTCTGCTCATGTGGGAGTTAGAGTGGGATAAAGTGTGATGTATTAGAGCCTGAGTAAAGCAGGGGACGAGACCGGGGCTCAGCGGAGGGGTATTCCCTTCACTGTGAATGAAGTGAGGGGAAACTGGCATTGGGAGGCAGCGAGGTGCTGATGAGAATGTTAAATAGGCAGAAGGAGGATTTCCCTCACCTGCAGTCCCACCAGCAAGCTGAGACGTCTCCTGTCTCTGCCTGCGTGTCTGTATGATTGGTGCTTTGCTACTGTAACTGAATTTATGCTCCCCTCCTTTCAGTGTGACTCTCTCGGTAGCTTCTGCTCCTTCCCTACCTCCTCTCTGTGGCCTATATTTGCTTACAGGCGTATGAAACATTACCACATGCTCGACTAACAGGCAGCCGCTTTCATCAGGCAATTTATCACGAGCCTTCACTGCAAACAAGGTCAGCACTTTGCTTCAATTGAGAGAAAAAAGATGGATATTTGCTGCAGATAGCAGGAAAGAGCACAACACTTAAAACTATTTGATGCCTTTAAACCCTTTTCAGCATCATTTACAGCTATTACTTTTACATTTGAACATTTTAAGTACTTTTCAGTCTTTCAGACTTTTTTTCTAATAGTCTGGCTGGTATCTGTTTCTGATGTGCGGCGTGGGCGTACCGCTGGAGCATCGGCTATCAGAGAAGAGGAAGGCTAACACTCGCTGCTCTTTCACTCTTATTCTGCAGCGTTTCATCCTTCTAGCAGAGTATATAATTGTGTTTGTAAGCTGTTCAAGCCTGGGGAGCATGTGACTGATGATGATGAGGAAAATTCATGAAAATAAATAAAATAAATAAATAAAATAAAATAAATAAATTCCATCCCTTATAAATAATAAAATAAATAAAATTAATTCATGAGGTTAGCTGTGTTCAGAATAAAAAAAATGCTGATTCAGCATAGTCAAACATGAAACATGAGACTTTTACTGTCCCTCCAGTCTTTACACATATTTTAAATCAGTAATGTGAACTTTGATTCGTTTGATACCTGTTATAACCCCAACACCATCTTCACAATCGTAGTCTGATATCTCGCTGTCGCTGATCCTCTGGGATCCTGTGAGTTAAACAGGAAACAAGGTGGGGAGGGAGAAATTAATGAGACACAGAAATGGATATTTGGACTATTTTTACCTTCTGGTTTGTGCATTTACCCTGTCTGGCATATGACACCCCAATCTTGTTACTGCTTCTGATTAAAGTAAATAACCTGACTGAAACAAACTACGCAGCGTATTTACTTCCCAACTTCTACGGAAACAACACGTTTCCTCATCACAGCTGTGGCGCCCTCATTCATCATACGTGCAAGGGTGGAGATGACTATGTAGTTCTCTCTTCATCCCCCCCGAGGAGGCTTATCACCCCAACGCCAGCAGCATCCCCAACCCAACCCTATCCCACCACCTTCGCCATTCAGTCAGCTTAAATCAAATGGACATGCGTGCTTTTTCAGAAATAACAAGTGCAGTGCCACTCCCAATCTCTCATCTTCGTTGGCAGAGAACTTTTTACAGCTGTCAGCTCTTTCACCTCTCACTAACACACACGCTCAGAAAACTGTCTCTGTGGGGAGTGAGCAAGCCCCAATTGTCTGGAAGAAGCAGCGCAGACAACCAGTTTGGTGTATCACAGAGAGGCATCTAAAGCAAGCCAACCACCTCCTTCCCATGGAACGTTGTGCATTTTTATTGCAAATATGCACAACAACAATAATAATAATAATAATAATAATAATAATAATAATAATAATAATAATAATAATAATAATAATAATAATAATACATTTGTACCTACTGTATTTATTTTGCAAGACGTACCAGAATAGGTGAAGCTGGAGGGTAGAGGAACGTCTTTTCAACACATTTTTATAATCCCTGACACTTAACTGAGAATAAGCGTCTTTGTATCAGTGGCCGGTTAGTTGTGGGTTTCTGTCCATGAAGTCTGTTGAAAGTGTTTCCATGAGTTATCTGCCATCTCTGCATGTGACGACTTCAGCTAAATTATTGTTGTTACTAAAGAATTTTTCAACACGTTGGCAGGTACTTTCCAATGCTATATGCCGCATTTCTCTAAACCACAATTCTTACTTCCCAGCAGTTTATAAACCGAATTTATTCAATTATTCATTTGTCTATACCCTTTAGTTCAGTCCAAGCAATTAGCAGGGTACACCCTGAACATGTCGCAAGTCCAGGGTCAACACTGAGAGACACACAACTATTCACTCTCATGTTTATTCCTAGGGATAATTTATAATAAACAATTAATCTAACATGTATGTCTTTGGATGGTGGGAGAGATTCTATGCATACACGCATGTAGATGAAGAACATGAAAACTCCACACAGAAAGGCCACTGTTCTCATCAGCAACCTACTTTCTGTGAGGCTGTGGTGCTAAATTAAATTAAATTAAATTAAATTAAATTAAATTAAATTAAATTAAATTAAATTAAATTAAATTAAATTAAATTATTAAACTCAAACACTATCATTAATTTTATAAAATATATTAGTTATATATTATCATTATTTATAAATATTTTGAATAAAAATATTCTTAAAATACTTTTTGTTCTTTTAAGCTTTTGCAACTATTTAAAAAGATTAAGGAAACACAAACAGAGGCAAGATTAAATAGACAAAAAAAGGGTGTCAACAATATTTTATGTCATTATAAAAAGGGAAAATCATCACACTGAGCAAAATAACACACAATTTACATCACCAGGGAGAAGTAAGTGGTCAAATGATGCCAGTTTGAACTGGAAAATAGCTGTGGTTACTGTTGTATTTCCACTTTAAGATGAGAGCCAAGTGCAGTTTCTGAGGATAATGCTGTGGGCTGCAGGGTGGGGGTATAAGATATATTATAGGTGGATACACAGAGGGGTAGAGAGGACTGTGTCCTAAATCTTTGTTTCCCTGGTGTGTGCATATGTCTGCTACCCTGTGTGGATTCCAAAACAGTGTGATAAAATTTACTGTGCACCAACTCCCAACACTGAAATCCATATAAGGTAGCAGAAGGATGTGCTCGATGTGGAGAATGAGAGCACGAGGATATTTGTAGAGGACAGAAGAACACTCAGACGCTTCACAGAGCAGCAAAGCCTGCAGTGCAGGAGCCTTTACCTGAGTTGTAAGAGTAAGATTCTTTGTCTGTAAAGCAGGAGCCATAAGGTTGATGTGAATTGGATAACAACAAAAGAAAAAATGCATTATTTATCAAGCTTCATGTAAAAAAGCATGAACAGAACACCGGTGGGCAAAAAATGCAAGGCAAACTGCATGACCAGAGCTGCAGTGTAAACACAAACATCTGCACAACTGCAAAATTCCACACGTGTGAATCATGAATGTGCATTAACAACTTATTGAACTTGGGTCTGAACACATTTCATTATTTGTTGGCATTTCTTTTAAAAGAAATGTATGTGCAGAGAGCTGTGCATGTTACTTACTCTGCAGCCGCCGCGTTGGACTTTCTCCATGGAGCTGCCTGCGCTGTGCGTTCGGGGAGGCACGTGGTAGTGGGATGGAGGACACGTCGTGTGTCTGTAGCTTGTACCAATGAGGCTCATCGTCCAGAAGAGCCGTCTCCAGCTCGATTAGGATCTGCAAAAGGACAAAGGCAGCAGTGAGGTCGCTTTCCCAAAACAAACAAGTTTTAAAAAAGAAAGAAAAAAAAAAAGATACGCTTAGAGCATCGATTTGTAAGCACAGTCTGCAGTCCTCGCTTCTGCCATGATACTCACAGAGCTCTCACAGTGAATTTAAATCCTAAATAAACCCTTTCTGTTTATATCATTTAACAAAAATGACACTCTGTGGTTTCAGTTAATTAATTATTGTGTTTGTCCCAAACAACTGCACTGGATTTGCAAACTAAGAAGTAAAATATTTCTTCTGAAATATCAGAAATAAATATTATCAAAAGGTCATTTTAACATTAAAGTGTTAAATTAGAAAATTCTAGACATAAACATGTTATGGCTGTGATTACATATGTAAGAAACCTGGGATAAAAAGAATATAATTGAGTCTCTCTGTAAATCTCTGTAACTTTAGATACATCATGAAAGCTTTAAATAACCATTAACAACCAGAACCATGTCAGTAAGGACTGTGTTTATCTGCATCTCTGCATCACGATTCCACATGAAAAAAAAGGACATAAAAATGAGTGTGAGACTTTTAAAATCTAAAACATCACATCAGCAGGAGAGTAGTTACACTTATCATCCTAAAATTATTTTTGCATGTGGACTGCTTGTATGGTGTAGCTCTGAAAGGCAGAAGTCGAGCAGATCTGGAACCAGGGAAACCCTCCCAAAAGGAACAGAAGCTAAGCTAAGCTAAGCGAGCTAATAGCAAATCATAAAGGCAGGCTTACTTTCACGTGAAAGAAATATACCTTTAATACAGTAAATCCAAAGTCTTTTTTCAGGTTGTTTTGCCTGACATGTAAAGGAAAGGCTGGACTCTCGGATAACTAATTAAAGCACTACTGTAAGCTGATACAGAACAGAATGAGGACGTATTCCCTCCTTCTGTATACTGTGTTCTTGCTTCATTATACAGTTGAAATGAACTTATAGAAAGGGAAAAGGAACACCAAGAGTTCAATAACTTATTATTACACTCAGGTAAAGACAATTAAAAGGTTTGAAACACTTACATGCTGGAAAACTTACAAGATAACAGCTTATTTAACAGTACAACTGTGTAGCTGTTGTTAAATAATTTCTCATCCATTTCTTTTGTTAAGAACTTTTTAGGGTTGTAAGAAAATCTTTGCTTCATAACACAGCAGCTAGATATTTATGACAGGCCAGAGCTGACCCTTCCTTCAACACCTAAAATCCTTGAAATAGACCTTTTCAGTCTGTATAAGCCTTACACAACGTGATAAATATTACCTTGCTATGTATCTGATAATAACCTAGATTTCTGGTAATCTTGCCTGGATGCTATAATGTGTATAACTGTATTAATTAAATTGCAAAAGAGTAGTGAGATTTACATTCATTGTTACCTCAGATAATCAGATTTGTAAGTTAAAAGTTGTAATCATTTGCCGTGACCGACTCTTGTCAGGATCGTGGACACTCAAACTTAATTTGTACGGATTCAAGGTGAGAGAGAGAGATGATGACTGCTGCCAACACCTGGATTTCACAAGCAACCTCACATCATGACACCATCAGCTCTGATGTATAAAATTAGCAGGAAGTAATTTCAGAATATATTTTATTCTGCTTTATTCCCTTTCACAAAGATAAGCTGATATACTCTTGGATAGAGATAAGACAGGGTTTGATTTTCTCACCTCTCCCAGGAATTCGCTCTCCTCCTCCCTGACCCTGGCTTGGTCCCACAGCGTGATCTCCAGCATGCGCTCTCGAAACTCCCGCCGGTGTACGGGTGAATACATAAAGGTCTGATTCCATTTGGGCTCTAAGGATTTCTTTACTGTTTTTGTTCTCCTCTTGCTTTTGTCGCTGGAGGAACAATAATTCAAACTGTTTTTATTTACAACCTTGATAGGGAAGAGCCACGAATACAACAGATCAATAACACATCACATCACGGTGTACAGCACCACAGCATGCTGATTACCACTGGGGGGGTGGCAGCGCTACCGGACTACAGATTCAAAGGTAACACCTTTTTGTTACATCAAGTAATAATAAAAATAACAATAATAATGCCTCATCAGCATTAAAGATCAATTAATAACACGTCAATGACACCAAAAATGTTTTAAAAATTGATCATTTGCTTAATTTGTTGCATAAAAAATAGGATGTTTCAGTGCTACCCACTAAAATCTTATCCTGACAAGGACTGTAGGGATGTGGCATTAAAGAGGATGATAAGATATGACATATAATGGAAAAACATCATGCACAAATCAAGCAAATAAAATATTGACTTCTACTCTTACCTTCTATCAGGGAGGAAGTAGATTTTCACGTAAGGGTTCCTGGGACGGCCATCTTCCCTAGGTGGCAAGTCTTTGGCACCCAGAATGGTGACGATTAGCTGATGGCCCACTTTGTCATACCAGAGTTTGACCTGCAGAGGCAGAGCAGAGGCAGAATACTGAGAGGTGGCTCAGGGCCAAAACTAGGATTAAAACACAGAGGAAATAATGCAGGAGAAGATTACTTCTTCAAGCCAGAGCCAAAGATGTGTTTAAACTGGATCTCGCTGAGTTTAAAATGTGTTTAAAAGTTTTTTGGGCTTCTCCTGGATTTATCCTTCAGAAATTATGTCATGTCATGTCTGGTGGGACATAAGCTTTAGTGTTGTCATATGCTCATTTTGAGAATGTGTAATCATCTAACAATTGTTAAGTCCCTTCTATAAATCAGAAGGTTCTAAGTGTATTCATTAAAATGTTTTAATTGTATCTGTTTTATGTGAAAGTTATTGTTTTGAAGTATGTGTTGCATCACTTATAAAAATCTTTCCCTGCAGAAGTAAATACAGTTTATTTCATGAAATTCAGCTTGGAGTGGCATGCTCCAAAATGAGCAATGTTGTCCTGAAAGTGATTCTGTTATCCACTGAGGATGTTGTCTGTAATCATGTTCTCCCAGATGCTAACTGGGCACCGATATGGAGAAATCAATCATGCTGTTAAGAAAGGTATAAAAGACAGATCAAGCTAAAAACAGGAAGTATGGACTTCAGTGAAAGACACTTAGAAGACAAAGTAGTCTGACTTAAGCCTTAAAGAAACGAGATGAAATGAGAGGTAAGACTTCTAAGTTCTTGTCCATACTTCATCAGAGATGTTTACAACTACAAGCTGAGCATGCAGCAATGCCAGAGAGAGCACTCAAGACAACCCAGGAGATTTTACATATGCAGAAAAACACAGCAAGAAGCTTACGGCAAAACAAATTGTACCAAATCTGAGCTCGTAGCCCACTTTGAAAAATCAACGTGTTTTGTAAACTGCCTTATGTGTGAAACACGTTGAGCAACGAGACAATACACTCAATGCCTTTTCACATATAAAACCTCATTTTTCACAGATAGCACACAGTGTTTGTTGACATCTGTGTGCTTGTATGCATATGAGCCGTGACATCCAGTGGTTCAAATAAGAACATTAACCAAATAAATTAACTCTATCAGTTCTAATTTACTGAGAGTGAATCTTCTACTGCATCAAAAAACCAAAACTCATTTAATGAGTCACCCTTTCTGTAAAGAGGAAACGCTGAGGGTATGATGTCTGTGTAGCTGCTATTTGGCAGGTACAATTTGCTTATTCATTAATTCTCATTTATAAGGGAAAATGCAATTATTTTTTTGGTTTCCTAAACAGGACGGTGAACTTGGTGTCTTTTCCCTGCAACATGAGACCACGGCCATCAGCTGTGGTCTGCTAATTAGCATTACTTCACATCACACAGAAATCCTTCTCTATGGGAGTGGAAGGTTTGAGTTCATAGTGCCTTGGTTCATAACACAATGAAGCAGAAAAATACCAAGTCCTGTGTCCTTACAACTTATGGAGACAAACTCCTGCATTGCCTAAGAAAAATCCAACTGATGCATAAAAGGATAAATCACTGAGATCAGCAAAAGAAAAAGAATAAAATAGAATAAAATAATAATAAAGAAAAACAGGCAATGGGAGAGTGTCTCTTAAAATGTGCCCACTTTAGTTGAGCATGCACTACAGTATTTGGGGAAAATGATGTGAACTGGTTGAAATAGCAAGAAATCAAAGAGAAGATAATGACACAATGCACAGCAGCACTAAGAGGGAAACTCAAAGCTACCATTTCCCCAAGAATGCAATTTTCAAAGTCTGGAAACAAAAGAAACAAACAAAAGAAAAAGCAAAACCAATAGCAAAAAAAGAAAGAAAACAAACAAATAGAAATAAAACTTAAGGCCAGTCAACCATTGATAAGCAAAAAGCACAACATGTGCCCTTCAGACAGGGCCCATTACCTGGACCCTGGGGGCAAAAGGCGTTGTTCTTCTACTAAGGCTTTGGCTCTGGATAAGCAAAATCAAATAGCAAAAGAAAAAGGAATAAAAACACAAACAAAAACAAAAAAAGAAAGAAAAGAAAATGCAATAAAATTCACAAGACAAAAACTTACAATACACTCCAAATACAACAACAAACCTGAGAGGATTTTTATTAAAGATGTTTTTAATTCCCTTTTTGTTCTGCATAAACCCCATTAGTAAGTCACACCAGTTTAGTTTTATCTGACTTTTCCTTTGCACGTTCCAAAGCTTGCATCCAAGCTGCATTAAACAGATTTATTAACCAAAAGACACTAAATAAATCCTGATCCAACACAGAAATTCCTGAAATTATTCACCAGATATTTGACGAACTGTGATTAATTGATCAATTTTTAAATACACAGTCCATTCTCACAGAGAATAAGAAGTGATTGACCTCATATTACTTTTATTGACCAACAGGACACACTTGCATCATGAAGTTTACTATAACTAGTTTATATGACCTAAACCCTGCAGTGAGACAGGATATAAAACTATCAGTATTAATATAAATGTCAATATTCTGAGTCAACATCAGTTGAACTCGAACATTTTCTTAAAGTAATCATCACAGAGAAACCTGGAGGAGTTTCCTGATGCTGAAGCTAATTCCCATGTGGATTTATCTTATGTTTTAGCAGCCCTTTAACCTGATAATTTACCTGATAATGAACGGCACATGATGTAACCTGATCTACAGTCCTGTGCTGGACCGGCAAAATGCCAGCTGAGAAGAGGTCAAGAGAAACAAGGTACACCCAACAATCGCCCCAACTCCCAATTCAATACTACCGTTGGTGGATTAATGCTTCCCCAGTGTGACTGCCATGCTCACATCACAACACACTAACGGTCCCAACAGTGGTCAAATGATTAGAATAATTCAGCCTGTTTTCTGTATGTCAGGCTGATGCTACTTACTGAGAGCTGTCCTGACAGGTACTGGGGGGCGTCCCTCAGCATGCTGGGACTCATGGGGGACGTGACAGAGATCGATGGACGGTCCATCTTCTGAGACTCAAAGGAACTCGAACCTGCCAGGCCACAGTAAAACAGTTACGTTATCAAGCGCTCCTGTTGGTTTAAAATGGTACTTTTAATAACAAGAAGTTACTGAACAAACAAAGAGATGTTAAAGACGGACGCAATGAGATTGGGAAAACTTCAGAAACGTCCTTTACTTGATGTTTGGGCTGATTATAGGATCATCTCCCGAAGGCCGCAACAATACTCACTTGATTCCAGTTGTGCATGTGTGCTGTCGGGTATCCTTGGAATATCTCTGAAAAAAGGAAGCAAAAAACAGAGTGAAGAGGAGAGTTTGACAAAGAGAAGAGGGATGGGTTGGATCGGTCTGAGCTAATGCTGAATACGCTGTGTTTTAATGACTGTAAGCACCACATTAGTCTTCATTCACCTAATGGCCCCCTCAGCAGCAAAACGTAGGTTAAGATATAGGAATTGACAATGTAAAGGTGTAACCGCTTCTTCCAATGGTTTTCCTTCAATAACATTAAGAGAAGAAATTATACGTAAAGTGCTTGGCTTTCATTTTGCCGAGTGGTGTCGGTTGGTCCCATACAAAGCTTGCATTAGCAAACCCAGAGCTGACGAGAGGGAAAAAACCTCTTCACAGGGTCAGTGGAAGAGAACAAAAGTTTACTTTCTGCTCAGATTTCCTTTTAAAGCTTCTGTAGAAATTTAGATACAAAGTTATTTTGAGTGATCGACGTTGAGCAAGACATTTTCAAAGAGAAAATGTGGTAATCTGTTGAGAAATTTTTATTTTTCGAGTTAGTTTTTGTTGTTTTGGATGCTGTGTATAAATGTAGTGATTGCTTTAAAAAAAAAAAATCAATCTTTTTTCTGATCAATGAATTACTTCTAAAGATATACTGGATTATCTCTGGCAGCGTATCGAAGTAACTGGACATATTACGACATTTGTTGTGGTGTAATCTTCTGAAAATTCAGACAATACAAAGACCAGTTCAGTAAGCACACTCATTTGTAAGAACTTTTTCTTTTTAACCTGTGTTATACTTGCTAGAGACGTTTCTGCTAGTAATACTGATACTTTTTACACCTGCTATGATGTATAACTATATCAGCAGGAAAGATGTTTACATGTGGGAGCAGATGACTTTCCAAAATAAAACCCCAACTCAAGATAACCTGAAAAGGAAACATCTAGGATGCAGACCATGAAAAAAAAAAAAAAAAGTAGGATTAAATTATATCTTCCTCAATAATTATGGGGAAAGTCAGATAACACAACAAAATGGGAATATCAGAAAGTCGTGGCAGCAGAAGAGACTTTCAGCCTTTATGGGTGGAAGACTGCAGATGAAGGATGGCAGTGCTAGCAAATGCCAGATGTTGAATTGCTGACTGTGAGTTTCTGCTCATATTGTCTACTGAGAGTTCATCAGTTCACCCTGCTGCATGTGACATAACCAGCTAAGTTGTTGCCAGGCAACAAAAAAGAACTAAAAAAAAACCTTAATTCATTTATGACAATAAGTCTTCAATCATCCCTTTCTATACTGTACTTCTTTTAGCCAATTTTCATTTCGTCATCCATCTTTAATTTCCCTTTTTAATCTATATTTAATTTGAAATACTATGAACACAAAATATTTAATGTCCAAACATGATAAAAACTTTTTGTTCTTTTGCAAATATTCCTTCATTTTGAATTTGATGCCTGCAGCATGTTCTACACAAGCTGGAACAGGGACAACAGAAGAGTGGAAAAGTTAAGGACTCATTTAAAATATCCACTCACTGGGACATTTCCCAGGTGTACTGGTTAGGTGGAAACAGGTGAGCGTTGTGATTGTATAAAAGGAGAAACACTGAAAGGCTGAGTTGTTCACAAACAGAAGGATGAGGAGAGATTCAACACTTTGTGAACAACTGTGTGAGCAAATAGTCCCACAGTTTAAGAACAACATTTCAGTTTCGGAGCAGAAAAGGTTTACAATTTCAAAGTGACTGGCATTAAAGGTCCAGGTCCAGGAACTGAAAGAGGTTCAAAATACTTTAAATTCAATGGACTAAAACTGAAGTCTCCAACTCGGTCCTACGAGATCAGTAATGCAGCGGGTTACCCATGTATTTCTGCTTCAACATACTTGAATCGAATTACATGGATCTACCAATCTATCAGGTTCTGCACAAACAATCAATAATATGAATTAGGTGTGTTGGAGAAAGGATAAGTGGAGAATCTGCTGGATTGTGCACCTCGTACGACTGAGTCACAGAAAATACACCAAATATCAGCTTATGCCTTCTTCAACAGTAAAGGCATAAACTGATTTTGAACCTCTTTAAGAGCCTGGATGTGGATTTTTAATGCCAGTTGTTTTGGATTATAATCCTTTCTTGCTCAAGAATACTCTTCCACGAGGACCATTGGATTGAGAAATACTTGCAGTGCACCTGCCATCTATATTTTTTTTGTACAATTACAGGAATTGAAGAATTTCTTCATCTACTGTCCATTATATCATCAAAAGATTCAGACACTCTGGAGAAATTTTATAAGTGTCAAGGCTGAAAACCAACACTGCACGATCAAAGGACCTTCGATCCACTGCATTACAAACCGAGATCATTGTGTAAAGGAAATTAACACAGTTCATCGCTCCATCTACAAGTGCAAGTTAAAACTCTGCAAAGCAAAGCAAAGGCCATACCTCCAAACATAAAAAAAACACCTTGTATGGCCCTGAGTTTGTCTGAGATGGACTGACATAAAGTGGAAATATGTGCTGTGGTCTGACAAGTCCACTTTTCAAATTGCTTTTGGAAATCATGGACTTCATGTCCTCTGGACCAGAGAATAAAAGGACTATCCGGATTGTTATCAGTCCTAAAGTCAGCATCTGACTAGCGGAAATGGAGGTGTCATAGTGCCCATGGCATGGGTAACTTGAACATCTGTGACGGCATCATTAATGCTGAAAGGCACAAACATGTTTTGGAGCAACATGAGCAGGCTGCCATCCACATTGTGTCTTTTTCAAGGACATCCTTGCTTTTTTCAGCAAGACATTGCCAAGCCACATTCTGCGGGTGTTACTACAGTGTGGCTTCATTGTAAAAGACCTGTCTGGACTACAGGCTGGACTACACTACATGTGTGCCACATTATGAAGCGCAAAGTATGACAACAGAGACCCCGGACGGCTGAGCAACAAAAGATGTACATTAAGCAAGACAGGGAGAGAAATTCACCTACAAAGCCTCAACAATTAGTGTCCTCAGTTCCAAAACGCTACTGAGTGTTATTTAAAGGAAAGATGATGTAACTCAGTGGTAAACATGCTCCTGTCCCAAATTTTTTGGAACATCTTTTTCGCATCAGATTCAACATGAGTGAATGTCTGACAGAAACAAACAAAAAACAAAACCAAATTTGATCAGTTTCCAGATTAATTGTCTTGTCTTTGTAGTTTTTCAATTGAATATAGGTTAAAGGTTTTCAGAGCATTGTTTTCTGTATTTGTTTATGTTCTACGTCATGCCCAGACTTTAGTGGATTTGGCGTTGGATATGAGTTCTCACCCTATAGGCCGTGAGACCACCAGCTCCACCTGCGGCTCAGGCTTGGATTCTAGTATAATATTGTAAACTTCTTTAAATGTGGCTCCTTGTAAAAGCTTCCCATTCCACTCCAGCACCTGGTCACCTGCAAAAAATAGCACATGCCTAAGTGTGAGACATGCACACATCACACTAAAAACCTGTGCAGTATCCAGAATGTCCAACGCCACTGCATACCTGGTCTGAGGTGTCCAACAGTGTCTGCTAGACTTCCTTTCCTCACTTTGGTGATGAAAGCACAAAGTCTGCCAGATTCTGTCATCTTGCCTCCTACCACCTGCAGAAGAGGAAAGATTTATAATTGGATTAGCGCTGAAATATATTTGTAAAACTGAACTAGAGCAGATTTAATACACCATATTAAGTCTACATGGCATAACCTATAAAAATGGTGCATGAGCACTGCAGTTCACAGAAGAAGAGAAATATTTTTTCTTTTTTTTTATTTTTTTTTTTTTATTAAAAGTGTCCCTTATGTCATGGCTTCTGCTTGAGCCCCAAAGGTACAAGTCCTCAATAAAAGCATTACAAGGAGAGGGTCGACGGTAAAAGTGAACATAAGGCTTTTTTTTAAGAAAAAAAAAGAAAAAGAAAACTAAATGTCTGTGGCTCCACTTTCCTCCCCAGGGACACACTCTGGTGTGGCTCTGTGGTTCTGCACGGCCGTGGGCTACAGCTGTACTGTACAGTCCTGAGCTGACGTACTCCACTGCGCTCAGCTTATATTGGCATCATACAAACAAAAATCCCTCTTAATGGCAGCTGAATGCCAACATACAAAGGAGCTTAGAGAAGTCTGCTAAATGAAATGGCTTTATGTAACAGGCAGGAGCGAGAGAGGGAGGCTTGCAGAGGAGATGAGAGAGAAAGATGGACAGCGAGGGCGAGGCTGGCAGCCTGACTGATGGACTGACTGGCTGCATTGCCGAGCTGCTTGGCTGCAGCTGCTGAGCGGACAGAAATGCACAGAAACATTGAGCAGACACAAACATGCCATTTCAGGATGTTTATTCAATCAGTAATGATTTTCCCCCATCTTGCTCTCTTGGTTCTCTTTCTTCATGGCAGGCTTTATTCAACAGTGCAAAGTGAAGCAGAACGTCCACAACAAGAAGGAAAAACACTCTGCTTTTAGAAGAGTAGAGGCTGCAACGCAACAGCAAGACGACTTCGATTTTTACTCAGAATATAAGCAATGTACTCTTGTAGAGCACTCAAAGCATAAAAGCATGTATATAAAAAGCCATATCAAGTAAATATTTACTTGACGACATATATGCAGATAACCAACAGAACACTGTCATGCCATAAGTTGATTTTATTTACTCTGAACAGCTGAGTGGACTTCATTAAGAAAAACTGGGCTTAACGCAGACATAAACACTACTCATTAATATTAATCAGAAATATAATCAAGTCTTCTCTTTAATATTATAGACTTTGAAATGAAAACCAATCGCATGACTGATGTTCTTTCCTGACAGGCTGTCATATGAAATCTACTATTAAATATGCCATCCGATGAGAACAGTGATGGCTATGTACTGTGTGTGAATCACAGTCATGTCATGAAAAACGTACCTTCAGACCAAGTAGAGCTCCTGAGTCTCGAGGCACACTTCCATCCTTCATGCGCTTGTTGAGCAATATACGCCCTATTAGACGATCCCCGTCTTTGGATGGCTGCCATGTCACAGGGTGCTACAAGGTCAGAGCAACAACACACCTTTTGTTTAACAACTCATCCACTTGAACTTGATCAGTTCAGACCAAAGCGAACAACTGTCTGTGGGGGGAAAAGGGGAGGTACAGTAATAATTTGCTTGGGGAGGAAAAGTTCACACAAACTCTGCTTTAAGGTTTGAATGGTACACTACATTGTTTTCAGATCAAGTACCGTTATATTTATATATTTTACTGACATTAGTGAAAAAATGTATTGATTAAAAATAGAAAATCTTAAGGTCAAAGTGGAGTTTGCCAAAAGTCTTAGTTCCACTTCCAGAGCTTGTGTAAACCTGCCGGTGTGAGGGTGGAGTGAGCTTCATGCAGCACCTCATGCAAAGAAAAGCAAGCGGCCCCAACACTCCTCCTCAATCCAGCTCTTCAAACAGGAACAGGAAGACCAGAGTTTTACTCTGATGCTTCACTGCACACAAATATACAACCACCATCAAGTGGAGTAGTAGTAGAGGCGAAAGCAGACAGCGAAAAAGGGGAATGAAGGGAAACCAATGATAAAACATCAAATGAAGGTTGACTATTGGGTGCCAGACCGAAAACCAACAAGGATGAAACACAGAAAATATTAAGTATAGCCACGAGACAAGGATGGGGGAGTGGGGGGGTTCACAGACAAAAAGAAGGGAAGGGAAGGGAAAAAAAGAAAAACAAATCTTTCCATTTTTATACAAAACAATTTAATCTTCCCTAATTCGTGTGCTTTTTGGGGGTTTTGCTATAGAAGTGAGTGGAAAGTTGGGCAGAGGTTTCTGTCTGGACTGGGTGTTGGGGGGAGGGGGGGGAGGGGGGGGTAAGGCAGTAAAAGTGAAAGGAGAGGGACCTGAGTAAAGGTGTTTCTACTGCGCTATACAGGACCACTGCAGAGCAAGAACACAATAAACGAAGGAAAACGAGCATGCAACTAGGAGAGACCCACATTCCTGTGTGCCATGACAAACAAAGAGGTTGTGTGTCAATGCTCTATTTTAAAACAACTACTGTAAAATGTGTAGCTTCTGTTGGGGGGGGAGCAAAACAGCAAGTACAGGTAGCAAGCAAAGAGAGTGTTCCTAAAAGACGTTTTCAGCAACACCGAGCAAGGTGGAGCCAAAAGTAACTGAACAAAAAGAAACCAAATCGCAAGAGAAATCAATTTATACAACTTAAAAAAAAAAAGAAATCCAAACAACAAACATCTCATCTGTTTACACTTAGTGACAGAAAGCAAACAAAAACTGAATGGGAAGGTCATAAATAATAATAATAATAGTCACAAAATGCAGGCTAAGTTGTCTCAGTACCTTCTCACTATGGCTATGCTCCTCGTTTAGGGTAGTGCTACTGCACGTATCAACTCCCGAGTCTTTAACCTGCGGTTCACACCATGCCAAGTCCTCTTCAAATGAGTGTCCCCCAAAGCGCACCATTTTCTTTTGCCTCTCAGATAAGGTGTGTGTCGGCTCGGACATAAATGCCTGCTCAATAGTTTTTCTTTTTCCCCTTTGACTGTCCCCTACAGGTGTGGGATAAAAACAGAAAGAAAAACAGAAAAAACAACATGCAAAGGTGTAAATAAAACAAAGGAAACATGAAATGACGAAAAAACTCGGGGAGACTGAGGGATGGGGGAGGAGAGAGACAGAGATGGGGGTAACGGGCAAGAGGTAGGGAGGGAGGGTCAGGGCAGGGCTCCACATGTCTCACCAAAGACATTGGGGAGGCCTCGCTGCTATGCCATGACGCATGGTCCCACCAATGGCCATCCAAATCTCCTGTAAGGTGGGGGGAGGGCGAGGGGGCGCACATACACGAGAGAGGACAGCGAAAGGGACAAGTGAGGACACCACAAACCACGCAATCACAGCCGCACATAATACATATACAGCACTAGACAAGACATCCAAATAGTCATCTGTGCACACAAATGCTCTCACATACTGCCCAGACTCTAAAGGAGATGGTCATGTGCAACTCTAAGATCCCTGTGGAGAAAGAAAGACGCAGCTCAGGCAGCAAAACAAGAACATCCTTCCTGTTTCACCTTCTCAACCTCATGGGAAGGAAAAGTCGGAGTCTGGAATTCATTATGGTGAGTTTTTCTAATGTGTCCCACTAGAGCATGTGAGGAAACAGACACAGTTTTCTTCCCCTGTTTGGAGCATTGTGATATTTGGGGAGAAATTCCAAACCTCAGCTGGCTCTGCTTTTTCAATCAATTTCAATATCATTAGGTTTGATTTACTATGAATTATGCTAGGATGCTTTATGGTAGCTATGAAGGCCGTTGAACTGCTGAACCAAGCCATAATTTCAGATCATAATGAAGAGTGAATGTGAACAATGACTGGGCACAAGGATCAACATTTCTTTTAAAAAGAAAGAAGTGATGCTGGGAAGCATAATGTGGTCCTAAATATGTAAATTCATGTCTTTTCTTTCTTCCCAGTGTTTTAAAGCAGCTATTAGCCATCCCATCTAAAACCTTAAGGGAACGGGAGGAAGGAAGCTTTTACTCACAGCAAAGGATTTAATGAGTGAAGCACTTGTTTTATTCATCATTTAATGGTTAAAACAAAATAGATAACATGTATCTATGTCTGACTGTTTTATGACAAGAAGGAACTTTACTGTCATCTTATGACAGGATGCTTCTAAACTAAAATGTAATCAAAGTGACATTTAACTGCAATCGTGTTGTTAAAAATGCCTCTTTTTTCATAAAAGATCTTTTCAAACAACAGTTTGCATTTGGTTAAAAACACAGTCAGCATGCTGCTATCTTATTCTACAGCCGCAGCATCTGTAGGAGGAAGCAGGCAGATCTATAATGTGTTTAACTCAGGATTCAGATTGCAACATTGCCTTAACAAACCTTAATCTAAAGTGCACCAGGGAGAGCTTTGAAAGATGAGGCTCTGATTACAACTTCTGCTGTAGTCTAAGTACACAATACAGCCAGACATCGACAGGCTGCAATGCAGGGTTTGTTTCTTCAAATTAGATGATATGGTAGAGACCAGTCAGTAGAGGAAATGAATCACAGTAACCATGTCTTTCACCAATGGTGACAAGGGTTCACAGCGAAAATCAATCAAGAGCAGATAATCTCATGAAATAAACATCAAATCAGCGTGAGTTTTTCATCTGTGGAAGCAACTGTGTCGTTAACAGAACTTGCCCTGTTCTCAGCACACAGAGCAGCAGGATGAATAGTACATTCAATTTGATTAAGAAGCTTAAATTTCCAAGCTAATTAAAAAGAGTGAAAAATATTGCATGTAGTGCTATAATTCTCAAAGGAGGGCTTTATAGAGTTGAAGAGGACCACAAGTTCAAATATGGAAAAATTACATGACTAAGTGTTCAGTAAATGAGCCAAATAGCACCGTCTGACAGCTCGGAAGTTCATCCTATTGGTCTGGAGACCTTAAGCTGTATAACCTGCTTTGCACTTACCATCCAATTAAGTGAAAATTTGCACTCTCTGTTAAAATGCGCTGGGATTATTATAAAATACAGATATGCTAACTGATGCCAACATTCAGCAATCAGTGGTCTGTTCCTTAAACATGTGCTGCTGATGAGAAACGTGTGCTGGCATGAAAGCATCAGTCAGAAATGTTTACTCCTCATGGACACGGATGCCTTGGTGATATTTGGTTTTTAGTCATTTCTGCATATTTTGTGAGGTGGAAAGTTTGTACAATTAATATCTCCTCCCTCAAAAACAGTTTTGATGTGTTTGAAGGGATTTCCTGCTGGAGTTGTGACTTGAAGTTTCCGCCATCCGTTTTGACATCACTGTGATAAAGTTTTTGTCAACTCTTCATTATTCCATCTACTTCTGCTACATAGTCCCCACCATAATATTTAATATCTTCTCTGGTTATTGTAGTGAAGCAGATCTTTACCTTATTTGAATGCCAAGCTGTACCTTTTTTTTTTTTATTTTGCACATATTTTCAGGTATGTTTTAAAGACAAATGTAGCTTTTAGAACCTCAAGCCACAGAAGGGTACTTGGGTCGTCTTTCATACCTTGAAAAACTAATAAATAGTAATCTTGGATTCTTTGCTTGTTTAAATTTGGCTCAAAGACATTTTATTTCTTGTGTAAAGCTGTTATCCTGATTCTCTAACCTACACTAAACTTTTCAGTGACTCCTGTCAAACAAACCTTTTCTTTATTGGCTCTGAGAAACTATAAGCTACAGGCATAATAATCACTAAAGGGAGGTTAAAATACTTTGACTTTATCAAGTTCCTTTGTGGGTGCATCTGCAAGAAGCAACCAGTAAAGGACTAATCCAAGGTTAGCCTTGGCATGACATTCTAACCGGTGTGCATGTACATGTACATCTGCAACCAGAACTATATGAAATATATTCTAAATATAGGGCCCAGGCACTGGAGAAGCCACATCAAATACTGCACTTGTGCAACCTTTTATACTGTAATTCACATTTACCACACTTCACTTTCTCTGCAAAGAGCTACACAACCTAATGGACCCATACGGGACCAGCCTCCCTTAAGCTTTATCTGGCTACAGATTCTTTCTAGGAGAAATCCGGAAACTCTGAACTTAAAGCAAAAAAAAAAAAAAAAAAAAAGATAGCCAGCATGTGCCTTTAAAAGTAAGACTTGGAAGGAATGTCAGATGGAATATGCAAGGTTGAAGAGATATAAAACACATCCATGGAAAAAGGGCAGTGTATAAAGATAGCATCACTTTGGATAAATATAGCCAGATGAGCCGGGACTGAACCACCAAGCTAACCCTTAATGGAAGATTTATTTCTACTCCTGAGACATAACTACCCATATTTGGCCAAAATTGTAAGTTTGATTAATCTATTTGACTGTTTAAGAAAACATCACTTGCAGCTCTAACTTATTTCTTTGTTGTAACAGGATCATTTGGAACCATAAGGGCACCTAAAGAGCACATCCTTCACAAGATAATGATGAGGAGCAGCACATTCTTTCTTCCTATTTACTGGCCATACTTTGCCTTTTAACCAAGTTTATAAAGTTTGGCTTCGAAGTTTAACAGTAGTCTTGCTTACATTCACAGAAAAATGGCAGCGATATCGCTTTGGGACTCACCTGAAGTGGGGAAGATATGGAATATCAACATTTTCCTATAACTTTCACTGTGCTTTGAAAAAAATTCCAAAGGTTACTTTTAAATCCTCCATCTTGCTCCCCTTGCCTTCAGCACTTGTTCCTACTGTTTCATTCTGCAGAAGTTAAATACCTCTTCTGTTTAGGAAACTAAGTTCTGGTCCTCTCGTCATTCAGATGGGGCTTTAATTACATGCCATTTCAGTATGATAGGACCAAGGAGAGGATTGGCATTGAGCCTAAATATCTTTTTTTAAATTTAAAAAAACAAATATGAAGAAAGAAAAAGCTTCTCAACAACATTTTCCACACTTGACGTTTTCTTGTGATTTAAATTTTGTGAAGATGCACAGACAAACTTTGCTCCTTATTTCTCCTTTTGCTATCACTGTCCATCCACCGGTCTCCGGGAGCACAAGAACTACTTGCTATACTTAGATATGTACTATAATAAAACATAGTGGCCGTCCCCAGACTGGCTTTAGCCTCTTTGGCCCTCTAACCTGCAGCTGGCAGTGGTGATTAACCCCTTTGCCTTTCAGCTGGTAATCTGTCAGCAGAATAACATCAGAGTATTATACAGCAGACTCTCCTGTGAGCAATCACTTGTGGTTACAACATTTCCAAACAGTTTTAGTCCTGTGTTAAGAAAGAAGATGCACATAATGCAAACTTTCTCAGATTTAGGAAGCTTGTGTTTATGTATCTGTTTTGGGTAAAGTGAATTTAGATGCCATCTAGCCTATACCAATGTTGTCTTGGTACGTTTTTCATTAGATCTAGAGTTGCACAAAAACTACATATCGCAGTAGAAAACCGATAATGGAAACACCTATATTTCGAAAAAAGTCTTAAATAAAAAGTTTTTATGCTCTCATGAGGTGGGTTTTCATACATTTTAATATAGAAACATATCACAAAAGTGTAATGGGAACACCTTTTTCACATACGTGTCCTCGGACATGATGTGGGGGGTCATGACCGGTTCATTTTCGGTAAAGACGATGCATTGTGGAACAAACAACACCGAATTTTAGAGTTTTAGAAAAGGAAATGTGGGAGAAAAGCTTAAAAAAGCCAAATCAAATTCTCTGCAGAAAGTAGAAAACCCCAAAATAATGCTACGTGGCTACCTTGCATGAGTCACGATCTTTGTATAATCTCCTTCCTTGAGTTTAATGTGCTAAATGCTGTTTAATGGAAACACCTGCAAATCGCCTTTATTGTTTATCAAAACTTGCAAATACCGCTTTTATTTTGTGGAAAAAATGTAATGGAAACCCAGCTAGTCACCGTTCCACTTGAACATTTTTCATCCTTGCCTCTTTCATCCTACTTTCAAAAACTCCCTCCCCATCCCACCTTAATGTTTCTCAAATGAGAAAAAAAAAAAAAAAAGAGTACATCCCTCAATTCTGGCATTTAAGAAAGTACAAACCCTCTCTTTCTCAGAAGCTTTATTAACAGTGGCACACACAACAGGGCACTGATCCCCAGCAAGGCTCTGTGTGGTTTTTCAGATAGCAGGAAACTCATCACAGCCATAAATTATGAGCATCAGCACTCTACGCCCAGCCCTGCCGTTTCGCCCAGGCTCAGAGGCCCCACAAAGTGCTGATTCAGTTCGAAGGCAGAGTGCAAGCTGTGGCGGAGTTCACCACCAGCAGGCTCTCCATCACTCTGACGGCTCAATAAAAACCAGTGTAAACTATTAATTGGATCATTAATTATTGATGCTGTTTTTACTACAATTCACGGGGTGAGAGTAGAAAAGCGGCAGGGGCGAAACAGTGTATATGTTTAAACAGAGCCACCATGCTAGCAAGGTGATACAGCATCATGTTAGAGATGTGAAGGCAGATCTTAAAACACTAACTTGTCTTTAGATAGGAGTTTAAAGGCTAAACTATTTACATAAACTGACAATAGTAAGCAATATTAAATTAAGACAGTTTTAATTCATTTTTTATTTTAATTTAAGCTTTAGCACGAATGTGCAGACCACAAACCCAGCAAACGGTGGAAAAACTGATCCTATAAGCTATTAATGAGGATGTAACTTAGGTTGTCAGTACACAATGTCCACCTGTCTGCTGTAGTTAGCCAGCCATCCTCTCCTTTTCTGTGTGTTCGGCACTATTATGAGACTGCATGTCAGGGGAATCAATAAAGAGGAAAACAGTAGGAGAGGACCATCACATTAAATCAGTCTCCAGTGCTCACAGACACAGGTCAGGCCCATTACAGCAGGCACACCCTTTCTTCTCCTGTTTCCTCTTCCCATGGCTTTCCATTCCCATCCTATCACGTCCTCCTTTTTTTCCTTAGAGGCCCCTGCAAGGCATTTGCCATTCAAGAGCATGACATACACCCAGCTTAGCCTGCTGTTACACACCTATCTCATGGTCCAATCAAGCTGAATGCACAAACCTCAAGGCGCTGACACGTACATACTGTATGACCAAAAGGTGCTTCTGTTTTACTGCTCCCCTGCGGCGGTCTCATGTGCACTTAAAATAGATGTTCTTTTGCTGCTGCTTGGATACATTTCATCCTGTATTTTGACTTACTGGTACATTGAAGATCACACTGAAGATATCAGCATTCTGGGATTCTTTTAATCATTTTCATGCATCTAAAATGTTTTTCAATTAACAACTGTGCCTTGTAACAAAATAATTAGTTCAAAGTTTTGCCTTCATAATGCCTTTGAGACATCAGCCGTGGCATGTCAGGGTTGAAGCATTCAGTAAATAGGTTTCATGTAGTAATTCAGACCATATAATGGATCACTAAAGTCACTGACTGTAAAGATTTTGAATGTGTCTTTAAATGGAAGCATCATTAATGGTATAATGGAAATGGCTTTCATTTGGATAAAAACTCGCCATGCTGCAGAGGATGGGCTCAGTGGAGTCTCTACACCCACAAATTTACCCATCAACAGGCTTCAGATCAAAGTCCAAAAGAACGTTATCCAAGTTTAAAGTTTCAGCTGCATCTCAGTGTCACCTGTTCAGAGCAAACATCTGGGGAAAGGAGGAACAACTACCTGAATCTAAGGAGAGACTCTGGGTTCACCCACTCTGAGCAACTCCTGCTGCTTTGTGTTGGTTCAAAAAACTCTGAGTATTTTTTACCAAGAGTTAGAAACCATTAAAAATTACTCATAGGATTCACCGTGGCAACCACTGATATAAAGCTACCAGTTATTTTACAAGGGCTGCATGGCAGCACTGGTTGGAGCTTGGGCTGAGGGGACGCTCAACAGGGGCCTTTCTGTGTGGAGTTTGCATGTTTTTGCAGGTACTCCACCTTCTTCCTATATCACAAATGCCTGAATATTAATTTGTCACTCTAAATTCTAGCGAATATTTGTTTGTCTTCTCTTTGTCTTGGTGCTGTGATGGACTGATGATCCGTCCAAGGAGCACCCTGCTGGGATAGGTTCCAGTTACCCCAGTGACCCTAAATTTGACTAAGTTGCAGAGAAAAACCATCACCCCTATGGAAATCATTATGCATTAATACAGATTATAAATCTATAGAATCATGCCGGTAATAGGGATGCACCAACCCACTTTTTGGGAGATCTGATCTGATACAGATATCGGAAATTTGAATATCTGCCAATACCAAATCTGTTTATGTGAATATTATTGTGACTGTGGTTATTATTGCTGTTATAACTGTGTAAGATTTCATTAGGTTGTTATAAATGACCCATCCTTTCTGAAGTTACCTCACCAATACAAATATAATAACATTACAGATCTAACAATTTCAACAAGTTTTATTTTGATTTGGTACATTTTACCTAAATACAACTATAAATGTGTGGTTTTGAGACAAATGTCTAATTTTTAGATCTTCAGATTTGTTATACTTAGATTTTAGTGTAAGAAAAATGTCACATTTTAACATTCAAGGCATTTATGTCTTTTAAAACATGTCCGAAGCATTTCTTCTAAGCATCTGCGCTGGCTTGACTAGTGTGGTATCGGGTATCGGTTGTGATACTTATCAGTACACTTTTATTAATACTAAGTACACACGCTTGGTATTGAGCCAATACCGATACTGATATTGGTATAGGTGCATCTCTAGCTGGTAATGTCCGAAAGCTGCTTTAGGTGTGAGGAAACTTTCTTTATAGTAAACCTACCAGCGAGTAGGTTTACTTTATGGAGTCAGTTACCATGGAAACAGATTCAGGTTAAGAATTTTACTTTTCCTCCTGAAACAGAAAATCCTGCTTTTCTGTCAATTCAGGATTAACATACTCAGAGTTTCAACAGAACCAGCTTTGTGGAACAGGCCCCAGGTCTCATGGTCTGATTCTTGCTGAGAAACGCCCTCTGAGAGAGGCCACGCTAAATCAACCCCTGCATCTGTGCACTGTAGTTAACGGAAAGAAGCTTTTGTTGATGCACCTGAGCATGTTCCACTATGCCAAGTCTGAATGTCTGCCATGAAAAATGTGTGTAACCTCACATTTACTGCAGTCCAAGCAGTCTTTTCAGTTTTCCACATTGGAAATAATCTAAAGATAAATAGTTATCTTTAGATTATAGGCCCACTATACAATCAGCCAACCTGACGCCACATGAGATTGTTGGGGAGCAATGGGAGTCTTAAGGGTTTCTTATTCAAGCCCGTTGAGTCAGTCTTTAAAGCTGCCACACAAAAAATGGCTTCATCTCTGAAAAATGTAAAATATGAATAGTTTTTTTTTTTTTTTTAACACTTATTCTCTGGTTAACTATAAATATTCAGATGTTATTTATTAGTTTGGATGTTGTCATGAAACCTGCAGCATGGGCTCCAGCATCTGGTTAACTGTTTTAAGATGTTTAGACTGGTCAAGGTGGTTCTAAGAAAACCATTCTGAGAAAATTTCAGCTTTACCTGAGTATCAATACATCATTAGAGTTTTACATTAATACTTTGCTGTGTGAAGGCTTTATTTTAATAAGCAGAAATTGTTTATATTAAAGCACTTTGTGTTGCTGGTAGCAAAATAAAAGGTGCTTTATAAATAAAGTTTGAAGTTTTACATGTAAATAATATATATATTGCATGCATATTGCATGTTTGAACATGCAGTTCATCTAATGTTATCAAAACTCTACATAGAATCACATGTCCCAAAACTTTTATAGGATGTATTTAAATCTACACTACAATAAATCTTTGTAAAGTATTTTTCAGACAACCTACAACAAATGACCCCTGTAATAATGTGGTATGAATAATTAGCTATCTGAGGATAATCAATACATTTGGGAAGCTATAATAATTCAGGCCAATAGTTGAAGTTTTTTCTTCTCATCCTACATCAGTTGATCTGTGGAGAATACACACACACACATCAGAAACTATGAGCCTCAAAATAGCCTATTTCCCTCCCATGGTTACCTGTAAACGTGGAAACTCCCTCATCAATAATGTATTACTGATGCCAAGCTGCTTCACTTACTGTAGAGAATAGTTACATAACAAAGCTGACCAAATTAATCCTCTGGCTTTCCTTTAGAATAAACAGTTGTGCTTTGTGCATGGCACTGTGTTCCTGTAACACAGACAAGAGCAAACCGAGGTACTTTTCATTGTCTTTGTTTGGTCCTGCTGTTTATCTACAGCCAACTGCGCCTCCAACTTCTACTGTGTCCTGCTTTTAACAATCCGCAAGTAAAGGTTGACTTAATTACAGGCTTGACAACAAAATCAATTTGTAATTACGACAACATCAGCCATGTGGAGCAGTCAAGAATCTAACCACCTCTAAAAAACTATTTTTACGTTGATTTTATGCAAAATGCTATTTAATTCTGTTACTCTGACCATTGCCTATCTGTGTGTGTGTGTTTCTGTCTAGATAAAAGACGTTTACCTGGGTTGGGTAACCTTGCCCTGTGCCCTGAATGTTTTCTATGTCTCCCTGTTCCAACACACCAGATTCAAATGAATGAATCACTGTGCAGATCTTAATATGCTGCTGGAGCTGTTTGATTTGAATCAGGTGTGCTGGAGCAGGTATACATGGAAAACCTGCAGGATTCCAGCTCTCTAGGACCAATGATCAGACTGTAAATTAGGTTTTCCTGCTGTAAGGTAAACTATAGTGATCTTGGCTCACATAGGATGGAATCATCCTCACTTAAATGATTCGTAGAGCTAATTTAAAAAGTTTAAATCAGCACATGCAATTAAAGCCCCCATAAATTCCTCTATATATGGGCCAAGAAATTCAGAGCAGATCAGTCTTTTTTGTCTTTTATCCCCAAACATGAGCAGCTCCCTTCCTGAGTTGACTGAATCATGATTATATTGTCACTTAGTAATAAGCTATTTTACAAGGATTTATAGCATAGTAATACAACAATATGTGAGGAGTTATATCAGAGCAGATCACTGGGCAGCAGGAACACATATAATCACCCTCTGCTTTTTTATTATCTTTAATAATTATTGAGCATAAGAAATGGGATAAAACAATCATCAAAAAGATATAAAAGTAATTAATTAATGCCGACAACAGTGAAAGGAGTAAAACCTGAGAGCTGCGATGCAACATTCATTAAAATCTACAGCCACAAAAAATAAACATCCATTGTTACTGTCATCAAGCTGATCACCATTCAAAGCATCATCACCATTCACACAACATATCCAGTAGGCTGATGAGTGTGCAAGTCTCCTCCTTAAAGCCACAGGAGCTGTCAGAGTGGATTCATTAATGAACAGAAAATGTAGTTTTGCACAAACATAAGGCTCATCATTATCAGTTTTTTTTTTCTTGAAAGTGGGCCTTTCAAAGTCAAATATATATATATATATATATATATATATATATATATATATATATATATATATATATATATATATATACACCAAACTATATATGTTCAGGTCTAAATGAATGAATAAATAGACAACCTTGAACCTTAAAAAACTAAAAAAATTTCTTTCCATTTAATTATTTTTTATTTAATATTTTAGATGCAGTTTGCTATATTTTGAAATTAAATATTAATATATATTAATGTTTGTATAGTCTTTTTTACTGACAGAAAAAAAGCTGAAAATAATGAGCCATAAACATAAAAAGTACATACTGACACACTAAAACACACACACACACGCACACACATACACACACACATAACAATCATATAGTGGGAAATCTGAAAGTTATATAGAATCTGAGTAAAGAGCATCATCAGGAATAAAAACTGAAACCAAACAACAACATTGATTACATTATAATTTAATTAAACTTCTTTTAAGAAAGATTAACTGAGAGTAAAACTACTTTGGGATGATGTCACTGTGCAAACAAGCATCTGAGAAGCCGTTACTTGTGTAACAGGCTAACAAAATCATCTGTACAGAGTGTAAACAGCAGCTGGGGTGGTGTGTTAGCGCCTACCTTTTTCACTGACCGACTCACTCTCTATCTCCACATCCTCGCAGCTTGTGTACTCCGGTGTGGTGGCCAGCTCCTCTTCTGAGCTGCTCAGTGACACCTGCCTCATCTTCCCTCCCTTTTTGGTTTTGTGGGGTTTTGGGGGTGGGGGCCGCACTGACTCTGACTGGTCAGAACTAAGAGAGTCATTCCTTAACATACTCTCCATTTTCTCCCTCTTGGTCTTCCGGACAGCTGAGTTGGGGTCCAAGTGGTGTTGCTGCCTTCTCATGGGATCTCCAAGGTCTCCTCTTCGCAGATCACCCGACCGGTCCCCTAGCACAGGGCTATGGCGTGGCGTAGGGGGGCTGTGGTTGGAGCTTCTGTGGCTTCCAAGGCCAGGACCCATTGGTCCTGGGGAGGAACGATCAACAGAATATGAGCGCTGTCCCATCATTGGCGGCCGGCGCTCAGTGAGATGTTGACGGGACAGCCGGATGGGGCCAGGGTCATCCTGCTCTGTGTAGGCCAAAGAGACGTCACTGTGACGACGCTCGTGCCTGAAGCGGCCTACTTCAGCATGCATCCTCATCTGCTCCTCGTAAGGCTGAGGCTTAACAGGATAGCGGGCCAGATTGGGGTCACTGCGGTACCGTGCCTGAAACTCCTCTTGGCGCTGTCGCTGCAGGTCATACTCGCTGGGTGGTCCATCAAACTCTTGGTCAAGTGGGTATTCCTGGGAGTGCCATCGACCAGGCCCCCGCCGGTCCCTGTAGCCCATCCGTGCTGCATCTACATCTGGATACATGTGTGGGCCCCGTGGAGCCCGCCGTGGGTCCCTATCTCCATAATCAGACGGTGATCTGGGCATGCCGCCGTCTGTCGGGGCATACTGTGGGTGGTCACCCCCCTCCCTTTGGTCGTATTGTTGGTTTGGATCCCTGGATGCAGATGGGCTTCGTTTGCTGTAAGTCAAAGAAAGAGAAACAAAAGCGAAGAGTTCATGGGTGAGTCCAGTTTACACCAGTATACACACCAGCTCACATATTTCACACCCTGTTTGATTATTTAATCAGAACCTTCTTCACACTGACCACAGCTTATCTGTTTGATTCTTTCAAAACAATCATTAATTATCATTTTGACAGCATCTGATTAAATGTTGACAAAAGTGCTTAGATTGATTATAAATGACCGGATTAACAGGAGATGAACAATTCAACCTGATCTGACTTCACTGCATCCCCTGTGTACTTGCAAGTGCAGCAGGAGAGAAAGATGAGCAAACAAACCGCTCAACAACCGAAGTGCATTGATAAATAACAGTCACTGGTTGCATTTGTCTGCCCAGTATGATGGATTTGTCGCAATGTATAAAGAAATGAATAACCTGTCTGACTCCATGAGATGTTAGCCATTTAATTTTCCATTTCTGACTGCCAACGTATCTAATTATGGAGATAATTTGACATGGATAACATGGTGTAACTTGACATCATTTTTATCTTTATTAACCCCTCCAACTGGTCATGGCTGATTTTCTGGTCCTAGTTTTTCACACTTATATGCTGACAATGGGGGGATGAATCAAAGTAAGGATTCATTGCAACCAGTTGGTTTACTTGCCTATGTAAATATTTTCATTATTTGGCTGGAACACAGTTATTAGACACTGGACTACTGGGATGCCACAGACTTGACTCCATCTTTAAAAGTGCCTTGATGTGACTTGAAAATTGATATATAACTAGAAACCTAATTGAATTTCATTGAAAAAGGTCAAAAGTGATTTTTAATGGTCGTAATTTAGTAGAATGAAAGTATCTTCAGATATATTCCTACAATATATATGCAAAACTAAAACTAGCATATTGTTACAATCAGCAGCCTCATTTAGGTAAAATGAGCTTTCGGTCATTTTATCATTGTGTGCTTGTCAGAGATGAAAACAGCCAGGAAGTGGATGAAAAGCCCGGAGGAGGCTAACTGTGCATTAATGCATTTATTTCTTTGTTCAGAATTAATTATTCATAAGCCACTTTTCCCCTACATTTCTCTCCCTTTTTCTTCCAAAGTAATAATGACATTTTGGTAAGGAAAAGGCTCTGTGAAGCATCCCCTTAATTTTGTACATGACAACTTTCCATAAATTTCAATGGGCTTCATAAATCACTGCTGCCAGACTGGCTCGCTAGCCAAGGTAAGGACTTCTTGCATGTGATTGGCTGGTTTGCTGAAGAGGACAAAGGAGGTTTGGCCCTCGCCGGATGCGTCACAGACCATTGGGGTTAGGCTGAGCATAATGGATGTGCAACACAATAGATATAATCACTGTACAGAAACATGTTGGCAAAGATGTTTTTGTGTCTTCTGTTGAATTTATACGTTAAACACTGAATAATCTCAGTAAAGTGAAGTGTCAGCTCTACGGAGCGATAAAATGATGGATGGTTACTGTGTACAAGCTCATGAGCTGCTGTGCATTATAAATATGGACTGCTAAAATAGGGTAGAAGTCGAGCCTTTGTGCAGGACAAAATGTTCTTTCCAAAACATTGGCACTGAAATGAAAGCTTCACTTCTAACAAGAACAACACAAGAAGAATAGAGATATACAAATTGTGTTACTTGTGATATTGAACATAAATGGTAATATTTGCCCTTAAATGTTGAATAGCCAGCAATGAGCAAACTTTAACAACATTATCATAATCCCAAGCTGTCCTAACAGTTATGCAAGTTTCATATACAGAATCAATCAAAAATACTTGTTATCCTGTATGGAGAAAATAATTTATTTTTTTTTATTAAAATGATGTGAGAACATAATTAGTTAAAATAATTTTGACATAAGTGTTATCAAATTTTACATGAAAAAAAAATTATAAAGAGGTGTAGAGGTGGACAACGGAGTTAAACAACAATCCTGTCACAATATGTTGTGTAAAGTGTAGAGTCACACGGATCGTCACCGATTTGTTGCAGACTGTGTAAAATGATATGACATTCACTTGTAGACTGATTTCCAAACCATTTGACTGTAACCACCTTGGTTGTTTGAGAAAAGCTGTTAAAAACAGTTAGATCTGAACCAAAAGCCCAAACACTAAACACTAAACACAAAGCAGACAGGTAAAACTACAAAACTCTGACTGCCCCAACCTAAAACACATCCACTGAGTAGTGTCCTGGATATAAGACCTTAAGATTTTCCACCCACTGCCATTTCATACTTTCTTCTACTGGTCAAAAGTGGCCAAAAACACTTAAATATCCTTTGTATATATTAAAATAGGGAATATTACTTTGAAATCATGAATAATCATGAATAAATCTGTTTGTAATGTGGAAAGCTAGTTAGAATAAACAACACAGAGCAGTTTTGTGCAGCTGTTGGTTCATTGCTAATGTATCTACTAGGCCCATCTTGTCTTGTTTGTCCACTCGACGCTTCCTGTCAGCTTGTTTCAGTCCCAACAAAACCATCCTGTAAAAAATTTTTCCAACAGGGAAATGAGTGTTTGCTTCCTCTGCAAGTCTTGTTCATCTTGGTTAACTGCAGAAAATCATTACACAAGGTGTTAAATATGTTCTCTGTTAACTACCATGCTCTCTGGTGACAACAGAAAACAGCTGAGCGTGGCTTCATGGCCACGTGTAAAACACCTGAGTTGGTTCACAAAGGAAAGCAGCAGTTGCTCCTCTTAAGAAGCACAAAACCTGGCAAGGACACAGGTTAGGAACTAGTAGCATTAATATGACTCCAGTCTGTCATTTCTCTGTTTTCTTCTCCATTTTCATCATTATTTACTTTTTACTTCACTGCCACCTTGTCATGGTGACAAGTGGGCGTTAGCTACACAGTCAGCGTTAGAAAGTACACAGTTTATTGTCACAGACTACAAACTCACGGTTGTTTTTGTCACATGCCATGATTCTACCCAGCACTTAATAATTGTTATTGTCTCACAATGTTAAAGCTTTGATAGCCAGATTTAAGTTTAAAACAGCCCAAGTAATATTAAAACAAATGACATTTGCTTCCAAAAAATTTAAATTGAATTTAAAAAAGGAACGTTTCAAAGCAACTTCAAACTTGTTTTAGTGTCAAGGGTAAAATAATGGAACAACTTAACGGATCAGTTAAAGGAAAGTAAAAAATAAATATGCCAGTTTAAGAAAAGGTATAAAATGCAAATATTAAATAAACATAAGCTTGAAGAACAGCAGTTTAACAAAGAATAATGATGCTTATGTGACAGCATTGGAAGCCAGAAAGATTTTGTGAAAAACTTTACTTTTTTATTCTTTTTGCTGTGAAGTGGGATATTTGAGAAGTGCAATGGAGTTGGAGCATTACAACATATGGTAGAAATAGGGTAGGACTACATAAGTTTATTCTTCTGCCTATTTCTTTTCAGACATGAAATGTGAAGATGTAAATATTGTAAATAAAAGAACATGTTTGAAGTAAACCACTTAGTCCAGTTAAGGATCACAGGGAAGCTGAAACGTATCTCAGCAAACACTGGGTGAGAGGATAGGTCACCAGTCCATCACAGGGCAACACAGAGAGATTAACAACCACTCACACTCACACCGAGGGACAATTTACAGTAACCAGTTAACCTAACATGCATGTCTTTGGATGGTGGGAGGAAGCTGGAGTACCCAGAGAGAACCCAAACATACACAGGGAGAACCTGCAAACTCCACACAGAATCAAGCTCCTCCCAGTCGCGTCTCAAACCAGTGACCTCCTCGCAGTGAGGCCACAGTAACCACTACACCACCATGCCACCTTGAAATGAAAAGAATGAAATAGTAAAACTAAAGTGCATTTTATGTGAGAGAAAAGGTTTTATTTTAAAGTCTGTTTTAAGACTGGGCTGAACAGCTTTGTTGGAAATCTTACTGAACTACTTTGTATGTAACAAAACACCACAAGCAGGATGCTCGACAATGAAATTTGACACCACGGGGTTCTGCCTAATCGCCTGTATGCTGTCAGCTTAGTTTAACAGTAGTTTGATTCATATAACTCTGAGAACTGATAGCATTTCCAAGAAAACTTTGGACTGACTCAATATCAGATTAATCAGAGGCCTGTAATTTGATATTTGTCTTCTGCAGTGAAGTACATCACAATGAGGGGTCCTGACAAAGCATCTGTATGTGATCAGTTTAGCTTATCAATGATTTGGTTAATGCAACTGCAATGAAAATTCATGATTAACTCAATATCTGATTAATTCAAGTTCAGAAATTTGATAGTTGCCCTTTGCAATGAAATATGACACCAAAGGGGTCCTGACAAAGCATCCATATGTGGTCAGGTTGGCTTGAAACTGAGTTAAGGCAACTTCAATAACTAAAGAGAAGTTTTAATTGACTCAGTATCTGATCAGTTAAAGTCGGGGAATGTAGTGTGTTATGGAAGTAGTACAGGATGAGGAAATAAAGTAGAAAAAGAACAAAATTCCACAGGAACTGAAAGCATGTGACAATTCTCCCACCAACTAGACAAATGATTTCTTCTAACTACGGCCACAAAATCCTCAGCAGTCACAGGTGAATGAAAAAGCTGGATAGCACTGAATGGACAGTGACTCAAATAACCAAATCTTTATTTAAAAGAAATACCCGTAATAAGACCAGTTTAAGTCTCTGGACTGCAGCCATGTCACACATGTGACTTCTCCTTTCTGCTTTACATCAAAACAATTCCTCCTATCACCTCAGAGTAAAAACTAACTAGTGATTCTGACAGAGCTGGAGAAAAACACACCAGTTACTTCATTATATTCATGAGATGCTCTTGCTGACTGAGTCGCACTTCATTCACAAAGTCACCGGGAAGCTGCCGCAGAGATTAAGTGCTGGAGTAAGGGACAAGCACTGTGACTTGGAGTGGAACAGCTGAGGAGGAGTGTGTGATGTGCATGACAAACTGCTGCAATTGGTTAATTGTGGCAATGTGCGTTGTGTGCATGTCTTAATACCTAGTTTGTGTACTTCTGCTGCTGCGGTTGCTTTGAAAATGCTTCGCTTTGGCACTAAAGATGTCCTGAGGGGGCTTCAGGCTAATGTCTTCTTGAGATGTTTTCTTGAAATACAACACCAAGAACACAAACTTGCACATAGTAGATTCACAAATCAACCACAACAGACATTAGCAAACTGCCCTTTGACAAGATCTAACCCATCTTGACACAAGTATCACATTTCCCTGCTCCCGTTTAGCCTTGTATGTCCTTCCTGTCCAAACAGAGAAATGCCTATGGCAGCTTGCACACAAGCTAACAGCTCTGCTCCACTCCATCAGCATCTGCATCATGATGCTAATGCTGTCTGCACTCAACCCGCCTTCAGTATACACAACAAAGACGTGGCGCAGCACTAAATTTTGTGCTGTGCAATATTCCCCCATTGCTACAGCTGCAACTGCCACTGTAACAGCCTCAAACATGCAGTGTAGCTCTAAGCCATTCACAGCTCTGCAATGATACACTCTGCTGATTTTAGATCTGCATTCCATTCTCAGTGACAGGAGCGGGAGATATCATCAACAATGAAGGTGAATTAGCACTAACATGAAAAAATGGATCCTGTTGGTAAACATGCAGCATTGTGCATTTAGCATCTTGTTGATTAGGCTCAGAAATGAGGAGGCATGATGGGACAGCTCTGTATTATGATGCCCATGATGCTGCAGAGCTGCTTGGGTGCTGGGATGACTAAGTCACAACCACCCAGCAATATTTTCCATCCATCACATTCCCTTACAGTATATTGCAAGATTTGTGTGTGGCGTCCCTACAGACATGGCACTGAGCCACAAAACAGGCAGCGTGGTGTGCAGTAGATCCACAAGCAGTGATTCAACCTAACAGGTCTGCAATAGAGCAACATCTTTACTGCCATCATGGTACTTTATACATATACATATCAGAGCACATCTGCATTCCTGCTATGAGAGTAAAAGAAGTCATGGGTGCCGCTGTTGTCTGCTTCTGAGCTAACTATTTAAATCCACGGCTGTAACATGTGTCATCCAGTTCCAGACTAGGAGTTCAGATGCAGAAAGATGGCTTTTCCCAGCATATTAATGAACATATTGTATTTGAGCGTGTGTCTAAATATTGCAACTTCAGATTCTGAACATTTGTCTTTGAATGTCTGCTGATTTTGCTGCTCAAACAGCCTTAAATACCTGCAGCGCTGTGGAGGTAATTCCAGTCGTAATCATCAAGTACACAGTCCCTATCAGAAGCCGCATAATGTATCAAATCCATGGCTCACAAAAATCATGGGATTACACATGGGACTGAAAGATTAAAAAGTGTGACCCGAAAAGATTAAATGTGACCTGACATGCTCACCATGATAAAACCTTTACGAGATGGGCTTTTTTTTTTTTTTCAGTTTTAACACCACAAAACCCATTTTAAACAACAAAAAAACAAAAAGAAAATCCCTTTTATGCTGCGATGTAATGAGAAGTGAGCTTGTCTGTGGTGTTTCTGTCCCGATTCGCTTCATGGGATGTGTTCTTCTCCTGACCTACTGATCAGAAACCCAATTCTGAGGCTGGAAACAGTCTACAGTAGTCTACAGTCGCCCTCTCAGACTGTGTGTAAATATATTTGTGCATACCGTGTTCAGTGTATGATGAATGGACTAAGACCAAGCCAGTTTTTCTGGTCATAAATCATACACCTAGGTTTATGATCAAATCTGCACAGATTAGTGATGAGTAGCTATTCTGCGCATTAAAATTGCTGTATTTTACATAATCATCATGCAACATGCCATGGTGAAGACAAAATGCAGTTATTTTAAATTTACTTAAAGCTGGGGTAGGTAATGTTGCTCAGAGACATTTCTCTGGGTGAAGTGGTTCCTCCTCCTGATAGCAGTCTATACATTTTGTAATCATGAACAATAAGAAATATAGTTAGACCCCTCAGTTTACTGTAAGTCTGTAAAAACTCTGACCAATCCAAACGTTCCGACCAAATTTAAGTTGTTCATTCCTTATATTTCATAAGCTTCTTCTCCCGGCTCCCCTCCTCCCCCTCCAGCAGCACATACCTGATCGCCACACCCTGCATATAAACAGCATGTTGAGATAAATATACAAAGTAGTGAAGAAGAAAGTCGGAAGGCAAACATGGCTGAGAAAATGCAGGAAGGATTTCCCGACCCGGTTCAGTTTATGTGCCTCCTCCTGCTAAACAGCAGAGAAAGAGAAAATCGTTGGTGGAAAAAGTTGTGAATAAAAAAAGTCTTGGATCACACAAGAGCAGAACAAGAGGGGGAGGAGCCAAGACAGGGCGCCACTTTCACATCCTGCTAGCTCCTCAACATTACCGACCCCAGCTTTAAGAAGAGGTTGTTTGCGTTTTGGAGCATGTGCTGTTGGTTCAAGCACTTCCTCCTACTGGCCGAGTCGTTTACACACTTTAGGAATTATGTGCTAAGTAAATGACTTATTAATGACAACACATTGACTATTAAAACACAATTAATTTTTCCTTCTGTCTGTCTGCTTCTCTTGATTATATCCTCTGAGTTTCTGTGGAAACAAGTACATGAGATAAAGTGGTTTCATAAGCAAAGCCAGAAAATAAACCAGAACATTACTTTCTTTATCTTTTAATGTAAATTAGATTATGTGGACTGTCAACTTCACACCTAAGAATTTGTTCATATTTCATTCATTCGTTCATTCATTTTCCAAACTGCTTAATCCAATTCAGCATCGTGGGGAAGCTGGAGTCTATCCCAGCTGGTTTTGGGTTAAAGGCAGGGTACACCCTGGACAGCTCGCCAATTCATCGCAGGGCCATATTTCATTTAATCTAAAGAAATCACACTTTTTGTAAAAAGGCAAAAAATAAATACAGCATCATTTGAGGAATTTTTTGCAGAAGATGAATCCTGCAGAGATGCTGCCAGTGTCACACTGTCGGTTACATGTCCAGGCTCCAAGCTGATGCATACGCTGGCACAGCCTTTCTCTTTAACTACAGCTGCATCAATCAGCATGTCAGCCAAACTTTAATGTCTCTGAGATCCTGTAACAACTAAAACACCAATGATTGCTGGGGTTTTTTTTGGTTTTTTTAAAAAAAAGCAAACAGTTGCACCTTCCCCTGCAAAACAACTGACCCCGCTGCACAACTTTAAATGAATCAACTATTAATACAACTAACAGCATGAATCAACAACGTATATGTTCATATTGTCTATAAAACACAATTTAATAAACTTTTTTTAAATTCATTTTTAAATTCATTTTGATGATTTTACATCCAAACTGCAAACAAAATTCCAAATCAAGTTTTTGCTTTTCTACCTCAGTTCAAGTCTCTGACGTTGCTTCACGTGAACACATTCTGAGTGCAATCCATTCACAAAAGATGTCCAATCCACTCTGAAGTACCAAGTCCCAGTTCAGCATTGCAGTCTACAACACAGCCTGGTTGGTGTTTCCAAACTATCCTGGTTTTAATTCTATAACGGTTACAGATGACGTGCATGTGTGCGAACCAGGTCCTGCAGCAGCGCTCTTCAGACTGAGTGGAAGATACCAGTTCTGTCTACTCTGCCTCTACTGTCGTTAAAGAAACACGGTAAATAAGAAAGTCAGAAGCAATGGAGGTGAAACTGCAGTGCTGCCCTCGTGGGGATGTTGCTACTTCTGCTTTGCATACGTTGGAGAGAAGTCAAATGAGAACAAATGAGAGGTGCTGTGTTGCAGAGCTTCTTCTCAGAAGAACTCTGTCCCTCTGAGAACAGAAACACAACCTGGAACAGCTTCAGTTCTTCAATTGCAAACATAATTAGGAAGAAAAAAAAAGTATGTTCCTCAAATACAATTAAAGGTCCGTTTATAGATGCTGCATCAGCCTCTCTCATGCTAGACTGACTCAGGCAGTCGTTGTGAATCTGGGACGACCCTCGTGGTAAAACAAACGCCTCCAATCCCTGCATTGAACCAGTTCAAATACTGTACCTGTGGTGAGAAGATAGTTCAGCTGAAATTCTCAAAATCCAAATGAGAGTGTAGCAGCAATATAACCTGCTTTGTTTCTGACAGTCTGCTGCGTCCAAAGCAACCCGACACGCTGCTGGATTTGGATAAATGGCACAGTTTATGACCGTGCTGCAATGACCCCTGGGGGTCTGAGAGAGGGAAAAAGAGGATTTACCGATTTACACCATCATCATGTGATCTCTAAACTAGCTGGAGATCGAGCAGCGAACCTGTTCTACCACAGCCCACTCAGTGATCTGCCTCGGGAAGGATTACATTCCTTCACTGATTTTCATCTTTCACAAATTTATGGCCAGATTAAGAGTTTTCACCTAATCTCACTCAGCCTGAGATCTGATGATCCCTAAACGGAACACATTACATGTTTTATAAAGTAGGTTTTTTTTGTTTGTTTTAAGATTCACACGCTGGATTTTCAAGCATTAAATCGTGCATGGGGAAGGAGGGGGGCACTGGAACAGACATTTAAAAAGGCAGAATTTTCTTTCTTTCTACTTCTATTTTTCTTTCTCTATGAGATTTCTTCTCTTTCCCTTTTTCTCTCTGTCTCTCTTCTATTCTTGCTCTGGTCCAGCAGTAGAAACTCAGTATTACAATTATACGAAATAAATAGAGAAATAAAATAAGAATCCAGAGAATCAAGGGGATCATCATACCAGTAAGTAAATTTGCTCAGCAGAACACAGCATCCAGACCATCATTCTGCTTGCTTCAATGCTGGACAAGAAAAAAAAAGAAAGGCAGAATTTGACCTAATTAGTGTATATGTAATGATGTACATCTTAGGCCTCGGTATCTTCTCAGGTTGTACTTAAGAAGATTTTACAAAAGATCCTCGTCATATTTACAAACATGTTTGTAGAGTTCAGAATTTTTTGTCTTTTCTCTCAGACTTGGGAATGTCAACATCTCTTTACTAAAAGGACGTGCCTGTTCACCCAACTTTGCACTGACAAACACCCCAAAAATGCCTTTGAAAGGTCAAGACCAGTGGCAGATTTAAGAGATTTGGGGCCCCAGGCAAAGGCAGGCATGGGGCCCTATGGTAAATATTGCACTTTCTACTCCACTACTGTCTAATATTTGCGTTGCTAACAAACATCCAGTGTAAAAGTCTCTTTGCTGACTGAGAGGACCGTGTATAATGACAGGGAAGGGTTGCTTCACTCGATGGTACGAACTGATCATTTATTGTGACGAGTCAATCTTTTAGTTACAGATCAACTCACTGACCGCATAGAGCACGGCCCTATATACCTGAAGGGGGGGCCCCAAGACGCACATATTATAATAATCATTCTGCTGACAGTTTAGCAAATGCATTTTAATCAAAAACAAACAAAAAAATTGTTAGTAATAAGTAAGTAATAAATAATCATAGGTGTATGACAAGTTATTTGGGGCCATAATAAACTGGGGGCCCTAGGCAACCGCCTAGTTTTGCCTAATGGTAAGTCCACCCCCTGGTCAAGACTAATGTGCTGTGTGCAAACACGCAGACAGACAGAGAGACAGATGAGGAAAACGGATAAACTTAATGCCAAAAGAATGAATAAAAAACAAAAAATGAAACTCCCAACACTTGCAGCGTTCAACATTGAGCAGCTGGCACTGGGTGACACAGGTGAGTTGGATATTTATGGACTGATGTTCCTGCATTTAGGGGGACGAATGTGGCGTGGGGGCTTTGCAGTGCAGTAGTCTGCTGCACTGGTGGTGTTGGGAAGACCAGCAATAGAAATAAACCCATGTCTGAAGGCTACTTGTCCTTGAATTAATAATTTTAAAGTATTTTATTTTTCTCTGAAAGAAACATTTTAATGCTGGGACACAATCTGCAATATTTCACCATTTATTTTATGTTTTTTATTTATTTCCACATTTATTTTCAAATAAGAAAGTGCTCCAAAATAACCCCAGTTATTTTAAAAAAAATCTGATTAAATCATTAATGTAATTTTTCTTAAAGAACTGAACAGCACAAAACAAGACAACAGCTGACTTTTTCAGACATGTTTACACTCAGATGTTTGTGAAAGTGCTCCTGAGTGTTCAAAGGATTTGTGTGTTGTTCCCTTGCCTTGTCGTCATCCCTTTTCCACCACAACTGTCCCATTTTCTTTCACTCTCTCAAAACAGCAAAACATAACTTTTCGCCCTTAAAGGTCTATGTTTTTCACCTGTTTTGATGACTTGGTGACATTTATTATGCACACACCGGAAGCTATCATTGCCCTCCAGCATCCCCAGGCAGACAGAAAAGTATATTAGAAACTGATATTTTGCAGCCCAGGGCATCACATGACTGCAGCGTTGTGCTTTAAGTCTCCATTTCACATCACCAGCAACTGGATATCAACGCATTGGCCGTTCAGGATGCTCACCGTGGCTGACTCAGCACAGAAACACAAGAGTAACTGTGGATGCGAGAAAAAAAAAGAGTGAAGAGATGATACGTATATCAGATTGATTTTTTTCTGGCTGGAGCTCAGAGGAGAGACAGGATGCAAGAAGGATGCTGCGTTGGTCGTGGAAAGGGATCACAAGACAAAAGGAGATGTGACCCAATGTCTCACAGAACAACTCGAACTAAGGAAAAAGAGTGTGTGTGTGTTAAAGTAGCATTTTACTAAATATTCCAGCCTACTTTACTGACTTTACCACAGCAGAACATTTCCTTCACACCTCCTGATATCATAGTTTGAAAAAAAATTCAACAAAAGCTGCTGAGTCCATATGCATCATACCAGTCAGTCATAAAAAAAAAAAAAACTGAAAAAGTCTAACATTTGCTGTTGTGTTTGCCAGATAGTGAAAATGTCTAAATGCATTTCACTCGAAGTTTAACTTTTAGTCCTTCAGATCTCTCACCCACCTGCCAAGTTGTACACGAAAGCCCACTCCACAGATTTTCACCTACATACATGCAACAACATCTTGTCATGCCTTAGCATTTCTTTGCCTTCATGCAGCACTGATAGTGAAATAGTGTAATATTTAGTTAAAGGGGATATTGCATGTAGAAATCCCTTTTCTAAGTTCAAATCCAGGACTGATTAGTTTTTAGCGGACTTTGAAATTAAGCGTCTAAACAGCTTGTTTTAAAATCTCCATTTTTATGATGTCATATACTGTTAAGTTCCTCCCTCAGCTGGTGTTCAACACCACCCAATGTCTGTGTGGGGTTTGCTCGCCCCACTCGTCTTCAGCCTACAGGAAGCCGTAGGAGCCGTGGCCAACCGGATGGAAGAGGCTTCCCTACATAAACTCCCAGAATCAGTAGAAAAAGGAGCTGCCTGGAACGAAGCGTCACCAGAGCGGCGCTGTCAGGGAGGGTGAGAGAGAAGCAGCTGCACTCAAACTATGGACAGTGTTCACCAAAGCAAGGCTCCAAAGTTTAATTCATACATCAGAAAACTGTTTTAGACTGGCCATAAAGTGCATTTAATGTCCCCTTTAAGAAAACTCAGTTTTACCTTCACTAAAACGGTCCGCCGCCGCAGTGTGTCACCATGTCTGTACACAAGCCAAGCTGCACCTTTGTGTGTTCATGCTGTATATTCAAACGCTCTCTTGTTAATATACCATATTTTTTTTGTACTGCATGCTCGTTAGGTTTCCTTTTTAAGAAGAAGCAATGCTTGTACACTATGTAGGCCAAGCCCCAGCAGAATATGCCATTAAGATTAGCTACAAGTCAGGACGGTTACACTGCTGCTTGCTCCTCCCCTCCCTACAGAGAGAGGTTAGAGAAGCAGAGTGCGTGTGCTTTTTTTTTTTTATTATTCTGCCAAGACCAGCAAGCATGAAAAAAGGCACATCACAGCTGGATTGTAATATAGCAACTATGTGGAGCAGAAAAACAGCCAGACAGTTAGGTGAGGCACATTTTAAGCAGTTTGGTGCAGTTTGATACTGTACAAGTATGTTTACATATTTTAGTTTGTTCTCAATACTGGTACAGTTTAATAAAAAGCACAGGTGAGCTCTTTCCTCAGTCAGACATGAAAGCAGGGTTAAATGGCTGGTGTTTGTCTTTCTTGCACATTTTATGTAAAGTTTTAGGAAGCTGCAGCTGTATGTCAAACTCCTCACTGTCCCAGTACCCACACTGCACCCTATGGTCCTCTGTGAAGTGTGCACCTGCTATAAGTGCACATACGAATTCAAGCAGCAGGTTGCAAGCGTGGGCAAACAGCACAACTGGAACAGTAATGGTTACTTGCCCTGTTACATCATTTTCTCATCATATGTGTTGCTTTTTTGGCTGTGGAACATGATATCACTCGTCATTGCATCAGAGTTTTTCCTAATGGCAAGTTTAATGCTCTTGGCTACTGGCTGCTGGGACGCAATCTGTTGGTGTCTCTCTTAGCTAGGCTATTTATTATTAATTGGCTATAACTGATATCTATGTAAAGTGCCCTGAGATGACATTGTTGTGAAGTGCCGCGATACAAATAAAGCTAAATTGAACTGAACTTGAAAAGGCTTTTTTTTTTTTTCACCACATGTATTTCAGTCCTCTCTGACCACCTCTGTTCACTGCGCTGCCTCTTCCTTATAATTTCCCCCGTCAGGATATCCTCTGTTATCATCTGAAACTTACATCAGAACTCAGAGCTGAACTCTGCATGTAAAACTGAAAAAGAAACTCAAGACAGATATAATTTGTAGCTGTTTTAGACCAAAAAAAAAAACAAAGCAGCTACCGGCTGAGCCGTTCTGGCTTACTGTCAGATATTAATGTCTCTTAATAAACAGTGGGAACAAAAACATTTTTAAAAGAAGTACTGTAAAATGTTTCATGTTTTAAACACATTTATGATGTTGTGTTAACAGTTTGGCCTTTCCCACGACATTATTCCTCTCCATAGCGTTGTCCATTACAGCTATACTAGCAGTTTTATTATGCAAATTAGGCGATGACATCATTTAGCGACTTTTAGGAGACTGGATTTTTTTCTGACATTGTGTAACTCTCATGACAATGAGACAGGCTAGACTAAACCAGTAGAAAGTGTGATTAACACCCAGTTATGCATTGTTAAAAATTATATCAGCGTGAAATAGGGATCATTTTAAAAGAGTCAATATAATTTCAGTCATTTCGTTCGGCTAATGTTCAAGTTTGTTGAAGACTGTTTGCTTTTCTGCACTTTTCTTTATCTAGAACTATATTGACGACATAGCGTATTGATACACCTGCACTGCTTCATGAAGTGAAGTCATAGATGGTCAAATAAAAAAAGAAAATAATAAAATCTGGATTTTTTTATTACATTTATTGGGTAACCCTTTAAATGATATTTAATTATAAATTTGAAAATAATAATGATTTATCATCCTGCTACACATACAAACACATGGGAAGCAAAATCATAAAGTCCAAGTATTCCTACACACTCAAAGTCACCCTCTCCATCCAGAAGCATGTCGCAAAAACTTTCCAGCTCAACGCGGTGACAAGGAAATGCTGACTCTCCAACTCCTGCCATGCTGCTTCATATTAACTACTCAGTTTTGAGTCGTTGTTCACACAAAACACTCTTTGCAGAGAACATGTTCAGATTTATGGGTATTTCATACCCAGCATGTTCTACTGTAACCAAATATCTGATTGTATTTCTGCAAAGAAGAAGTCTCCCCATCCTGTACTCTGTCTGACACACAAGCCATTTTACACACACCCTGGATCTGCACATGCATTTCTGCCTGGTTCTGCTAAGAGTGCTTTTTTCATTCCAGTGAGCATTCTCCATTAGAAATCAAAGGCGGTGACGCTGCTCGGCTGTCTGGCAGCACAGAAAGCGAGGAGGTAATGAAAAAAGCTGAGGGGTGAGTCACAGGATGCTTCAATAATCTTTGTTGCCCAAAATAACATCACTGGACCAACCAATGACCCTCCTGGAAAACTGACAGCGGTCCAAGCTGATCTGGGGTCCTCATCTGTCTCTTTGTTACCCTCCACCTCCAACCCACACACACACACACACACACACACTTATGATCCTGCCCCTCCTTTTGTCTTCTATCTCCTATATCCTTTCTGTTATAATGAACAGATAAGACTGCAGCAACTGAGTCCAATGTGGAAAACTGCCAAGCTGTCTCTGTACAACAGGCCATGCACTACAAGGCCAAGAACCTCGTTGTGTTTATTTATAGGCCAGGTTTAACTTGCTACTTCTTGGTGGGAAGATGGTGTAGGAGATGTGTTCACAGGTGAGCGATGTTTCTTTGACAATTGGTGAGTAATTGCCAACAAAAGGTGATGGGGTCCAGAAAAGACATCTTCAGATTGAGCTCAAGGTTGTACCTGCTTTGCTGTGCAACACATTTTGCTATGCCCTTCCCTCACTGTCGACTAATGAACCCTTGATCTGATATTACTTATTGTGCTTTCTGCACAAAACCTCCTGACTCATTTGGCATCCCCTGATTTCACTTATAAGTGAAAATAAAATGTCCATAAAAAAAATTCATAAATGTCCTAAAAGATTTTTCCTTATTTATCAAGGGTTGCTTGGTTACTCAACCTAAACTATAGGGCTGTGACGATATGCATTTGTCTCCATTCAATTCGATTCCAATTTTTTGGGTACTGATTCAATTTAAATGGCAATTCTCACAATACTTTAATAATGCTGATTTTTGTAGATAAAAATTGTACCAAACTTTTTTTGTTAATCATTTTTCTTAATTTCAATGAGGAAAAAAAACAACACAGCAGCCAGACCATCATTCTGCTTCTATAATGCCCAAGAAGATGAGTAAAAAGATCAATAAAAGCAATAAAAATGAAAAAAAAAAAATTGAATGTCTATTTCTATTTATTTGAAAAAAAAAAAAAATTAAACAAAAAAATCCATTTTAAAATTGTGAAGCAAAATATTCTGATACTCGATTTTTTATTCGATATTCCCACCCCAACTAAAGAACACATGCCTGATAGGAGAATGAATGACGGCCACCTACATGCCCCACCTGCTGAAGTATGCCTCGTTCAATTGCTTGTTAACACAAAAACTGATCAACCATCACATGGCAGCAGATTTAGTCATGTAGACATGGTCAGGATGTCTTACTGAAGTCCAAACTGAGCATCAGAATGAAGAAGTAATGTGATTTAAGTGGCTTTGAACGTAGCATGGTTGTTGGTCTCAGTGTTTCAGAAACTGGAGATTTACTGGGATTTTCACACACTCAGCTCTGTTGTTTACAGAGATGATCTGAAGAAGACACTGGTCTGGACCAAAATGTCTCATTGATGAACAGACTGGAAATGACAAAAAGGCAACAGGAACACCAGCAACCACTGGTTCCAACCACGATATGCAGAACATCATCTCTGAACACACAACAGGTCCAGCCTGGAAGCAGATGGTCTCCAGCAGCAGAAGACCACAGCGGGTTCCCTCCTGTCAGTAAGAACAGGAAACTGAGGCTACAATTCACACAGACTCACCAGAACTGGACAATAGAAGATGGAGAAATGTTTCCTGGTTAAATAAGTCTCCGTGTCAGCTGCTCATGCAGCAGGGTTGTGGTGGACGTAGTGACGTGTAGTTTAGTCTGGCCAATAGAGTTGCTGATTAATGTAGATTTTAAATCATGAAAGCACAGAAAATATCACTGTATAAAAGTGTTCATTTTTATTCATCTTTTTTTATTCATTCATTTTTTATTCTTTTCTCCATTGTAATGTATTGAATTGCGAAAAGAAAAAAAATATTGTTAACTTATTATTGTAACAAAGTCACAATAAGTATAATACAACAATTGTGTAGTTCTTCCAAAAGGGTGTTTAAAATCATAATTTTGTCATCTTATTTAATAATTTACAATAAAACACATTTTTTTAATCCCGGTGGCAACAATAAATGTTTAGCTTTATGCATAACTAATAATGTTTTCAGCACAACCAAGTCCTGCAATTTCAACAGTCCTGACTCCCAAAACAATCCTGTTGTGCTTTTTAGGAGCAGTTCTGTTAATTATTCTCATTGATCTCTTTTGTAAAGACCTTAAATTAGTAGTACAGGAATCATCCCATACCTCCAAACAGTACATCAAGTATGACAAAGTAAAAGCACAATAAAAAACAGTCATTGTCTTATAATTTAACATATGTTTGACTTTCCTCAACATAGCAATATTTTTACTGATTTTCTTTTTGACTAATGTTACATGTGACTTCCATTGGAATTTTTCATCAGAGACCATCAATGTGCCTAAAGTCAGACACCCTCTCAATACAAATTCCATTTAAACTTAAATAAAATTTAAGGTTAGAATTTTAAATAAATTAATAATCAGGTAGGTAATCTTCTGATTTATTGAAAAGGATAACTTAAGTCAATGGCAAATCATGTTTGTTTTGTCTTCAAATGGGCTGGATTAGGTACACAAAATTCAGAAAGAGCAGAAAGAAAATACAGGGAGAAGTGTACAATACGTAGCACTGCAACAACCTCATTTCTCAGTCCTGTTTCAATCTGCAACTCTGAAATATTTTTCCTTAAGTTAGTAAAAATACTGTTTATTTCAGCACATTTTTCATCTTAATAAATTCATGTTTCTCCATTCAAGTTAAGTTTCCTGTCTCCTCCAAGTTTGTCTGCTGCTGAACTCAAACACACCAGCCGCTGGAGGGCTTGCCTGGAGGCAAACAGGAAGCCGAAGCCTACATAATGCGTAGACGGTGCCTTCTTACCCATTTTGTGAAGCTCTTCTCTTGTCAGAGAGACATCCCAACTACACACATGTGCACACACACAAGCACGAACAAAGTCCTCAACAGGGCTGGAATTACACAGGGGCTTTCGGGGAACCTTATTTTTGTGCATGCGCCCCGACTTTACAGGCACACAGATGTATATTAGTGTATAGCAGTTTTGTGGTTTACCAAAATATAAGAGTTTAGGGGGTTATAAAAAAAAAGCCAACACAATAAAGAAAGAAAAGATGATTGCATGAAAAAATAAACAGCATTAGGGATGCACTGATCCACTTTTTGGGAGTTACGATCCGATACCGATATCTGAAATTTGAATATCTGCCGATACCAAATCTATCTATGTGAACATTATTGTGACTAATTATGGTTATTATTGTTGTTATAACTGTGTAAGAGTTCATTAGGTTGTAATAAATGACTCATCCTTTCTGAAGTTACTTCACCAATACAAATATAATAACATTACAGATCTAACAATTTCAACAAGTTTTATTTTGATTTGGCACATTTTACCTAAATACAACTAGAAATGTGTGGTTTTGAAACAAAGATCTCATTTTTAGTGTAACAAACAATGTCACATTTTAACATTCAAGTCATTTATTTCTTTTAAAACATGTCTGAAGCACATCATCAAACACATCTGCGCTGGCTTGACTAGTGTGGTATCGGTTGTAGTATCAGTACACTTTTATTAATACCAAGTATGAGTACAGACGCTTGGTGTTGAGCCGATACCAATACTGTTATCGGTATATATATATATATATATATATATATATATACATATATATATATATATATATATGTGTGTGTGTGTATATACAAAACGTATATATATATATATATATATATATATATATATATATATATATATATATATATATATATATATATATATATATATATATATATACATATATATTAGGTATTGTTTTAGTGTTCAGCAGGTTTCAATGTTACCAGCAGTAGTGCAGCTTTCATACATTTTTACAATAAAAGACAGCTGCAGATAGGACCGGTTCAAAAACTGAAGGGTAATCAATAATTAAATGCTGTCAAAGACAAACTAACCTCAAGTGAAATTTGATTGTATGGTCTCTAAATCTAAATGTTCCTCACACTTTTTCCAACACAACTGCAGTCCAACCCACTGGAAGTTCCTCCACAAAGAATAAAAGCTTTGAACTGTAGCTGAAGTTTTGCCTACTCCATGTTTGAATAAAAGAAGAAGCTGTTCACTATGTGCTGTGTGCTCAGCAGAAAACCCTAATATTCCTGCTCCTCTTAGTGCAATCTCAAGCCAGTGCCTCAATCGATGGAGTCATGGTCAGACTTTAGCAGAACAGACCTCAGACGAAGCAGCTTCATGGCTTAATTGTAATTGCATAAGACAGCAATAGAAACACATGCTCTGCACCAGAGAGCTGAAGTCGCCAGCGGGGGCCCATAGGAAATGTTTCATCTACAACAGTCAACTTCAGCTGTTTCTATGGACACAAATGGAAACTAAATTTGTTTCCTCACATCCTGAACTGGTCGGATCACAAGTTTTATTGGTTGTTGTGGGACAAGCGGCTCTCGAGGAGCAGAGTTCGGCATCTGTGCAACAGAGCAGCTTTGGGACGTAGCGGAACGGGGAATTCTCATCGTGGATGTTCAGCTGACAAATCTGCAGTGATTGTGTGATGCTTCATGTCGATATGGAGCAAAATCTCCGGGGAATGTTTCCCAACACCACGATGACACCAAAAATGAAGGCAGTTCTACAGGAAAACAGGGTCCAACTCATTAATGTGTACATAATAGTGACCAGTAAGTTTATTTGCCAAAATTGGAAATTTGTTTTGTTTTGTTTTATCTTTTCTAAGCCTTCAGTTTGTCCTGATTGCAATACATAAAAACAGATCATCTGTAAGTAAAACTAAATCAGTCAATCAATCATTCAGTTCTCTTCTCATGGCTCCTTCTTGAGCTTTCTGCTGACTTTACAAAGATCCATCAGTAATCTAAACAACCAGTCACAGTGGTTTACTGGTTACTAGTCCATGTGTCCATGGCAGATGCTTTGGAAGCGGCAGAAAAGGAAGAGGACTGATCTTAAAGTAAATTCACTTTCTTCCCAAGTTAGTCTGCGTTAGACTAGAGTGTTCTAGTCATCTTCATGTAAATAGAAGAGGAGATGGCAAGAGAGACGTTTCACAGGCGAGGAAGGAGGAAACTGTAAAAGGTACAGGATCCAGACAGCTTTAAATAAATGAAAAAAAAGAAAAGCCGAGCGAGATGAGAAAAAAAGTCCAGTTTTAAAAGTCAGCTTTTCTGCCTGGTCTTAGGCACCCCTGGAGAACAGATCAACTACGATCCCAAAACTAATGAATAATGAACTAGTAAACACATGGAAATGAATGAATATTACATGGAGTTTCATTAATGCCAGCCGGCAGACTCCAAAAGTAATGAAGGAGAGAAGCGGAAGCAGTTTCTTGAGTTTACTCAGCATCTGCCTGCCAGAGAAGGAGGCTTTTGATCACTGCTTGGCTGGGTCTCCCCTCTGCTGTGTGGCAGGAGAGACCCAGGGATGCTGGTGAGCGCAGTCAAGGCCGACTCATTTGCAACACAAATGAACTAATCTAATTGTACACAGGCAAGACGATGGGGGAGAAACAGAGTGTGCAGCGTTTAGAGAATATGGAAATAACTTCATCGAGCTGCAGAAATACTGTCAGTGTGGGAAAAGACGATTTGAGCATGTGACGGATGATAGATGCAAATGTTCAGATTAAACTTTCTCATGACTGCTTCATTTCAAAGTGTATTTTTAACATTTAAATAAATTAGAGCATAAACTATTTTGTATTTCCTGCATAGAAACGGGATTACAGCCTATTTCCCATTCAACAATCCATGCAGGCATGCAAACTGGTTTACTTGTTGGGTTTTCAGAGTGAATTTATTAACAGCAGACTAAACTGAAGCTAAATAAATGACAATAAAATAGGATTATACAATGCTGTGAATAGATCAAAAGATGTTTCACTTCACTTATGCAAAAGCAGTTTATTGTTGTTGGCTGCTGACGCTTCTCAGACGCATTCTTCCTGTGTTTTTACCCCCCCCCTCCCCTCTCACGACAAACTGAATCACATCGCCAGCGTTGCGCAGTGTGTCGTCACTATGCTTAATGCATGAGCACATCAAGCAGCTCCATTTGTATTTTCCCCACAACCATGACTAGAGCCATCACCGCTCTGAAGCAACTGTGTGAAAACACACTTAAGTGGCTCCAGAGTTTTGATTTATCATGTGTCACATGAACAAGCACACATGAAAGCATCTCCAGCTAAGGACCGACACATGCTGCACACATCAAGAAAAAAAGAACAAAGAGAGAGCTGCAAGCGAACAGAGGAGGCTCACATTGAGCTGAAAAAAATAAAAATAAAAGTGTGCTGTGATAAAACAGCATGGACCTGCACAGTCAGCACAACAGAGACACAGATGCAGCTAATGGAAGAAGTGAGGATTACAAGCTCAAGCTGACAGAAACTGGTCAGGTTACTGTAAATAAACGCTCACCACCAAGGCTTCATCTGCCAAATCAGAGCCTTCTCTGCACTAAGACGCCTGGGTTTTCCTATAAAGAGCACACACACTCGCTAGAGAAGCTTTGCAAGCAGGTGTTGTCTGGTGGGGCACAGAGGCACATCACCCTCAGATATGCTTCCTGTCACATCAAATAGAGAGTGAGGAGAGGAGTATATTCACAGAAACAAGACAAAGGTGCTGAGTTACAGCTACTCCACTTTATAAAGGGATTATTTTAACTGAAAAAGGCCAAGTTTAACAGAAAAGGCTTTGGCTAAAGAAGATTAATCAATGCTCGGAGAAAGATTTCAGGCCTCAATCTTCAATTGTGTCAGTAAATGCTGGTTTAGGTGTGCACATGGACTCTGCTGCTCTGAATAGAACGGGGATTTAACAAAAGAAAGTCCACCTGCTGATCTTCCATCGGTCTGACCTTAAAAGCCTCTTAAATCAATAAATCAGATGTAAAACAAGAATGATGATGCAGTGAAGTACTTTCAGGGGCAGACAGCCTCAGGTCTCGGTTCATTTCTGTGTCTATCAAGGTGCAATGAGGACATGAAGCATATGTACAATGTACAAAAGGAACTTTAAATACATTCATCATAAAAATAAATACTTTGGCAACCTGGGCTTTTAGTAAAACCTTTCAAATGTTATTTTTCTAGGAATGAAGACATATAATGTAAAATAAATTTGGAAATTATCTTAAATTGCCTGAAAGCTGAAGGATTTTTGGCCCTTCTTCTTGGCAAAAATTGAATTTTTCTGACATTGAGCTCAGGATTTTGGAAAGATATCCCAAAAGCTTCTTCATCCAGCTGCTATTTTAATGCTTTTTTAAAGTTTAACTTTGTGTCTATATTGCACCATTTAAAATAGTCTTTTATGTTAAATTTGCATGTAATTTATTTGTGTGCGGCCACTGTAAACTCCCTGCAAGAGGAGAACTTCCTGATCAAATAAAGGGCATAACATTTTAGAAAATATGCATTCATTCATTCATTCATTCATTCATTCATTCCCAAACCGATTAAACTAATTAAAACTGAGCCACTTCAACGCGTGCAACAAATCATTGGAATTTTTCCTGCTAAATATGACTGTTGTGAAACCATTCTGCAGAAAATACTAATTGCGAGTAAATTTAAGTTGTTCACTAAAAAAACTACAATCAAAATCAATAAAACTGGACTCTTATGTAAAACATTGAAGGCTTACTGACACTGATTGCTCGCAACATATGTGAGGGCATATCTGTGAAAGCAAAGCACTTTTCATGTGGCCAACGCTGTTTTTCTTTTGGCTATTTAAAACTGGATGACATCATACCTCTGCACTGGAACACAGAAACGAGGCTTTTTAAGAGAAAAATAGACCTTCTGGGGTCTAAGCTTCTAACATATAAGCCTAGAAGTCCACCCACATCCACGCTCACAAAGAGCAAAGAGCTGAGTGTAACATTCAGCTGGCAGCGGGCTCTTGTTTCCACAGTGAGAGGAATGAAAAGATGCTAATCACCTGAGGCATCACTGGAGGTACTTCTAACGACCAAACTGCAATGTGGTTTTACTGAGAAGAAACCACACCTACTGTAAATCAAACATTACTGACATGTTAAGGTTCAGGGTCACACACGCATATGCATGCACACACGTGCCGGTCCAGCCTTTGAGGGAATCAGTCTCGCTCTGTGAGCATGAACAGAGTCCAGATGTCAGCGCTCAGCAGAGGCCAACGTTTCTGTGGAAATGCACTTCGCCTTTTATTGTTTCCCTTCATAACTTTCTGTTCTTTCTGGAGTTATGAATATTTTTGTTGACACCATGGTATGATTTGGTGAAGTTAGGGATGAAACATACCAGTAACATACCTTACTGCTACCTTTACTGCTGTCTCTATCGTTTCAGCTTCTCCCACTTTCTCTCTCTGTAGCCTCTTCTTCGCTCTCCCTCTTGCATGCAATCATAACAACACTTCTCTCAGACACCCAGGCAATAAACTAAGACCTCCCTCCTTCCTGCGCACATCTCCCTTGGCGAGAACAAAACCAATAAAGGGCTGGCTTAATTACAGCTGCTGAGTTTCACCAGCAGCCGGGGAGAACACCACCGAGCTGGGAAGGAGGCTGGGGGGTGTTGAGCGTAGGCCAGGTATGATGGTGGTTTTGAGGGGAGGTGCTGCTTAAAAACAAGAACTAGTGAAAATAAAGCGTTGATTTGACAGTCCATAACTAAACACTCAAGCGATTGCTTCATTGTAAGACGTACATAAAGACACGGAGGGAAAGAAGGAGGTGGTTCTCAGAGAAGCTGTGAAAGTTGGGGGGAGGAAATGGGAAAGTCTAATGTTACTCTGTCCACTAAACTGCTACAGCTGAGGAGCCCCACAGCCAGGCCTTTAACTCCCAGCAGCTACTGGGGAGCAGCTACTGGGCAGCAGCTTCGTCAGCTTGATTTTGCCTTCATGAGGCTTTAAAGTGTAACTGTGGGAAAGTCAGGCGGGTTTCTGCCAGGAAAGCAAAATGTAGACTCAGCTGATTTAGGTTGGCTAAGGAGAGGCAAAAAGAAGGTGCAAGTGAACAGTATTCAGAGAAGTGTGGTCTATGAGATGCTGAGGTGGACACACCCTCACAGGAACCAGAGAAAAAAAAAGCTCGGTATTACTTGTCTCCTGTTATTAGCAGGTCCACAGTCTGACTCGTCCTCCGTCTCCGTTCTTCCTCTCAGTCTTTCTTATGTTACCCCTCTCCTGTCCTCCAGTTCTGTCACAAGAACATGGATCCAGTGCTACAGAGGTTCAGATTCTTGTAAGCTGCTGTCTACTAGATCTGTCTTGTCTCCAGGTCAGTCACCATAGCAACTGACGCCTTTGTGTTCCTGCCACTTCCTGCTCCTTTCCGCCTTCCTCTTGGTGATTTAATTATCTGTCCCGTCTCCACAGAACATAGTTCACATTCACAATGTTTGTTGTCAGTGCAGACTGGTTAAATGTGGGGCTAGAAATTGATGAGGGATGTGTGTGTGCAGTGGGGGGGTTAGCCACAAAGCAACACACATGACAGGTTGGATGAAGGTGTCAGTGAATTTAGTTAAAGCCTGGAGATGTGGATAAATCTAAATATTATTTTCATTTTCTATTTTTTTTAACAATAACAAAAAGTGGGAGAAAGAAATTATTATTTTTAATGTGTTTCTGATTTTTTTTTTTTTTAAAGAGAAACAAATGCTGAGGCCTTCTTAGATGCTCTAATCTGTAGATCATAGTATTAACACAGTTTCCACATTTTTTTCTTTAGTAAAGTTATGCAGAATCGTGAGTACATCACATTTAGCCACAAAAGGTTTCACACAATTTTAGGTTGGAAATTCCGCTTTTTAAAAGTCATTTAGAGTGTAAAGTGTCTGGTAAAAAAAAAAAAAAAAACTGAAAACCCTACTACTTGAGGGGTAAGAAAGAGCACATTCACATCAGCCTTTTTGATTGGAATCCAAGTCCGTTTGCTCGGAAAGTCCGCTTCGTTCGGGAAGATGGGAATGCACCAAACAAATCCTGATTCGGCTCAAATAACCGGACTCGGTCCGCCTACAAAAACAGGTCTTAGGCTACGTTCAGACTGCAGGGCTTGCTGCTCATATTGAATGTATTTGTGAAATCCGAATTTTTTGAAAGTCTGTTCACATTTCCGATCAAATGTGACTTGTATGTGATCTCTTGTATGAACCTCATGCGCACCAGAAGCATCCCGCATGCGTAGGAGACACGGCGACGTGCAGTGGGCGAGCGTGCGTCTTTGTGTTTGCAGATGTAAATATGGATGGCAGCAGAGCATTTGCTATTTTAAAAGTTTTGTCCAACAGTTTTAAAGAGACGTTTACGGAAGAGGAAAGTAAAAGTTTTGGTCAAGGACTTTAGTGGAGCTGTGGCAACAACTGTAGAGAGAAACGTTTGGGTACGGAGTCGCAGTCAGGATTGGTGGGAGAGTGATGTGAGCGCATTTACAGATAAAGAGTTCATAAACAACAAACGCAGAATAATGACGTTTGTTGTCTATCAATGACGCGTCGGTAGGATTAATGCGACCTGACCATTCAGACTGAAGTCGCATGGCAAAAGATCAGATACGTATCGGATTTAGGACCACATATCCAAACCGCCTGGGTCGCATTCAGAAAAGATCGAAAGAAAAGATCGGTTACAGGGCGCATAGGGGCTCAAACACCGGATTTAAGTCACTTCAGCCTGTAGTGTGAACGTAGCCTTAAGCCTGTTACATACTCCACAAGAAGCGAGAACTTTTTTCTTGTTGTCGAGGCTCCGAGAAGAAAATCACGTCATTTTGTTCTCGCGGACGTGTTTGAGGACAGTTCTTGACACACCAGGCTGGCAGAACTTTTTTCTTTAAGGGATGCGAGAAGTATCGTGTGATTGGTCGGACATTGGAGGTGGGCGTCGTTAACACAGAGAAAGCATGAAACGGAGTTGCTGCTTCCGCGTTTTTACTGTTGCCGGCAAAACGGATTGTTTTGATAAAACAGCTTATCGAGGTGGTGAGAAAGTACGAACATTTTTACATGTGGCATTAAAACACTCTGACCCTGCCGCGTGCGACCTGCCCTGCCGCGGACGAAGTTACTCGTTAAATATGAAACTAGAAAAACACAGCGGAAACCTCCGCCAAGCACAATGTTAAAGAATCCTTTTTAAAAAATCCTGGATCCAAACGGTGATCTGGATCATCACCAAAATTTAATCAGTTCTTCATTTTTACATTTGCAACAACTCTTGAAATATTTATAAAAATCCATCCGTAACCTTTTAAGTTATCTTGAGCAAAAAGACGCCGGGGAAAACAACCTCCTCGGCGGAGGTAACAACCGGGTTCATTGCACCTAAAAGCTGACATCGCCCCCCCGCAGTGATCCCTCCCTGCTGCAGACGTGCTTCTCGTGGAGGATGTATGGACCTGCTGAACAAGAACTCAGTTGTTGCGTCTCGTGGAGTATGTAACAGGCTTTAGTCCGTTTTAAGCAGACTAAATACAGGAAGCGGACTACACAAAAAAAAAAAAAAAAAAAAAAAAACTTCCTGCATTTGGCGTAGCATTGCATTTTGGGTAAATATGTAGTGATGGTGTTAAGAGTTCTCTGCCTCGTCTGTTGTTCATACTGATTGTTGCAGTGTATTTTTCCAGTATACATCAAATAAGACAAAATAAAAACCCAAAACAGCCATAGTTTCGTCTCCATGTTTAACTCATAACAGTTTTCTTCTTCACACCGGTCTTGTCCTGTCTTTTGCTAAATACTAGTGCAGCGCCACCTTTGGTGGGACTGGGGATATATTGTTCTAATGGTTTGGCTGGTTTGACCAAAGTGCAACATGAACGCGATCTTGGTCTGCATGCACCCTAAAAAAGTCAGGCAGATCCTAAAGTGTGGAGCAGAGAATAATGTAAACAAGCTGATTTTCCTCCTGTGACTGTCTGCATTATATTAAACTGCAATAAATAAATCGAATGTATAAACTGTTGGTACTACAGGAGGAGAACGTATGAAGCTGTGGGATGAAGTAAACAACTCTGAGAGTAAAGAATCACTTAACGAAACAAAAGAAAGTACAGTTATCACACAGCAGGTATGAGGGTATATATCTAACATGAAAGATGTGAAAAGCATAATTGATTTTGCTGCATTATCAATGCAGAAAATCAAAACCCATCGTTCTCATAACACTAACACTGTTGGTAAAACTTGTCAAAGGTCGACGAACAACAGATGCACTGTGGTCTCGGGCCTCTTGGAAGAACTGCTGCAGCCTCAGCTAACCGATGAGGTAAAACAGTGCATTTGTAGTTTCAGTTTAATGCAATGAACACACACAATTCCAAACCATTCAAGCCTTCTAAGAACAGATCCCCACACCCCATTAGGACCTCTGCTGACGCACACATGCATTATACATGGAAGCTGGATCTAAAAGCACACAGCCCATTAGAAGGTCTCAGAGAAAGAAACAGAGAGACAAGGAAAGGGAGCGTAAAAGAGGGAGGGAGAGGGAGTGGGAGTGATAGAGAGAGAGAGAGAGAGAGGCAGACGAACAAACAGTCCTGGATGAACGGATGGCTAAGCTATTCAGCCACCGAGACCGCCACACACTCCTGGATTGCAGAGTTCTGTTGCACCGTGTGTGAGCTACATGATAGTATTTACAAAGCGCTTGACTCTGGCCGTCGCGTCCTCCAAATTAAGATCATTTCAAAAGGTTTGTCACCCATTTACTGAAGTATAACTCATCATATGAATGATAAACTCAGGTCTGCTTGTACTTCAAAGATGAGGGACTTTTCAGAGAAGAAGAAAAAAGACGTACTGATGGAAAATAGGTTAAATCTAATCAGTCAGATGTGATGATTGCTGGATCACAGTTTCCAGGCACAGAGCCCCACTGTTCCGCCCTTCCAGTGGCTGAGTGTTCTGGCCATGTAATGTGAGGTGGCAGAGAGCCCAGCAATGCTGTAAATTATTTGTGACAGTAGGGTGGGGGACAAGAGGGAAAGGCTCGCAGTCCCCAGAGACAGACGGTGGGGCCTGCTTCTGTAGCAAGAAGGGGAAAAGGCCCATGTTCATTGTCTTGTGGCAGCAGAAAGTGTTTCTGTTTGCAAATTTAAAGTCCTTCTGCAACCTGCATAATGAGTCTAACAGCTACGCCTGGCCAGATGACCAGAAGGCTCTCTGTGTTGGTGGGGGGGGCTGAGTATTTAGTATACTATTCAGAATATTCCCTTGTGTATCTTTGCAAAAACTAAACTCACTCCCTTCACACACTACACACTACATCTATATCTAATTTTAGCAGAGGCAATGATGCAGATGTTGCAGTTAGCTGGAATGTGGCTAAACTGCAGTCAAACTCAACATTGAACTACTTTATCTGTGGGTCTTAGTGTTAAAAACTCCAAACACAGCTGCAATATGTACATGCATGCATGGCTGTTAGTTGTTTCGGGAGGGTGAAGTCACGCGAGGGTCGTGGGTATGGAAGTGTGTGTAGGTGTTTTAGGAGGGTGCTGTTAGAAAACAGTGCATGCCCTTATTCCAAGCCCTGCACTCTTTAATACGTGCATTTACCCTCGACATTCTCCTTCCTCGTGTTCTCCTGTGAGGCACACCAGCAGCAGCAGCAGCAGCAGCACTATCAGGGGCACAACATGCCGCTGCTGCAGCGATGCGTTGGGGCAGACACGCACGCGCACAACACACTTCTATGTTCAGTCCACATAAAACGGCTCATTTTTTAACTATCCTCCAACAACTGCTGAATTTTGCGTGCACGTGCACGCGCGCACAGCAGAACCGCGACCAGCTCGCTGATCGCTCCCATCATCCAGCCTGGAAATATCTGCAGCAGCGGAACTACAGGCTACTGTAGGTTGCTGTTACGCAGGCTGGGTGCGATCGATAAACGCAACAACCCACACACACACACACACACACACATACACCTACCCCCCTCTCAAATAGCTGCCGGTTTGACATAGCAACGGGGAAGCCCTTCCTCATAAATTTGGGCATTTCTTTACAAAGGAATCACTCACCCGATGCTGCTCAACGCCTGCTCCAAAAGCTCTGTCTGCAGGATGTTCTGGGGCGCAGAGAAAGCCCCGTTGAAATGGGATAAAACCGAGCTACAGAACTGACGCAATGTCTCAAACTGCATTTTCCCCCTCCGTTTTCTTCTATCCTCAGTAAGTGATCACCTTTCCTCCTTTTACCACCGACACATCCCAACGCCTGCCTTCTCTCCGGACGCCCCCTTCCACACATACACCTCCTCGGTGGGGCTTAGTTGTATCAACAGAAGAACAAATAAAATCGCATCAAACGCAGGAAAGATGCCGACCAAGTTCCATATTTCTCCTGCTGCTCCTGGTAAAAAAAAAAAAAAAAATTGTCCTTAAATGAGACGCATTCCGGCTGGGATCCTTCGGTCATAATGCTTTCAGACTGGAAGGGAGAGGAGCGAGGCAGAGCCGGTGCCGGCTGAAGCCCTCTCCTCTTTTCGCAGTGGCGACATCCTCATCTCGGTGCGTGGAAAAGGAGGTGAAGGAGCGGCCAGAGAGGAGAGAAGAGGCGGTAAAGCCTCCTGCAGGGCAGGAGCAGGCAGCATCCCTTACCGGCGCATCAGCTGCTGCCAAGCATTCAACTCATATTTCCCCTTTGCCTGAGAAGAAGCAACACACGCACAAACACACGCAGTCACACACGCCGCACTCACTAGAGGGGCTAAGGAGGCGTGCACAATTTTTGCCATACACACACACACACACACACACACACACATATATATATATATATATATATATATATATATATATATATATATATATATATATATATATATATATATATATATATATATATATATATATATATATATATATATGTATATGCACCAGTAGGAAAATAAACCATGTAAACACAAAAAAGCCCAAAGAACGTTTCTTTCATTCATTCAACCAATTATCAATCAGTACATTTAGTGGCTCACATTATGCTCATTATGTGTAGTTTTTCTTTCTTTGTGTGTGTGTGTGTGTGTGTGTGTGTGTGTGTGTGTGTGTGTGTGTGTGTGTGTGTGTGTGTGTGTGTGTGTGTGTGTGTGTGTGGGTGGGTGTGTGTGTGTGTGTGTGTGTGTGTGGAGCCACTTGGAGTTAGTGGAACATGTTTATAGAAAATCTTTAGTATAAAAAAAGAAAGCATTAAGTGTCATGAGCTGGAAGGATAAAAAAAGAAAAAAAAAAGCCTTGGCAAAAGTTGAAATGAGACTTCTTGGAGAGTCAAATAATCCACGTGATAATGTAGCTTAGTATGATGTAAGACGTGTCTTGGGTGATATGATCGTAGGACTGTGGTATTGGAAGCATAAAAGTGAGCCAGTGGCTCCCTCAAACAAACCAAAAAATGGATCCAGCAAAAACTAATAAAAAAAAAAAGTTTATAATAAACCATTAATTTGCACTTGTTGGTTTTATACAACTCATGGAAAATCTGCTCCATCCAAATGTCTCTGTGAGGAAGACGGAGGAACACAAGAATCCTAAAGCAGAGGCAGATAAATTCTACACCACCAATGTTCTCATGTACACCTTATTATCCTTTATTTTAACTTGTAGGTCTCTGAGGTTTCCCTCGTTGGGACAACAAGTTTACAGCAGCCCAAACAAACCTGAGGTTTCTCATGTGTGATGTGAAACAGACCATGTTTAAACAGAAGCTTTTCTTTTAATCTCATAGTATTTATCAAGTATTTGTTGGTTTGATTGAATATCTAAGTCTTGATAGTTGTGACTGCTGATTGCAGTCTAATGAGTAAAGTTAAAGTTCACATTTAAGGCTTTCAGTCTGAGCTCAGGTCTGCTTCTATTGGCCCTTTTCCATCAGTATCAGCTCGTCTCAACTTAATTCGCCTCAACTCGGTTTGTTGGGTTTTCCACTCGGCTTTTGTACCCATTTACCGATACTTTTTCTGTAACCCCCCCCAGCCCAGGTTCTAAGCAACCTGAGACAGGTTGTGTGCATAGACTCTACATGAAAGATGAATGGAGCCTCTGACGGTTAAAAGTCAAGCCTATGCGGAAGTGCATAAAACTGCAGTTCCCCCTTCATCCACTAGGGGCTGCAAAACAGCGCACATCCTCATAGACTCCCATGTTAAAAAGACCAACTTCACAGCAGAAATAAAGATGTTTACAGCCTGGTTCAAAAATCTATTTTAGGTTTAATAGGTCAGGTTTACCTTCATGACAACAGATGGGGGAGTGAATTTTTTTTCTAACTCACCCGTTTAAAAGTAATTTGATCTTGAAGTTTGCACATGTAGGGGCGTGTCCTTTTGATTGACAAGTACCTGATCTCCTGCTTTAATTGAGAAGAACGTAGAACAACCGCGGTTTTTAGCCAGTTAACAACGTGACTTAGCTTTAGCCCACTTACCTCCGTTAGCTGGTTAGCTCCTGTTATCTCCAGATTAGCTCGGTTAGCTCTTAGCTACAGAAAGCTCGGAGTTTGCTCGATGTCAATCATCCACCATGATGCTCACAGCCCCCCTCTCAGCTCCACCTCGTTGCCCTTATATGTATTTTTCGGGCGAGACGACGCGCATGCCCCTGCCAAGATGGCGATGGTAGGAACCGCCCACCGAGTTTCAATTCAGCTCTTCAGAAACCTACGGGTGACGTCACGGAGGCTTCATTCATCTTTTTATATACAGTCTAAGGTTGTGTGGGATGTCGCCAGACTGCATGCCGCTATTGGTCAGGGGCACGGCCAATCAGAGGTCAGGGAGTGACATCACTGGAAGATCGACTCCAACTTGCAAGTTGTTTACATTACGTGATAAGCAATGTTCTGTGGTCCAACACTGAGATGGAGACATTTCTTTGCTTGGTTGCTGAGGAAATAATATAGAGGGAACTAGATGGAGCGACACATAATGGAAAAATCAATCAAGAGCTTTCAGACTCAATGGGTATGGGTACCAAAGGAGTTTTCAGCAGTGTCGAGAGAAGTTGAAAAAGCTCAAAAGTGACTATCAGCAGGTCAAGGACCACAAAGGTGGGAGTGGAACAAACAGACAAGACTAGAAGTGGTTCCAACAAATGGATAGGATTTATGGTCAGCGACCGGCGAGCCTCAGACCAAGCAGCAGATTGCCTCTAGGTCTTGTGTTGTTATAGAGCTTGTCGTCCAGAACACTGACGTCACAGTGATTTCACACAAACCCCGCCCATTTTAGACCTGGTACTTTGTTGTAATGGAAAGAAACAGGACCAAGCTAAGACGAGTTGAGGCGAGTTAAGTTGAGACAAGCTGATACGAATGCAAAAGAGGCATCTGTCTTTCATCATTGACATGTTGAGTGACGCCTGCCCCTGCCTATTAAAAACAGAATTAGGGGAAATTCCTCCTTTGAGCATGTTTTGATCCCAGTGTAATAACTGCTGTTTCAATAGCCTCACCCAAAACTGCAGTTGTCCTGCTTTATCCGTGTGCTCACTCAAATTACACCTCTGAGACAAGACAAATTAGACGCCCTCCAACGTGATTTCTCCTTATAAATAGTCCGTCAGCGTTTCCCCTCCTCTTCTCTCTCAGGACAGATCTGGGAGTTCATTTATACATTGTTTAAGATTGATGGAAGTGGGTTCTGGTGCATCTGCAGTGGGAGTTCTATTTATGGACATTCTGCTATCCATCACAAGCATTATCCTGTGAGTTTTCAGACATTCAGGTTCCTGTTTCTTGTCACTCTGAATGTAAACAGCGTCATTCCAGATTCTTCCCCTCTGCACCAGCTCCAGCCCTGAAGTCATTCCATCAATTAGTGGCAAGTGCTTAAACTGAGCTATGTTATCAGTTTGAGCTGCTGTATGGTCATTGTTTGATTACTATTTGCAGCCTTCAACCCTCTCTGTGAGCTCCGTGCTGAGTTTATCTATTTCATGCATTCAGAACTAAATCTGATTAGTGCATAGAGGAAAGATGTGTATGCACTATGCATACATAACATTACATAGATAACATTAATCTGAAACAGGCATGTAGCCCACATATACCAACACCCAGTTGTATGGGCTCATTGCAGGGAGGAAGTAGGAAAGCATCTGCCTGTGAACTTTCACTGCTTATGTCTTGTGTTGGACAAAATCTGAGCAGCTCACATCTGATAAGAAGCAAACAAGAGACAACACAAGAAGTTTACAAAGGAATTAAAAAAAAAAAAAAAGTCAGCTTAAAAATCCTTCAAATCCAGACCGTAAAGCTCTCTTCCTGTCTTTGGAGAACATAAGAGGAAGGAGCCCCCATGTGGACATCAAAGTAACTACCTCATCTGACACCACAACCAAAAGACAGGCAAGCAGATTCCCAGGAGCAGGATGTCTGTCTCGTCAGCATCTCAATGTTCTATTCAGATTTAGTGCACATGACAAAAGGAACACAATGTTCTGTATTCTAGGTAGCTGCCAAACACATTCTTATAACACTCTCATTTTTAAATAAAGCACTCCTTATACTGGCTTCTCTCAATATCTGATGACGAAACAGGATTACCCAAGAAAAGAGCTGCAGTTTTCCTCAAAAACACATAATAATGCAAATTATTGCAAACACTCTGCATGTGCCGGCGCGCCGACTCAGCTGAATCAGACCGGCAATTATCTGTATTGATATGTGTTGGTGAGGTATGATGGAGGGAGGGTGCGTGGGTGGATGACTGCTCCAGAACTGCTGAGTTAGAGGCAGATACAGTGTGTGTGACTCTATCTCCTTTATAGGGCTTATGTGCTCCATGTTCAAGCCGGTTTTAATTTGCTCTTATGGGCTGAAATCACGGGTCAGCATCACCTTTCCAACAGCCGCACAGATCACGCTTCCATCATACGTCTTCGTTTAACTCCTTATTTCTGTAAACTTCCCCATATCATACAAATCACCAGAAACATAGCCTGTCAAAGCTGTGGGATTATTTTCCTACAACAATCTTACCTGTCTATGGGGGCGTCACCAGGTCCCGAGTACCTTAGTCCTGTACCATTGTCAAGCGACGCCTGTCGATGTAGGAGGCCGCCGTGAGGTCTGCTTCTGTCTGATGTTGTCAAGTCCACTGAGGCTCCCTGGTAGGGGTACAGGGACGGGTCTTGCAGTTTGGCCTTTTTCCCCTGCGGCCCACCCTCAAACACTTGACCAGGCCCTGAGCTGTAGAACCACGCCCCCGATTTGGTGAGGATTTCTTGTTGTTTTCGGCACAAGTTGCATACCCACATAACCTGAAAGGAAGATAGACAGTCAGCAGTTTGAAACAACCAGAAATGTCCTAACTGAACCTATAATGAGCTTTAATGGAGTGATTTGTGTGTCTCTACATGGAAAGCTGTGACTTACACAGTGCAGCATATTGTTGCCACTGGGTAAAACATGTTTTAACATTCAAAATGCTAACTTTTAACCAGGAAGGTCTCATTTAGTGATAAAAGAAAGGTTTTCAGCCTTTGAAGATAGCATTCATAGCATTCATAAACATGACTGATAATTTATGCTGATGAGGTGAATGATGAAATATTTTACACATGCAGCAGCCTTTGATATCACTCCAAACTAGAGCAATATAGATGCAGTTCATTATCACCGTGTATTTTCAGCTCGTGAGTCCATCTTTGACATGTTTTGACACCATTTAATCGCGTTAGTTTTTCACTATTTGTGATTAAGCGACACTGCTTAAACCTTTTAGTCTGAGCAAACAGCCGCATTTGCATCAATACACATTCCCGATAAGCTTAGGAGTGTGTCAGAGGTTCTTCTGGAGGAGAAACACAGATCTACTCACGCTAACTGTATATCTGGAATGGTGTAATCTGATTCTCACTCGGCCATGCTCCAGGTAACAGTGGCTCTCTTGTTAACAGTAAGCAACTTAAAGTGATATCTAAGTGTGTCTGAAGAGACCAATAGCTTGATACGCAGTTGACAAGCCAGACAACCAACAGGGCGGCCAAGATGTACTGCAGTCCCGCTCTCTGCCTTTACAGTCCCAGTGCTGAGTCAGTGCATTACTGTTATTGGTATGAGCTGGCCCTGAATTGACCAATATGTTATTTCTGGATTAACTGAACTCACTTAACATGTTTGTCTGTACACCTACTGGCTGCAGAGACTCAAATACTGAATTTGTAACAATGGCATTGAACTACAATCACTAATCCTGCTGATTGATGAACAGATGAAGAGAAGTCACTTCTATGGCAGGAACCTAACAAATGATCAGTGAGGAAGTAAAATCTATGTTTATAAAACTTTTCATGAAGAAATGTGACTAAATCCTTGACAGAGAATCTCTGTAAATAAAAAAGAAATAAAAATAACATTAAGTTAGACAACAAAAGCATTGTTGACTTTCAGGATGTTAAGCACGGAGCAGAAGCATAAATAAATGATCGCTGTTCATCACAGAGACTGCAGTCCTACGCTCCATCATTTAAAATGTTAAAGTTTCCATATTTTCCTCTGTGAGATTTCCACTGACACAAGCAGAAAAAAAATCCTCTATTGCTCTGAGACGGATGAAGAAGTGGAATGGGTAAAAGTTGCTTCCGAAAGCATCCTTACAGAACGAACCATCACATTGTGTTCAGCTCCAAACGCAGTGAAACACAGTTGGACACCCACTCATCAGGCAGGATGCTGCATTGACACATGGGGCATTTATGACCAGCTATCCATGTTGCAGATGGGCAGTAACTGTGCTGACACACAATGGAAGCACAGCGGCTACAAATGGTGCTTTATGTCTCCCAGAGGAATGCATCCAGTGGGGCCATGACCGCCTCATTTAAGTGGGGTCATTTTAAGAGGTCTGCAGTGAACTATGTGTCTTTGGTTAATACCTGGATGCCACTGAGGCCAGTGCAGCTGTCATACATCATTTCCCGCTGTGGGACATTTACACATGTTTAAACCTGCATTCAAATGACCTCACGTTTTATTTTTATCATGCTCTAGAAATAAGAGAGGTGACATTGTATCCAAATGGAAGCAAAGCACAAAGGTGAGAGATTGAATTTTTTTTCCCCCTTGCTTTTAGGTTTACCAGGAAACAAAATAAAGTGTGTGTGTGTGTGTGTGTGTGTGTGTGTGTAGGGGGGGGGGGGCTTTCACACATCACTGACCAGCTGAGACTTTTTGTCATGTGTGAAAGAACACAAATGGAGTAGTCAAAGTTTATCTGGTTTTTATGCCTCTGAACTGGCAAAAAAAAGGACATTATGGAGGATAAGCAGCGTCATAACTCAGTTTATTTCATAACGCCAGCTCACAGTGTAACGCCTAACATACCTCTGCATACTGCATCTCAACTGTTTAGCTTTCTACTGCCACATGGGGGTAGTGTTGAAAGTATGGAACAGCATAAAAAGCAGGCGCCTCTTAGTTTAGCATTTCCTGCTGTTGTTTTTTGCCCTTACACACACAGAACTCCTTCACTTTGCAGAGAGAGACGATATTGTAAAGCTAAGGGCTTAAAAGTATGAATCACCGCCATAAAACATTGTCATAGGTGACACTTTATGTGCAAATGATGGTTATGTTTCTGATGCTTCATCCTATTCATCAGGAAAAGATTGTTTAGAGACATTTTTAGGGGTTTCCTGTTTTTATTTAACTTTCAGCCAATCAGTATTAGATCAATGAGTTGCATCAGCTCTGCACCGTTAGCTTTCGGTGGGACTATACATCCTGTTTGTTTCCAGTAGAAATTTGTCCAGAATTGTCCAGGCCTGCAGATGCTGAAAGCTAACCAGACGAATACCTACGCGAGAGTGAAAATCGGTTCACACTTTGCATGAGTAAAAGAGATTCAGGAGAAGCAAGAGTGTATGCAGACCATCAAAAGTGGCTTTTGTTTAAAATTTCCAAAGAAGAACAACAGTAGCTTAATGGTGGTAGTGAGGGTGTTTGGTTATTATCTTTGCATGGATAAGGTACATGCAACTCAATCTGTTTCCTTAAATAGGCTATTATGAATTGGCTTTCATTATGTTTTTTTTTTCTCTCTGTAAAGCGTCTTGAGATGGCATTGCTGTGATTTGACGCTATATAAATAAAGTTGAAAGTCGAATGTGTGAAACGTGGAAGTTGTGAGAGTTCTCTCACAGCATGCAGTGTTTTTTTTTTATCTGCGCTGTCCGGCATGCTGACAGCAGAACGGTGGTTTGACTGCCGTGTTGTGTTGAACAAATTTACGCTTCCAAGAGGAGTCTCCTTTTAGAAGATCTGAGCCTCCCCTTGATTCTTAAATTTAATTAGTTATATCATAAATATGTTTCTTATTTTGTTATTTCAGCTGATAACTGCTGGACTGGACCGCAGGGAAAGAGAAGTTTTCCCATCCATCAGCGAAACAACTCCTTATAAATCCTTCGTTTTAAGAAAATAAAAGGAGAGAAAAATAGCTTTATACAGAATGATATAACAGGGAATTTATAGCCAACTACATAAAAAATATCTTATCAACATGCGTTTTATCATTATAGTTTACTGCTTCGGATGACCAGTGGATTAAGCTGAACCAACATGTTGTAGGTAATCTGTGAATACTAGATAAAAATAGCACATAATTTCAATTGAATGCACATAAAAGCATCTTTATAAATTATTAATATAGTTCAAGGTAAAATGTGGCCTGCATTTCATCTCTATTCAAAAAACAGTTTATGTTGTGGTTAATTATCCAAATCAGCCCTTCTACCTTTTGTAGCCTATGACCTACATATTTACCCCTCCTAACTGCAATTAACTTAGAGCCAGGTTCTGTGCGCCTCTCCAGCCTGCCAATAATAATTAACCACATTTTCAACCCCTTGGACTGCACATGTCAAGCTCTGTTATCTAATCAGTGAATACTTAATAGAATATTAGTATTCCTGAAACATAGGCCAGCAAAAATGTGCATGGGACCTGCAAATGTTGACAAGACCAAGCTTCAAACATCAATACTTGAATTTCATTTGCATCAGAAGGGATACATAGTACGTAGCTGTTTTTACAGCGCATTAGACAGGAAGCGCAAAGTGGCATGACAAAAGTCAAACTGAATCTGCTTATTTATTCACACACAATTTTTATTCATTTATTTATTTATTTATTTATTTATTTATATTTATCTATTTATTTATTTATTTATAATTATTCATTTATTTACATTATTACTGACTTTCATCATACAAAACTGCTGAGTAGCAACAACTGCATAACACAATGTTGTGAGTCTATGACAGCAACATGTCAACAGCAAACGGCAACGATCACTCGTCACTTAAAGATCGTACTGAAACAAAAACTCCACCAAAGACACGTGAATTCACAACAGACACAAGCGCACAGGCTCTAAACCAGCAGCGAGATACGTGCACTTTCCCTAAAGACACTGCTCAACCCTGCAAATGTGCATGTTCCTGCATACACACACTCATTTCCCCTCAACCTAACTCTTTACGGCTGAGTGTTGGTAAGAGGTTGGGGGGTTGTGGCCCTTGAGCAGTGCCATTTCTCCATGTGTTTGCACATTTCATAGTCATTGAACCTGCAGTTAAAAATAGAAAGCTAAAAACCTTGCACGTTCGCATGTAGGAGGACAGCAGGAGGATATATACTCCATTAAACGTGCTATAGGCTGTTCACTGAGGCACTGAATTAAAGGAAACAAACACCAGTGCCACGGGATCAATAAATAATTTCCTTTCTAATAGGTTCTCTTCAGACTTTTAGACTACCTTTCCAAGATACTAGCAAATATAATCTTTCAAAAATATGTGTGTGCTTATGGAAGTGGGAAGAGTGAGAGCCAGGGATACCAGTGACTGATGGGCTATCTCTGAGAGGACATAATGGAATATAACCGTTCTAAATGATATGTGCTCAAAGCGCAGCATACAGCTCGAGTCACAAGCTGTATGACACACCTTAGATTATGAAAACATTTATTTTGTCTTGAATATTCCATCTAGCATTATACTAAAAGAAAAAGAATATCCCCTTTTTGCAATCTATGCTACATGTTCCATTCAGATATTTCCCGATGGAGCCATCGCATGGCTACATTCATAGCAATTTAGGGCACTGAGCTCTCTCTCGTGGCCATTAAACTACACTACAACATTACTTAACACAGACTGTAGAGTGAATCAGCAGTATCCTTACAGGCACCTCAGTGTGCTAAATGGAAAGTGAACTCTAAAGTTAAATCACTGACATATTTACATGCATGCATTCATTCATTCATAACTGTACATGTAATATAATTATCCTTGTAGTGCTGAAAGCGTAGAAATCCAGGCAGAGCCTATTAAATGACTCCCTTTCCCTGCAATATTTGACAGTTAATATAGAAAAACGCTGGTCTAAGCTGTAAACAATGTAGTCATGACCCTTCAGATCCACATTCAAACTCTCAACTTGTTCTTTTCATTTAGTTAAAAAAAGCAGAAAATCATCAAATCTATTCCAGAGCCGAAGTCAAAACTAAAGATGGCACAGGCTGCATTATTGATGGGCCAGTAAATGAACTATCACAGGTATCATATTGCATTGCTGTTTCTCTCCTTCACCTGAACTGGGGTGAACCGCCGCACTCATTAAAGACTCATTGTTCTGGGAGTGGAGTGTTCCTCTGAACATCCCAGTCTGGAATGAGTCCAGCTTAAGCACACAGGCATCAATAGGGGTCCTATCTGCTATACACTCCGGAGCAAATTACTGCCACAGCTGGGGGGCTACATGAGCGTGATGGGTCGCAATGACAGCATAACAATGCCCAGATAGGTCGTTGAATAAAGTCTGTCATGAAAGTTGCAACTGTACCTTCATTCAAAGGCTGGCATTGTACGGCAGGTATGATCCGGTGGAGAATTTCATCCCACATTTGTGAGAAAAAGTGCACACAAATCGCCATGCACCTAAACATACCACATTTCTGGGTTCATGTTTCCCCTCTTTTTGCCTCTTTATGCACCATAAAATCTGTGTGGTTGTAAATACTAAAAAAAATAAAAAATAAAAAAGCTTACAGGCAATTTTTTTATGTGATTCATTAGGCGGCCAATGAGAATGAAAGGAGAGTGCCTACATTCACATGCTCCAACACAGCTTGCACGTGTAAGATTACATTTTAATGAGCTTCTAATTTTAGCGAGGCACCAGTAATAATAATAGACGCGATGAATATTTATGTTCCTTCTTTGAGGTTCGGTAAAGAGGAGGGAAATGCTGAAGAAATCCAATAGCTGTCTGAACGTCTGTCAGATGCGCGCACCCTTCAGCCTCTCCATGACCCAAATAAAGCTAAACGTGGTAAGATTTTTGACAGATGTGAAGCATGCAAATAGGTTGCTTTCGGGGGGGGGGGGCTTAAATAATAATAAAAACCTGCAGATGCAATAAGTGGAATGTGATTTCTGTAAGGAAGTCACTGCAACGTTCCCTGGAAGAGCCTCAATGGTCACATTGCTGACTATGAAAATGCCCGGTGAGAAGGCGATGCAGCTCACTCGGCTTACCCATGGTGCTGCTGAGGGACGGCAGCATGCCTGTGCAGAAAGATCCCGGCTGCTAAGTCCCAATAATGTGCCAACGAAAGTCCGCAGCCTTTGCTCTTGGAAAAAAAAAAAAAAAAAAAAAAAAAAGGAAACCGGTCCGACCTTCAGCACCGCGGACAGCTCCGAGCCCACAACAGGCAGCCTGCCGGAAAGCAGCTGCAGAAAACACCGTGAAGGTTACACCCGGGACTCAAGTGACCACAGTCGATCCGAATGTAGTGTTTGCTTCTTATCCACGGAGCATTAGCAGATTAAACAGGAGCAAAAAATCGTAACAATGAAATAGAAACGCTGAATCCTGCGCTCCATGTTGGAGGGTCACCGGGAGGAGGGGGAGGAAACATGCGAGGTGAGCAGTAGCGCGTCCAATCCCCTCCGCTGCATTAGTTCATCTGTAACACAGACTCTAGAGTCTCTCTGCTGGATTTGGCTCATTACAAATGCGACGAGTCCCAGCTCAGTTCACAGCCCAGTAAACACCGAGAAACGTGCTCTCCCAGCGCCAGCCTTTCCTTTCTAACGAGAACACATCTCGTCATTTCTCACTCAGTCTGCTCCGTGAACGCCTCCTTCTCGGGAAAATGATACAAATGCTGTCACAAGCATTAAGGAAAAGTGTCTTACTGACACGAGTTTTGCTTGAATGCAGTGACAGTGATGGGGCATGTCTTTCCTAACCTCTGTTGTCTTGTAAATGACAAATGCTCTGACTCAGAATGATACTGATCACATCGTGGGGCGTTTCTCTCACCATAACTTTACAATAAATGTTAAATGCACCACCTTGGGTCACCTCCTATAACATAATTATGCAACATTTGTTTGTTTCTGCAAAAACTCCAGGTTAAAGCAAATACTATCTAGGAGCAGGATCACCCATTGCAAATGCAATGACTTCTTTGACTCTTCATTTGGAGAAAATTATGCATATAGTTTATAGAGTAAAGCTGATTTTAAAGGTCACTATGTTAAATATAAAGCCAGATGAATTCAGCTGATTCATCCACATGAAAAAGAAAATGTAATTTTTTCTATTCTCAAACTAAAAAAATAAACACAGTACACTGCTGTGGTTCATAAGTCCACATTGTTACAGGCAGCTGAATATCCCAGTTAATCCACTGGACACATTTCTTTTCACCTACAGAAACAACAGAGGATTCATTTAAAGTTTTTTTTTTTTCTTTAATGAAAAGATTCTCCAATAAAACACTGTAGTCCTGTCCCTCATACTTTCCAGCTGAAGTGTTGAGAGGCCATGAAGCACATGTAACATCTTCAAGAGTTGCTTTAATCACAAATGCCTTCCTCCCCAGAGACTGTTGATTCCTCAGGCCCTTTTGAAGTCACATCAGAGGAAATTATGGATAGCTTTACTGCGAGCAGGAATTCTGAAGAATTCACAACACAGTGTATCGATAACGAAGACCCCCCCAAACAGTCAAGCCTTTGTTATGCAGCCAGGGCTACCTGGCCGACACTGTCCACTGATCCAATTAGCTGTTTGACTACAGCCGGTCAAACATGGATTCAGATTAAAATTCATTTACCAGCTGTTTAACTCTCAGTCACTCTACAGTGTATCATATGCCAGTGTGCCATAGATTTGCAAGCTGTCCCAGACACAGAGACTTGTAAATATTCAATGGCGTTTCGCAGAACAAGATCTCTCTCGCCACTGCTGTCACCATCAGTGAGAGAGGGAAAGAGTAGACGGATGGAAAAAGGGCAGATTTCACCACCGCCACCTCTTTCACTGACACACAAGCTTTTACACAAGATGGTCGGTCGCACAAAAATGTGTCCTTTTGTTCGTCGCAAGGTGAGCAAAGCGTCTGTCCATCTGAAATTACGCAATCAGAAACATTTATCACAACAGTCGTAGGCTGATATGTGTACTACATAACAAGTCTATAACATAACAGATCACGCTTTGTGTGGTTGTCTGTATTGGTACATAATGTTCAGTTTGCATGAAGTGACATAAACAAGCCCGATATTTTTTTTTTGTCTGTTGTGTTTTATTTTAACACAGCATCTTATTTCTATGCTGACTCTCCATGACTCTGACTGACCCCATCGTCTGAACTTCTGCCTCCTGCCAAAAGCTCTTACTCTCTTCCCTTTCTGGGAAACAGTATGTAAGCAATTTCTTGCACAAAAGGCGGCTTGCAGGATACATTTAGGAAAGCATACAGAAGATGTATTAGCACGCACTAAAACGGAGGCTTAGTTCACCAGAAATAGATCAATATTTTGCTGCACTGGGATCAAATGGTCACTTCTGCACATACTTGTCAGGTTTTCAGCTGCATCTCCTTCATAATGAAGTTTGTCAATTTACTTATTATAATAATCGCAACCCTAACCCCACAACACCTGCTTATTTGCATCAAAACCACTTTGTTTATGTTATTTCTTACCTAGTTATTCTATATTATTTATTTATTTGGTTTTATTCCTTCTTATCCATATATTTATTTCTACATAGTTTGTTCATCATTAATAATTAAGGATTTAATGTTATTAATTAATTAATATATTCCTTGTATTGATTTTGTTTTTGAAAAATAGTCTGTAAATTTAGTTGGTAAGAGGTTAACATCAGCACCGTGGTCTGGATCTAGGGGTCCCCTTGTGAGCCGGACAGTTAGACATCACCATGTAAATAGCTGCTTCTGCATCAAAGGCACATTTCGCCGCCTTTCCGCCGCAGACTCAAGTGTTCATCACCAGCCTGCTGCCTTTGTTATTACTCAACATCGCCTGTACAATAGCATCCAATCTCCCCACTATTATCTATCATAGGACAACACAAACCAGTACTATGGGGGTCTTGGCACTCAGGCGACCAACATTAGAAAGGACTTTCCACATCTTTGCACTGCTCTGATGTTTCACTCAGCTGTAACGGTACAGACCTCTATCATCTAACTGGGGTGGGCAACTCCGGTCCTCGAGTGCCACAGTCCTGCATGTGTTAGGAGTTTCTCTGCTGTAACACACCCAGCACATATCAGACCTAATCAGCAGACTCGTGCAGAGCTTGTCATCAAACAAACACAAGTCTGCTAATTAGCCATTGATTTGAATCAGGTGTGTTCCAGCAGGGAAACTTCTAACATTTGCAGGACTGTGGTACTCAAGGATCAGAGTTGTCTACCCCGATCTAGTACAACTGTTTAACAGTAAGTGGTAGAAATAGCAAATGCCCATCAGTGACTTCACTAAAGAAAACCTAAAACAACAACAGTGTGGCGCTGGTTATGCATTCAGCTACCTTTGACTAATGACGCAACATTTGATTTGCTGTTTGAATAGTTATAGATTTTCCTTAAAAGGTTTCAGCACAGTCTATGCCATTTCATTTCAGATCTATAAAGCTCTACGCTACATCACACGTGAGCCCCGGTTAGCTCTGAAGTGAGATCACGCAGGCCAGGCTCGATCAAAACCATGGAAAACAACAAGCTACACAAAAACAAGATTTTTTTTTTTTTTTAAATTTTACCATTATTACAAAATTAAATTGACCAAATATCAGTAATAAACAACGTAGGCTACGCAGACTAAATCTCTACATTGAATGTCAACTATAAATTGAATCAGATTTGATGAGCATTACTGCAGTATTTTAGTTCTGCATGTTTTTACAGGTTGAAAATTCAGGAAACAAAATAAAGAAAAGTTCCGCAAACTCTACATGCTCCAAGTTCAATAACTCAGCTGTCTGTCTTCACGTGTGCAGAGTGAAACAAAGGCAAATGTTTCTATAAAAGATGTTGTCAGACTAATTCAAGCACTGAAAGCCACAGCCTGTACAACTATATGAATGTCATGAGTACGACTCATCATGGCACAAAAGCTGGAATGAGAGAGAGAAATCAGCAGAGTGATCCTTTAACATGTCTTCTAACATTTTGTGTTGCTGTTTGAAACTCTGCCACATTCAGTGTGTGTTTCTTCATGAAATGACAGACTCACATATAAGACACACATGGACTTTTTGGTTTGTGTCATTTTTGGCTGCTGTATGTGTATTTATGCACACTACTGCATTTCATGGAGGATGTTTAATGTTTTTGGTCACAGTCCCACGGAACACAGAAAAGGATTTGCTAACCACTTTGTCCTCCTGTTGCAATTCCATGAGAGCAGGAATGCAGCGGAGAGAAAGAGGGAGACAGATGGGGGGAGTGGGAAGAGAGTAGGAAAGACAGGGACAAAGAGATTGTGAGTGACATTCGCAGCTTCTGGTAGCATGCTCTGACAGCAAAGGATTGTAGGGAAACAAAACATTAACGATTCATATGTATACAATCTAATGCTGAAAGCTTGAGCTTAGTCTGTGAAGAGGATTTGACAGAGGTTAGTTTGGTACAGCATACAAAAGCAGTGACATGTTACTTTAGTGCAGTGTTTCTGAATTCCGGTCCTCAGGCGTCCCTTCCCTGCATGTTCTATAGGCAAATCTACTTTAACACACCTGAATGAAATAAAAGGCTCGGTAACAGGCTGCAAAGAACTTGATAAGGAAGTTAAAAAATCTGACTCAGGTCCTGTTGAGGAGGAACATGTCTAAAACATGCAGGGTAGGGGGGGGGGGGGGGGGGGGGGGCAGAGGACTGGACTTGAGAAACGCTGCTTTAGTCGAATAGCAAAAGGAAACAGCCCCCTCTAGTGGTGGAACAGTGAGCTACGCAACGAGGAAAAGCTCTGCAGCTGTGAATCAACACATATGAGGAGGATGCAGAGCATATAAAATCACACTACATGTTGTTCAACACCTGTAATGTTTGTTATACTTTTATGTAAAGCACTTTAAATTGTTTTGTAAGGAAGCATATTGCATTTACTTGAGAAAAAAAAGCTCTGTTTTTCTGTAAATAATGACATAAGTTTTACAAAAAAGTTCTGTTTTTCTGAATTAATGACATAAATTTTCCAAAAAAGCTCTGTTTTTCTGAATTAATGACATAAGTTTTACAAAAAAGCTCTGTTTTTCTGAATTAATGACATAAGTTTTACAAAAAAAAGCTCTGTTTTTCTGAATTAATGACATACGTTTTACAAAAAAGCTCTGTTTTTCTGAATTAATGACATAGGTTTTACAAAAAAGCTCAGTTTTTCTGAAATAATGTCAAGTTTTACAAAAAAGCTGTTTTTCTGAATTAATGTCATAAATTTTACATAAAAAAAGCTGTTTTTCTGAATAAATGTCATAAGTTTTACACAAAAAAAGTTCTTTTTTCTGAATTAATGTAATAAATTTTACACAAAAAAGCTCTTTTTCTGAATAAATGTCATAAGTTTTACACAAAAAAAGTTCTTTTTTCTGAATTAATGACATACATTTTCCAAAAAAGCTCTGTTTTTCTGAATTAATGACATAAGTTTTACAAAAAAGCTCTGTTTTTCTGAATTAATGACATAAGTTTTACAAAAAAAGCTCTGTTTTTCTGAATTAATGACATACGTTTTACAAAAATGCTCTGTTTTTCTGAATTAATGACATAGGTTTTACAAAAAAGCTCAGTTTTTCTGAAATAATGTCACAAGTTTTACAAAAAAGCTGTTTTTCTGAATTAATGTCATAAATTTTACATAAAAAAAGCTGTTTTTCTGAATAAATGTCATAAGTTTTACACAAAAAAAGTTCTTTTTTCTGAATTAATGTAATAAATTTTACATAAAAAAGCTCTTTTTCTGAATAAATGTCATAAGTTTTACACAAAAAAAGTTCTTTTTTCTGAATTAATGACATACATTTTACAAAAACAGCTGTTTTTCTTAATTAACAAGATACGTTTTACACAAAAAACTCTGTTTTTCTGAATTAATGACATACATTTTACAAAAAAAAAAGCTCTGTTTTTCTGAATTAACAAGATATGTTTTTTTTTTTTTTTTAAAAAGTTCTGTTTTTGTGAATGAATGTACGTAAATATCATATGCATCAGATTATATGCATGGAGCATACTGTATCTAACTGATCTTGAAGAAACATGACACATCTAGAATATCAGAAAGGGTTTTACGTCTAAACAAGCGCAAATTCTGCAGGTGTCTTCTTAAATTGGACAAACTAATAATGATTCTATCAGTATAGATTGATGTAGACTTAGAGACATAAGTATTTCTCAAAGTCTCAATCCCAAAACAAAGTAAAAGTGAATTAAACTAAACAAACGGGGCATGTTGAACCTTGTCTGGACCAAGCCTGTTAATAATGCAAACAGCCTCAGAAAATACAATAGCTTTAATTAAAGAAAAATAAAAAAAATAAAAACTTTTTTTTTATTATTTATGTCATTAATTTAAAAAAAAAAAAAAAAAAAAAAAAAAAAAACTTAAAAAAATATCTTGTTAATTCAGAAAAACAGAGCTTTTTTTTTTTTTTTTTTTTTTTTTTTAAAGTGAATGCAGTGTGCTTCCGTAGTTTTGTACATGAAATGTGCTGCAGAAATAAACTCGCCTTTCCCTCATGTTTGAATTCTCAGATTATAATTTTACCACAGTTTAACCAGTGTGAATTAAATAGTAAAACAGATTAAATTAATCTGAAAAAGTGGCTCTGGTGTGATTTGTCTGTTTTAGACGGGGATGTATGTAACAGCTGGGGTTACCTTATTTGACCGCAGAGACACTCGTCCTCCACACCTAGCACAGAATTTCGTTTGGCAATATGAACAGAGGTGACCGCAGCCATCGGCAAACTTGGTTTTGTGGCATATCCCACATGTTGGGGCTTCTCCCTTCTGGTCCTGAACCGGCTTAGTCTCCTCCCCCATCTTCTTAACCTGGTCCTTATACGATTCAAACTGCTGGTGTAACTTCCTGCAAGTGAAAGAAAAAGGCAGAGGTCAGCAGATAGTCAGTGACCTGAAAGGAAGTGATGTGTACAAATTATCTTTACATGAGAAATAACACCATGAACAAAGAAAGATTTTATAACTTACTTTTTATACAGACAGGTGTTTAAAATAGTAATGCTTGAATAAAACCAAACCGGTCACTGTTTTAAGTATTCTCATAATCTCACACATTGACATGATTTCCAAGTTATCATCTTCGATCAAATCAAATATATTTTTTTATATATAACAACAACCAGACAAATACACATTTTGACCTAGTGTGTGACCCCTGGCTTCAGACCTCGCTTTGAAAAGCTGACGAAATTATATTTAATCAGATATGTGTAGTGTGTGAGACTGTAAAAGGAAAAACAAATGCTTGCACCCTTAGAAACTGCAAAGTTGAGCTCCTTCCTTGAATCTTGCTTCTTAAAACGCATGGGGGTGGGTATCGAATTTGCTTTGCAAGTTTAAGAACATCACTTAATTCCACTTTCTCAGGTTCCCCTGCCTTTAATGAGTCATTTGCACCTGTGTTTCTGTATCAGGACAGTTGTAAGGTGAGACAGAGAGCTCCCTTGAGGCATAATGTTAGATAACACCATCACCAATATGCCCAATTATGGCTTTGTTGTGTTACCTAAATGTAAATGTGCAGCAGAGTCCATCTTCCAGTCTGCTTTTGACAGTTTTGTGTCTACTGAGTGGCTGTTTGTGACCTATAGATGGCCTCCTACTGATACATTACACCTGATCTTTTACAGTCGCCCCTTTGCTCCCAACAAGTCCAGAGAGACAGCTAAAAAAACATAACATGGGCTCCTCACATGCATTTTGTATGACACATGTCAATTGAGCGTCTCCTTGGAAACTAAACACTGCGCTGACTTCATAATATGGCGATTAGAATTGGTTTCGCCCCACATATCCCCTGCAACATTCATTAGCTCGTGTGAATTATTGAACAGCGCTATCCTTTTACCACATACGGCTTGGAGATAAACGTGTTTCCTTTTCCCACATCCACATCTTTAGAGCCCAAATGTACTGGTAAAACCCCACCTGTGTGTGCATGTGTGCGTCTGAGTCTCTGTGGCATCAGAGGAGTGCCACTGAACCAAGCTCAAAAGATGTATCCATGGAGGGATTAAAGGGCTAATTATGTCAAAGTCTTTGTGTGTTTACCTAGCAGAGATCATACTAGCAGAGAGCTAGTATGTAGCTTTGTATAACAGATTTGAACCAAATCGTCTTTACTGACAGAGGGCCTGATAACAGACTGATGAAGAACATGATAGAGGAGTTAAATCCTCCGTCTTCTAAAATCAAGTATATAAAATTACTCCAATTTTTCAAATGATCTCTTCCTGCCACCCCCCACCCTTTACTATATTACATAAATAGGCTTGGTCTTGGATCAGAAGTAAGGGCTGCTGGCATACAGGGTTAGGTAGGTGTTCTAGAGAGAATTAGTATAGGTAGCTTTTCCCTCTTTATAAAAGATAACTCAGGTATGCAGCTTTTTTTACTTTTTAGGTTTGACTTCTGAATAAAAAGTCATTCTCAGTTGTAACTAAAAAATATATCTAATAGGCAAGTGAAGAGATGTGTGTGGTGAATTTGTGGAAAAGTCATTAAAAAACAAGGCAAATAAGCAGAATAAAAGTCAAGTGTGAGCAGATTCTCGTGGCAGCAGGCAGCTGGTACTCAGAACCCTTTCCAAAAGGGGGTTGCTCATTGTATCAAACACGGTCAAATGTAGGTGACGCTGCTGATGAGTAATCATACGCTGCTCATTGTCCAGTTCCATGCTTGCGTATCGGAGCTCTCTTACCACTGGGCCAGCAGCTACATACACCAGAAACCTGAGCTTCTCTTTTGGACATATGACAGATTCAGCAGCAAAAACAAACTACGAGGTCTCCGCAAGATGCTGAATTCTGCTTCTCTCTTCACGTCACTGAATTTTTTTTTTCTTTGTATACTGACATCACTGTTATTAGTGGATAAAGGCTTCAAAATTATACTTGAGTATATTTAGAATTAGAAAAAAAAATCCAGATGCAACTATTCTGGGGTGGGGGTTAACACAAATATTATTGTTATTTAGGCCGAAGAATAAAGATAAGCTACATGACATTATTATGGATGCAGGACAGAGTTGATATTCTGTGGAATGAGATAAACAGGAAAAAGTGTGTAAATATGCACAGTTTTCAATATTATCCAAAATTATTTAAAATCGTATGTAGTATACATGAGACTTTTTAATTGGATGGTATCTGGATATTCCCTTTTTCAATTAATCTAGAATGAGAAAATACTAAAAGTTTTTAGTTTGGTTAATCTTTTAATGAAATGTGTTTTTCCATTTTTTAATGGAAAAACACAATTCTTTATTGTTTAAATACACAATGAGTGAATGGCCAGAGGTCTGTAAATAAGCATAAAATTAAATTTTCAATGCTAGTATTTCTAGTACTAGTATTTCTAGTATTTACCTCTAAAAACTTGGGTTATATCAACAATCAGAAATCTCACTAAGTTTAAATTAGTTGCATAAAAAAAAACAAATACTTTGCAATCAAAATGATACTTTAGAAAAGCAGTTTGTATTCTGACATGATTGCAGATTGCAGACATGGGTAAATTCGGGATAAATAACTCTTATTAATAAAATAACTATTATTTAGATTGAATAGTTAAAAAATTTAGATAATGATGGTATTCAGTTATCCTCAAACCCTAGTAAAAAGGGGGGGGGGGGGGGGGGGGGGGGAAGTACCTGCATACTTGAATGTAATCAAGATGAAAAGATATTTAAAGGGGGGGAACACAGCTTCCTTGTTACCATGGTAACTCATAGCATGTTCCTCTGTTTACAGGTATGGCATTACATATGAAACCTGGGACTGCCCACTCACTAACAATGACTGTCACAAGCTATAAAGCCATGATAAAAAGTAAAGAACCCCTCTCCCAGTCCTAAGGTTTTATGTATCAAGAAATCCAAATTAATTACATATTTATCATCTTGCCCTCACCAGGTCTTAAAATGAGAATAAAAAACCTCTGAAGATCATGAAAACACATTTAACAAAAACTAAGCTGTGATGAAGCAGCGAGTGATACACTTAGAACAGCTGCATTGCATTAATTGATAATTCATCATTCATAATTAAATAGACTTATTAAAAGTCTATTACATTCAAGTTCAGTGATTTGAAGCATTAAGGATTGTTAACTCGATGCCAAGCAGGAAAGACATCAGATAATTATTAAAAAAAAGCAGTTTTTGCTGTGCATCTGTGTTAAGTGCTGAGACCATTTTCAAAGCTAAGTTTTGAGTCTGTTTTGTCTTCAATGACAAAAGTTCAAAACATGCAGGAGGACATATGGCTGTCTTTTCAATAGCTGATGTTTGGAGTAACTCTCATCTCAGACTCTACAGGCCTCAGTTTGCATGTTAGCATGTTATATGAAAGAACACATTAAAGCTGCTATTCTCCAAAAAGAATGTAGCAGCACAGATTAAGTTAAAAAGTTGCATCTGAACAAATCACAAGACTTTTGGATCAATGTGCTTTGGAAAAATGAGACCAAAGTGGAAATGACTGGCAATAATATACAGTGATGTGTTTGAAAAAAAAAAATGCATAGCAGCTTAAACAGGAACCGGTTATTTTTACCCAACTGATGATGCGTTGCTGCAATAGTAATCTTTGCATTAATAAAAGCTAAGAAACTTTAAAAAGTAAAGCTCTGTGAAGAGGAGTGAACCAAATGTACCCGAGAGTTGCAATCCGGCAGGTTTCATTGTTTCCCTGGTCCAACACACCTGAATCAAATTGATTTAAATCAAATGGATCAAACAGCTTATTGTCAACTTCTTCACAATGACCTAATAATTTCAGCCAGGTATGTTAGACACGGGAAACCACAAAAACCAGTGGAGATGCAGCCCACCCGGACTGGAGTTTGATGCCCCTGTTAGTAGAAATGATAACTTTGAGTTGCTCCTGATGAAGATGGCTCTACAAGCTGCTAAATCATGAGTCACAATTAGCTTTTTCACACTGCTTCTGCGTTAAGTTTTAGTTTTCGTTCAGTGAACAATGTCAGAGTGTAATATATAGAGTTGCTTTTAATCTGAGGTTGTATACATTTAGGATCTCTGTCAGGACCAGATATTTTTATGTACTAATTCGAAATACATCCACTGTAAGAGATCGTATAAGTCAAGCAATAATAATAAATAATGCTCAGTTCCAGTTTCTTTCCATTGCGCTGGCTACTGTCTGGTAATTCTGGTGTTAGCATTGCCTCACTTCCCTTTGCTGCTATGTTCAGTAGGTTTATCAGAAGCTACTGTTCTAGAAACAGCTTTCTGTGATGGTTACTGCTCTAAGAGCAAGAAGACTCATTAAGTGAAATAACATACATCAGCAGCGTCCAGCTCCAGTCCTTGAGGGTCATACTCCTCCGGTTTTTCAATGCATCCCTGCTCCAACACACCTGACTCAAACTAATCACTCATTGTGCAGAACTTCATTGGCTGTTGGATCCATTTAATGTAAGCTAGGTGTGTTGGAACAAGATTACATCACAAACCTGCAGCGGCCCACGAGGACTGATTCTGGACAACCTGACATACGTGATGTGAAGCGAAAACAAAGAAGAGACAAAAGAAGCTAAATACTTCATAGATTTGCACAGATCATTGAGCATTTATGTATTATGTGGTTTCATGAAGAAGCATTTCATTAAAAAGTAATATGAAGAAAAAGGTTATCATCACATTCAATTTTAAATATAAACATTAAGTCACTAAATTCCACCCACTTCAGTCTTTTTCTTCTAAATCTTTGCCTTTACCTCCTTTCAAAGAGCATTATTCCACAGATAGATGCATTAATCAGCACAAGTGTAGACACTCCCATAACAGTGGCTCAATTCTGGCCATAACTATGCATGTATACGATGCCATCTAGCTACTGCTCATTGTGGCTTTAAGTTACACATGTCATAGCTGAATAATAACATTTGTACCTCAGCTGAGTGAACACTATAAAAACCATCACATGCACAATTAGCTATGGCTAACTGGAACACCTGGCGGGGCAGATCCTTAGTCGTTGTTAACTTTACACTTATATCTCTATTAACATGTTTTTTTCCCCAAGTTCTGGTGTCAAATCTCTGATTGTCAATTTTTTTTCTTTTATTGTTTGTTTGTTTTTTTGGGTTTTTTTTTTTTTAAGGTTTGGCTTCTTGTGTTGTTTCATGAAGTTTAATAGAGCGAGTTGCAACAAGATTTGTTATCTTCATTAAAATGAATCAGAGCTACAAAATGAATCAGTGTACAATGACTGCAAACTTTCTATCAATAAAAACCAAACTGCTTTAATTTCATGCAGAGCAGTATTTACCAATCAGGGGCAAGTGAACATACATGGCCTTCATCCTGTTTTCTCTTGCATTTTGTAAATAGAAATGGTGCTTGCTCCATCCCATGTCTATTGACATCTTGTTATTAATTTAATGACGATAAATTGTGCTAAACAACTTCCACCAAAACCCTCTGAAGTGTGTCGGTGTGTTTGTGAACACACATACTGTAAAGTGGGTAACACACTGTGGGGTAAAACATGCTACGCTCCCAGCTGCTGGGTCACGGCTATTTATTTGTTTGTGCTGGGAGGAGATCAGAATGGGTCTGCACTGTTACTTACGTGTCTGGCTCTGGCTCCTTGTCATTTTGGGACTTTTGCTGGGGCTGAAGAACGTTATTTACCAGCTCAGTAATCCCACTAAAGGGAAACCACCTGTTCAAATAAGCAAAGTGCGACTGAATATCTTAATGAGCCAACTTGGGAGAATACAATTTCATCTAGATAATAAGAAGGTTTTTGGAAAGCGGGGTGGATTAAAGGAGTGAAGAATAGTGGGAACATTCGCTACAACAAGAGCAGAGAGAAGACAGAGCCAAAGTATGGGCACAGTAAAAGCTGTAAAGCTCTATAGCCAGTGGAAATGAGAGCTGCATTAAATGTTCAGCTGAGGGAAACAGAAGTACAGTATCTCTTATTCCAGCTTGGTGGTGCAGAAGGCATCAGGTTGTCAGATTGGGTAGCCCTACAGACAGATCGGCTCAAAATGAAGCTATCGTACAACAGAGCAAAACAGGTGCATCAGGTCAAACTATGAGGCTGCACAAGCCAATCAAAGTGCATATCACACTAAATGAAAATGGGCATCCAGGTACAAATCAAGGACAAGGAAAAGGTGTGGGAGCCTAGCAATTAAAAAGCTGGTACAAAGTTAAAGCCAATGTCACTGATGTCATGGAATTCAGCTATTTTGTGTCCACAGAGTTGAACAAAATCTTATCAAAGTTAACTCACTGAGAAATGTAGAAGTAATGACTGATGACTTCACAATGTCATCGAGCAGTAAGTTGTGGTTTTCCATGACATTAATGGCATTTCTGTCATTTAAACCCCAGACAAAGAGGAGAAAGCCACATGAAGCACACAGCACTCACTGCCAGGAAGAAGTGTCAAAGCCTAGAGCACTCTGGGTAATGCGGTTTACTTACTGTGCCGGCTGAGACTTTGGTTCTTCTTTGATCCTAAAACATAAAAAAAATGAAAAGGTGTGCACGGCTCAGTGCATACAGAACATAAATAAATGAGGAAATCTGCCAAAAAGACACAAAATACTGACACAATGACAATGCCACTAAAAATGAGCATGACATTAATGATAATAAGGATATTATAAATAATGGTTTGGGGGAAACCAACAATGTAACAATCATGAAAAACATTAACATGGTAACTTCAAAGATGGAAAAATAAAATGATTGATTTAGTGATTTAGACTGAATAAAATCCAAATTAAATCATAACTTATCTGCTTCATGTGAGCTACATTCTCCCCAACATGAACAAACTTGATTTTTTATTGGAACTTTAGCTTTTCTATGCAGTAGGGTAGATCCTAAATGCTAGCCCGTATGGCATATTATTGCACAACTAAGTCTCTGACCTTTTCTAAGAGAAATCCATAGTCACTAATGGCCCACACCATCCATGCCAAGCTCACATCCAGAAGCACCAAAAGACATCTACATGTGTTTCAGAGCAACTAACAAACCATTCTGAGAGATGTTCGACCACTTCTCTGAATGGTCCGCACCACAACCTGAGTTACAAAGTAGTTTCTCACTTTGTGTAAACATTCTCATCACCAAGTTAGCATTAAATGCTTATATATGCATGTTGCTAACTTGCATTTTCCGTTAACACCGCAACAGTCACAGCCAGAAAGATATAATCTTAAATTGCTTCTTCTTTGCTCCAAACTATTAATTAAAAACCTGAATGATACTTGCATCATACATTTTTCTGATGTTAGCATCTTTGGTAAATTTTTAGGCTATAGCATTTAGCTAGCTCGCTAAACTGAGCACTGCATTACTGTTTTTGGCAAAGTGAACATGAAAATATATAAATCGAAACTTCTGAATAGTAGTGAAAATAAATGAAAGAAGTGACTACACCTTTTGAAAACATTGAAGTATTCATCAACTTTCATAACAAGGTCCTAGGAGCTCCTGTTAGCAGCACATATTTCATATTTATGACACTTCAAATGCAGCAAGAAATTCATTGAAGTTTTATCATCTTCTTGACTAGATTTTAACGTTACACTTAAAGATAATCTATATCTTCAAATCTCTTATCGATAACTCACTACCCCTTTAAACAGCTGATGAATTTAGGCCTTAGCTTGTGAAAGAGGCCTTAGAGATTTAGTCCACATTTATCCCAGTTTTCAACTGGAAGTCAATATTGAAGCTCCAGTTGGTGCTCACTGGGTTCAGGTTACAGCAAGTGCACTAAAAAACTTTAAAATCTATTTATCTCAAACATACAGAAGCCATCTACTTTACCTAATATAAAGTTTCCTTTTTAAGATGCATTGTATGATGAATACCTGAAAGATATCACCAGCTTTTCTCTCACCACTAAGTTGTTTATTTTATCAAAGTTTATCACTTAGTGTAACCTTGCAAATGGGAGAAAAAAAATTAGAATTTAGAAATATAAATATTTATAAACTGTCTAATATATGTCTAAGAAAAAAATGTGAGACATACGGCATGTTAAATATTCCTGTTAGATTGTATCTTCTGTATGTCATGCTAAAGGTTGTACATTTATGTGCCCTTTTTAGTAAAACAAATACATTTTTCCGCTCTGGTGAACATATTAGATCAGTAACACAACACGAGAACAGGTTAACAAATAATTCAAATCCCCATTTAACATGCACAGTCACTAACTACTCATTTCCCATACATGGTTATCTTTGGAAACAAAAGCAAAGTTATTGTCTGCAGGATAATCTAAACTGCAATCAAACAAACACACACATGATCAACAACCACATGACACTGTTACATCTGTGCACCATCCAACACCGAAGCTGCCAGTTCAGCCACTCTCTGTCTGTCACTTTAGAAAACAATACACAGCTGAGAAAACCACTCCAGAACCTCACACACCTGATCACCCCTTATTCTAAGAATATAATCCTCTTCATATACCAGTGTGAAATGAAATGTGTTAATTAGCTTTTGTCAGCTCCAAACACGGCCACCATGCTAAATTTAGTGTGTTTGAGTGGTGTTACATTTCCAATTATTATCATTTCATCAGCTATACCGCTGATATTAATGCCTATTTTTATCTGTGCTTGATATTTTGGGGGAAAAACAGGAAAGTGTCTCTAAGATTGAAGAAAACTTGACATAAAAGCCATTTAGCTGGAAAACAATAAAAACACATGATGTAGTGAAGAAACTTTCAGTGGTGAAACACCTCACTAAAAAGAGGATTTATTCCATAAGAGAAAATGAAAGTAACACGTTAGCACAAATCCATTCAAAACAATTAGAAGCATTTTTACTAAAAAAAAAAACAATATTCTCTTATATTAAAATCTTAAAATTCCCATAAAAATCCCAGTGTGTGTAGTGCTACTTCCCAACAACTCATAGAGCATGAGAATCTACTGAAACATGAGGAAGAGTAAGAAATCAGTCAGTGGGATCTGTGTGAGATGTGTGAGAGAACACACGAGGGAAGATAAAGCCCTGTGTACCCATCAGTCTCGCTGCTCTGTTTCCCGATGAGCCAGTCCATATTTATCCTCTTGCTGTGTTCTCCTGATGACCTGCAGCGCCGTTCTTTATTGATCCCATCAGCCTCGTCTCTGTGGTCGCATTACAAGCCTCATATTTATCTGATCGAGCCTGCTGCCTGCTTGCCTGGCTGGAAAAGCTGCCGGGCAGAATGTTAGTGTGTGAGCACACACGTATATGCATTAGTGTGTGTGTGTGTGTGTGTGTGTACAGTGCATCCTCATATCCACACATCCTTGTGTGTGCTGGACTCATATGTGCAAGCCCATGTGAGTGAGGGAGTGTGCTGTGTATTATTTGACACGGGGCAGTAAAATGAGTGAGTGTAAAATGTCACAAGTGACGTATTCAGTAGCCTGGCTGCAAGGGGGAGGGTGTGGGGCTGCAGGGCATTTAAGTCTTTGTTTTCCATCTCTTTAACCTCCACGTTGTTCCCATGAGCCTCAATTACACACAAAAAAGAAAAAACAAAAACAAATTAGAATACGTTTAGCTTTGTGTGCTTGTACGCCGGGATGTAGCTTTAAATTTGAATCACTCTCATGATGTTGTTCCACTGGATCTGGTATTTTGCTCCGGATTTTAGTTTCTACCCTCTACACATCAGCGGCTCTAAAGGAGGTTTGACTAATCCTACACTGCTCCCTAGTGGACAGATGTGCTGCATGAGCTGAGTTCACCCATCTGATAAATCCAGCTGTTTGGCAGATTAAAATTATTTTGCAATAAAAAAATTTTAAAAAAACGAACATTTGCTAAGATAGCCTATAAAGTTTTAAAAGAGTTTAAAATTATTGTAGGAGCGCAGTCAATTGAAGTTTTGATGCCAACGTCTAAAGCTTTCTTTATTTTTATTGCAACATGACCAATAAAACATAAATAATCATTGCTCTTTGTAAGTATCTGAAACTGTCAGCAGTTTGTGTTATACTTGAACTGGATTGTGCACAACTGCAATAGTTTTTCAGCATTAGTTTAAGAAAGACAAGTAAAAGGAAACTGATTGCTGTCCATGTTCTGCAGTGAACCAGACAATCTCAGACCAAAATGTTCATCATCACATCATTTCCTTATGATGTGATGATGAACAAGTCTGTCACTTATTGTTGCAAATTTCAGCTAGGACATATGGAAAGGAAATTAAATAGGAGGGGTGAACTTGCACAGCCTCCTCTGTCCAGACACCAGGAGCCTTACACAACAAGCCATCAGTGGGACCTGAATGTTTTCATAAGATCAAAGATATTTTATTAGATCCAGCCCTCTGAAGAAATCGCTGCAACTAAAATGCTTGAGATAAACTTCACCATAAGCTGTGCATCCTTTGTTTCACTGCAGTTCCTTTTCTAAATCTGTATTTAGAATTAATATACCGAGCTGTTGCGACATCAGTACAAGTCGTGAATCATGAGATTGTCTCAGATCCAGAAGAAGACTTGCAGCATCACAGTCCCACCACAGCAGGTTCAGCAACATCTGAAGCACGTCCAGAATGAATTCTTTCATTAAAGTCTCAACACATGAAAAGTGACCAATTATAAATGCCTTTAAAAAAGGCAACATTTATAATAAATAAAACATTTTTTGTAGACCTCAAGAAATAGAATGAATGATGGCCTGACTCTGCTCAACACATACCATCTGTCAGCACTTTGTTTAACACTAAATATTCCAGTTTTATTCATTTTTCTGTGAAGTTTAGTCCAATTTAGGGTCACAGGGAAGCTGTAACCCATTCCAGCAATCACACAAACAACTTTACTTTTTTTACTTTAAAAAAAATACTTCACCAGTAAAAGACACAAAAGCAACTCCATACTTACTGACCAACATAAAACAACTGTCATAGGAGGTGAACTTCAGGCCTGAGAAAAACCATTCAAATTCAGTAGCTATTCCTGCTTTGTCCTGCAGAGGGCTGCAGCTTCGGATTGACACGGCCCCCTCCATTACTGTGTAATAACACAGAGAGGCAGGCAGAGCATCTTCAGTCACAAAATTATCCTTGCATCTATGTGCAGGAGGAAAACTGCACATGTGATGAAAACACAGACCAAGCCCTGTGTAAAATTAACACCCCAAGACCAGCAGCTTTAAAGTAAAGCTGACAAACAAAAACTTGGGAAGTTCCTAAAGCCCAAAGGTAAAAGAAGAGTGTTGGTGGTACATTTATATGTCATTGTGCAAACATGGTTAGATGGCCTGTGTTATGAATTATTCCATATTCATTGCTGCGAAATTCAGCCAGTATTTTACTTTTCCATTTATTTCATACAGGTTGGGGGGAGCCTGGAGCCTATCTCCTCAGGAGAGAGTGAGTGTAGACCCTGGACAGGTCAGCAGTTCATTACAGATACAAACAGCCGCTCATGCACTCTCATTCAGAAGCACAAATTAACTCAGCACGTGCTAACTGCACAGAAAAGCCTCATCAAAGATGCAAACCAGGAACGTGAGGCAACAACTTTAGCCGCCACACCATCACACAGCCCTCCCTTACAACACTTGAAGGTTTAATTAAGAACAAAGAAATCATTCTCGCCCTGCGATGGACTGGCGAGCTGTCCAGGGTGTACCCTGCCTTTCGCCCAAAGACTGCTGGGATAGGCTCCAGCTTTCCCGCGACCCTGAACTGGATTAAGCGGTTAGGATAATGAATGAATGAATGAATGAAATCATTCTCAGCCTGATCAGATGCTTTTAAGACACAGAGAAGCAAAAGTTCAGCGTCCATGCTGCTGCAGCAGGTATCTCCTGCACAAAGCCAACACATCTTCCACCTCTGACACCAACATCTTTCTCTCCAGTCCTATCTTTAAGTAAACTCCTGATCAAACAATCAGAGGCAGAAACTTTTTGATTTCTTTCAAAAAGCTGAAGCATCATCCACTGACAGGACCACCAAGGGCGGTAAAAACACGGCATGATGCACCCCGGTGCTATTGTGACAAGTGAACATGCACAGAAATACACCCTTGCAATGAGATTTCAAGCTTCTGCGCCTTGATGAATATTTCTTTTGGATTTACCTTCTCACAGTTCTCCAGGAATCTGTGTCTTCAACCGATTTGAATTATTTGAATACATAACACTTTTTTACTTTTGACTGACGAGCATTGGGCAACAGGCCAACAGAGACAATTTAACGACTTAAGAATGGGATTCTGGCAGCCCTCCATGCCTGACAGAGAGCACCAGGAAATCTCATCTTGGCATCAACACTTTAGTAGGAAATTTGTGATGTGGCTAAGCGGTGACCCTGCAAGCCCTCGGAGTCCACTACAGGCAGAGTAATAATTGGATCATAAGGGAGTAATCAGGCTGTTTGGATAAATACCAACAACGTACATCATTAACACCATCCCTGTCTGTCAGAATAGTGCCAGGAGATTCAGCTAAAATCTGCCTGAAATCACTCACAGGTAAATAATCTACAGGAGGAACTTTCACTGGAGGCTGTAGAGCTGCTCCAGCCTTGGCTTAGATATGATGTCAATGAATACAGTACTATGTCTGACTGACAAGATCTGCGTTGCATCTAAATCTACAGCTGTAATCCTGCTCATATAATTAATGTTTTTTTATTCAATTTTGTCTTGCATGTCTGTTTGGAAAGAAATGTTCTTTCTCCTTGAATATAAGAGCTGCTATGCTAATTGCCACCTCAACCAAAAAATGCATTGGAAATATAGAGTTAATAGCAGAAAAATGTAACATCACTGCCATAAAATCTATTAGAAATTATAAAGGAGTGTCATTCTATTACCTCCAGATCCCTGAGAGTGGATTACTGTTCCTCAGCCAACTACATAAGGAAAATCAACATGCTGAAAATGGCAGTCAGCATTATCCCTGCAGGCTATAAAAGACAGAATTCTGGCATTTTACCACATCTACTGTACATCATCTGCCAATCTCAAAGAAAGGTGTGGCATACAGTAAAAATAGCAACTCATCTAAAGCCAGCCGATTAGGTCTTGAGACACCTGTTCATTCAACCTCTACAACAAACGCTGGGAGAAGCTATACTTAATATTTTCTCTCCACTTTAGAGGGGATTAGGAGCAGGGAATAGGATGGTGATAACTTCCCTGGGCATGGGGTGCTGGCATGCTGCTATAGTCAGGGAAGTATTGACGGCAAGTGGGCAGGCGTATAGGCGTGGAGGGGTTGGCCAGCGAACACAGCTGGGCCTTAGAAAGCAAAGATAGGATTGAATTCACAGGGCACACTCATCAAAATAAGCAATCTAAGAGCACACAAGCCAGACCTCCTGACCAAGAACTAATATTCAGATTGTCAAGCAGGAGTTGGCAACAGCAGGTTTTTTTTTTTCTGAGCGACAGGAAGTGGCTAATCTGCTGCCAAATATAACTAAAATCCATCTGTTTCCTTAGATTACCTGCCAGGATTCAATTGAGCTTCCCCATATCTCCCCTCCTAAGAGATTTCTAAGCAGCAAAAAGTCAGCTAATCATCCAGCAGCCCACACATTCACAATTGCATTTCTGTGCTAAAGCTCAGAGAAAGTATATGTACAACGTTCATGTTAAAGTCAGTTCATCAAACAGTGGAACATGTACAGTATCAACATTATGTGCAGCATTTAGTCAAACACTGTGACACACTGTGATGTTTGTCTTCATACACATATGTGCTTGTTTGCTCTCATGATGGTGCGTGGACCGGCTAGTCTTTTTTTTGTTGTGTGTGAACGCTTAGCTGCTTCTCCTGTCAGACAACTTTATCCAACCTGACATGGAAACATTTTATGCCTGTGCCCAGCACTTTCTTGGCAGCTGACACTGTCTCACAGTAATGTCACAGCTCCTCCCATGCACATTTAAACAGCTCAACTGAGAAAATAGAATAAAAAACACTCCAGAAACTCACAACTCTACCTAAATCAATGGCACCGTCTTCCCTCCTTCTGTATTGTATCCAAACAACTCCTCGAGCGACAACTCTGTTCTGCTATCCTCACATTATTTATATTTAACAAAAGCATAGTTTCAGTTGTTCTCCTGGCCTCCATGATAAGGGACTGCCATGCACAGTAAGAGGATTTATTTCAGCTTTAATTGCAAAATAAAGTGCATCATATTTACAATAACTACAATCATAACACAATTTCAGTAAAAGTTGAGAAGTTTTCTAAAATGCAACAAAAAGGTAACTTGTTCATTTAACATAAGAAAGTAAAGTTTATATATTTGACTAGTAACACATTGGGGATTTAAGGATAGGTGGTTAAAGAATCCTGGTCTTTTCCCCTTTGTGAATGGCCACCTGCATATGTTGAGGGGTTTGAGTACCTCCATGTTGTCTGGGGTATTGTGCCCTAACAGAGTCCCCCAGGTGAAGGGGGAAGAGACTGAGAGAAATTATAAGGCTGTGATGGACTGACAATAACATGCTTGACATATCTCATCTGGAAAAGAAAATCTGGAGCATCTTTCAGGAGTCAGCTCTGGGAGGAGCTCAGCCGGGTCCAGCCACAGGTTGCCCCCTCTAAATGGTTTCACTCCATTAAAGGAGGGATTTTAAAGTCGATTAAAAATTCATCTGGGTGACAGGTGACGTTGGGGGCTTGGGCTTTCCAGTTCCCAGAATCACTGACTATCTACTGGGACATGGAGTGCAACTTCAGTGGTGGGAAGGAGCCTATAAGCCGGTGCATGAAGCAGAGTAGGGCCAAACACAGATACGTGGGCTGCCTTTACGCGCAGCATCTGCTCTGGAACTAAACTTCAGAATAGGGGCTGGGCTCTCTCATACTCTGGAGATGTTCACGGGTAGATGTGTCAGGTAGGAGATCTGCAGTTTTTGTGGAAATCCATTTTAGCTCAAAACACTTTACCACTGCAGTGAAATACCACCTGAAAGTTTGTTAGACCAGGAAGCATGCTTAGGCTAAACTCTGCAGAGTCCCCTGGGTATGAACTCTTCTCAGAAGGACAGAAAGACACATTTTCTGTGGCAACATGCCTTTGAGTCTCAGCTTGCTTTTGGAAAAAGAAAACACAACATGGTTTATCATTCCATTGATGAGTGAAATCATCAAGGCTCTTATCAACTTAAAACTGGGGTAGGTAATGTTGCTCAAAGACTTTTTTTTTTACTCTGGGTGAACTGGTTCTTCGTCCTGATAGTAATCTATACATTTTTTTAATCATGAATAAGATATATAGTTAGACGCCTCAGTTTACTGTAAATCTGTAAAAACTCTGACCAATCCAAACATTCGGACCGAAATGGAGTTGTTCATTTCTTTAATTTCATAAGCTTCTTCTCCCGGCTCCCCTCCTCCCCCTCCCACAGCACACACCTGATAGCCACACCCTGCATATAAACAGCGTGTTAGGATGGAAATACAAAGTAGTGAAGAAGAAACTCGGAAAGCAGACATGGCTGAGAAAATGCAGGAAGGATTTCCCGACCCGGCTCGGTTTAGTTGCCTCCTCCCGCTAAACAGCCGAGAAAGAGAAAATCGTTGGTAGAAAAAGCTGCGATTAAAAAAGCCTTGGATCACGCAAGGAGCAGAACAAGAGGGGGAGGAGCCAAGACAGGGTGCCACTTTCAAATCCTGCTAGCTCCTCAACATTACCGACCCCAGCTTTAAGCCGTAAAAGTCAGTGTTTCAGATGGTACAGAGGTGCATCAGAGGCCCACAAGTATGAGCGACTTGTGCTGGGTAACATAGCCTCAGAGGCACATATAGTACTGGATCTTTGGAGAGAAATCATTATCATCTTTCCTGTGATGGTTATTTTCGGCCTCAAACATAACAGTGCTTGTACTTGGCTGGTCTGCTTATAATTCAGTTCTGTCTCCTAATGAAAATTCATAATAAATCATGAGGAGGAGAATTAGAGAGCAACAGCCATAGGCTATCGAGCAGCTGAAATCTTTTATTCAGCAAACAATGGACACAGATTCCTGTGAAAAGCTGCAACAATTAATACCCTCAGTCCCTAAATAATTTAAAACGTGTGATTAGAAGGAAGTGTAATGTAGGTAAAATGGCCAATCTCATCTGGTTGTTTTTCTATAATCGGTTTATATTCTATAAATTCATTAAAATTATGGAAACCATTCACTTTGCACCAGCACTGTTTAAATAAAGGTTAGAACAGGTGACAGAAATAAGCATTGTGAAATTTTTAGAAAACCTAGAGATTATACAGTAATCTAGACTAAAAACAATTGCAATCATGTTTTATTCTACAGTTATTTAGCAGATGCTTTTGTCCAAAGCGACTTACATAGACACTCATATCCTAAAAGGGTTTTAGTGTGTGGCCCAAGGTACATAGTCAGGGAAAGCTTGGAATCAATCTCCCAACTTTCCAGTTAGAAGACGACTGCTCTTCCTGCTAAGCTACAGCCACCCCAATATTCTCACAAACATACTGACATACTATCCATGCCTTGTTATAAAGTCCCACCAGTCCAACTAAACAGACACAAAAAATCTACTGACGGTGTTCTTCCTGGCTTGGGAGGCTGGACTGAAACTGCAGTCAATCGGCTCACTGAGGGCTTTAATAATAGCAACGCTATAGCTAACAATAGCGAAGTAATAGATACCCTGCCTATTGTTGGCCCAGCATGTTCTACTCCTTCCTGTCCGCTTCTGCACACTAGTATTAGTTCTCATAGCATACAGTGTGCCCAGGCAGACAAGCACAAGGCAAAGCAATCCGATATGACCTAACAACACATAAACTCCAACCCAAACATAGCTAAAATATTTCTACTAAAGCAGCGTGAAGTTAAATACCTATGAAGAAAAGCAAGAGCATTAACCTTGTGTTGTTATCACACAACGTCTGAGCTTCATACAATCAGCACATTCATCCAAACAAACAGATGTGTGACTACAGTACTATAAGATTTAAATGAACTTGAACATGATGGCTCTCAACATCTGTCTGATGGGGGAGAAGATCTGTTTGGCTTCTGTAAAATCCCAAATGAAAGGATTCCCTTGCATTAGTCGCATATCTGCACAGATTTAAAGCCAACCAGCCAACCAAACATCTAAGCAGCCACCCTCATGAGGATAAGGCTACAGCTTCTGCTTACTGTCAACAAAACACCCAAACCTCCTTCCAAAAAAAGAAAAAAAAAACTCATTGCCTGATGACTTTAAATGCTGCTTATTCTGTTGTCTTCAAATAAATGTTTAAGCTTCACAAAGGAGGAGTATTTCGCACGGTTTGCATCTTTACAATGGTACTCCTTCACCACTTTCCTCCCTTCTCATTCCACTGCTACAGATCCAGGCCATCTCATCATCATGGTGATGGTGGCAGTATCTCAGTGGGAGGAGTGATATTAAGAGATTAGTGGGAGATCCTCTATCAGACTTCAGCTGAGAAGCCCAATCCCAGGATCAAAATGTTCCTTTCCTGATCAATGTTGGTTGATAGGGATGAAAAACAGGCCTCTTTGCTGTTAAGGGCATTGTAAATACTATAATACAGGCTAAATAACATGAACCCTGCAACCATTTATACACATGCACACATTTAGATACAGAATCCCTTGAATATTGCATTTAAAGTAACCCATAAAGCCAACCTCAGCCCTAGGCAGAGCGAGCTCTGCATGCTGCACAGTACGTGTAGGTTACACAGTTGTGTTCAACGCAGTGGGTTTATATAAGGGCCATGGCTGTATTAGTGACGTCACAATTATGGTTGCTCTTTATCCTCCCCTATGCATGTCAGCTGGTTGCTTCTGTAATCTACCTACAGTAGCATGTTCATCTACTCGTGAAGCAGTCTAACATCTTGATATCTGTGAGAAAAACAACAAGCAATTAAGCAGAATAATAATGAGGGTAAACAGTTTTAAACAGAATAATTTCCCAGGCATTAAAAGCATCATGTGAGAAGGGCTTACATAAGCAAATGTTAAATTTTCCTATGTAGTCATGGATCATTGTGAGGTCTGTATGAAGGAAACTAGTGTGTGAGCTTGTGTTTCAGTAAGTTTACTACACTTCTGTGCATGTGGTAGACAAATGGGCTGCATTTGTTTATAGAAAGCACTTCATGCTTTGAGATTTAGCCCAAACAAAGGTGTATGTGAAGGGTTGGCTCAGCAGCACACACGTGGCTGACTCACCAGCTTGCACCTGCTCCTACCAGCTGAGTCTTGAATGAAGGGAACATGGACAAACACACACTGGGAAAGGAGAGATTAGGGCACCGTGTGTAAACTATTACTATTATCAGCCCACACAGTGAGAACACCATGTTGGTTGAGGAGAGTTAACAACTCAGTTAAATAGTCAGCTTTGATTTCTTTTTTCTTTTCCTTTCAATATTTAGTTGGATTAGTTGCAGTTTTTATTGCTGAAATCTGAATGAGATAGAAATGAAAGCACATTTACCATTTTCAGCCCAAAAGGTGAAAAAATTATCCAACAGACATCTGAAAAAGGTCTCAATAGCTAGCATATTGAAGCTAGCAGGGCCTTCTAAAGTTGTCTATATGAGATGTGCTAAATAGGAAAGACATTTATTCATAAAGTCATGAAAATAAATTGGTAGTTAAGCAATGTGAATAAGTAAGCTTTGAGTTTTTACATTTTTAAACAGATTTTACTTGACTTTAAACATCACACTGACAGTGACTTCACTAGCAGAGCTAGCAAAGTTTAAGCTACATTTAAGCTAGCTAGCTAAGAAGCAAACTGAAAATAGCAGGAGGATTACTGAAGCTCTTGATTTGCCATATGTGTCCATATGTGTGATTGAGAATGTCTTTAATAATAGATACAAACTTGAATAGTTTGAGATCTGTTTTGCTGCGATAAAGCATGGTAATTTTGTGTAAACAGTAGAAGCAGTTTTATGAAAAATAAGTCTGCAAACAACAATAACCAGTTAATTTACAACACGTGTGAACTATAGTCAGAAAACTTAGCTATGTGGCAGTACTTTGTGAACTAATAAATCATATAAAATATTAACATTAAAACATATAGTTGGTTGGTTGTTTCCAAAGAATACGATTTATCAAGTAGCTATATAATGTCCTACACAATTGCTTTAGTGATTACAAAAAAACCAAAACATCATAATAACAGCAAATGCTTTAATAATCCATCGACCTCTACTGGACAAGATTTATTTTTCATCAAGAAGTCCTGTCTTTTTGCTTCATATCAGCCATCTGTAAACTTGCATGCCTTGTAGTCTATGTTTCATGGATGTCTAAGGGATCACAGGTCTTCTGCCTTTATAGATGCCTACCTCCTTACTTGCAATGGCAGAAAGCTGAGTGTATCCACTATTAATAGCCTCACTAACAGCATGGGGGTTTTTGGTCTTTGAATGAAGCCAGCATGAGATCATCTGGTGTCACAGTCCAACGTAATAGTGGCCTTTCCAATAATACCTTTACCACCATCTTGTGTCTCCCCATCTTTTAGCCACACTTGTTTACATGCTGTACATGAACCTATTCTTAGAGAGTATGCACAGCCAATACCATAAAAAATACACAACAATAGGAGTTACGAAGCTGAGTAGACAGCAGATGCACACAGCCTTGTGCCTATTTCACATCTTTAAATAAATAGTTTGAGAAATTAGTAAAAAGTAACAGCATATCTCTGTTATTTTGTAAACAGCAATCTTTGAATGTGCTACGTGTTGTGTGGTAGTACCCTATGGCTTACATGACTCTCAGAAGTACAACACCAAACTTCCCTGAGTGTCAAATTCTGTAAATCTTCCTCAAAAATAACTGCAAGGACAGCATTGACAATAAAAGCATGAAGTGTTCCCTTCTTGCTGCTTTTGCTACAGTGACTGCACTCCTTGGATTAGCTTTTATCTTTTTTTAATTTATTTTATTCGTTTTCATGTTTCACCACACCGTGGTTTCGAGAGGCAGTATCCATCTGAGCTTCTTGCTGCTCTGCTGCATAACTGAGGTAAATGAATCATCCTGTGTTGAGGTCTAACAATGTACTGTAAGTTACTAAACATTACTGGGACTTGTACCAACAATGTTTTTTTTTAATATATCTATATATATATTTCTGCTGTCATGTTTCCCCAAGCACATTTGCACAGACAGGGACTGGAAAATCCCTTCAAATTTACATGAGGAGTAGGAGCCTAGAAGACAATCAAACTGATGCTGACGAATGTAGATGTTATTTAAAACAAAGTCCTGGGAGACAATTGAAGTCGGAGTGCTGTGCAGCACCGGAGAGTGGCAGGCTATGGGAGATGCCAAGCTGATTGCTATGTCAATGGGAGCTGAGGCTGTCATCAGCAGCGAGACCTGATAGGATCACAGACGTCAGTGTCTCTCCTCTCATTTTTCCTTTGATGTTCTCGTCTCCTCTCCTGCTGCCTCCCACCCACACTCATCTCACCTCCTCATCCCTCCTCATTTCCTCTTCTTTCTCTGATGCAGACCTGTCCTGTATGTCCATCACACTTTTTCTTCCTTTTTTGTTCGTGCATCAACTGAATAACAGCATATTTATAAAGAGAAAGGGAGTGAATATTAAAATAATTACAGAAAAGTGTTGCTTCTTCCTCCAATTCCCTTCAACACGCTTTTATTTTAAAAGTTTTACCTTGATTGTACTGATTCACTCCAGGAATCAAAGCTGACTCCTGGCCAGGGAACATAGCTGCACATTCATTAAAGACATTGAGATACTGTGATGTTGCTGGGTACTGGCTGTAAACCAAAATAAAGATTAAATGAAAATACTAGAGCACTTGCAAACCAGCCAGAGACACAACTTTAGAGTCAGATAGTTGACTGATTTTAGCAACAAGAAATGAAACATTATAAAATCCCATGAAGTCAAATGTTCATAACTTTAAAATTGTTGTACAGTTGTGGTTCCAAGTGGCCAAAAAGCAGATAAATGAACTTTAAGAGTGATGATAAGTAATTCTATCTTGTATTTGACAGGGCTATAAATAAAGTCAATGTGGAAGTGCAAAACCCTTATTTGTCCCACAGACCAAAGCTCACGCACACTTATAGGTCCTGAGTGAGCATCATATCAACAATTGAATAGACTGCTATTAAAAGGTCCATTCAATAGTTGATATGATGCTCATAGCTGTTATATATTTATTGTGTTTTTATTGGCTTGGACAGTAAGAAATAATTGGGGCATGAGCTAACAAACCTTAATTATGATTAACAAATTTGTTGACTTTTAGTTTAAACACTGGATTTATAATATACCAAAATATGAACTTTATCCTTATTGTACAGTATAACAAAAGCAATTTAGCTCCCATATTTTTTCAGATAATTAGCTGATGCATGTAGAGGCAAATGTGTATAGAATATAGCAGTCAGTCTGATAGATGCAATCAATTAAAGGCCAATATTAAAAAAGTGAAAAGAAAAGTGGAAACAACCGTGAAGCGAACAACACGGCCTGCCAAGTTATTTCATACTGTAAACAGTATTTACTGTAAATCATTTTATTGGTAGCTGTTGTGTTCTAACCATATTTCTCATCAAGCTAAGTAAAAGTATTTGACATCATGTCGACCATCCATAACCAAAGCACACTGTTACTTTAATTAGCCTGATGATGTATTAATTTGCCGAGGGTTCTGTTTTATAGAGTCAAGACAACATCCTCTCTTCCACTTTCTGTTTCTCTCCCTCTCCCCTGGGGAAAGTGATGGGGGATGGGAAATGCTTATGACAGAATCTTCTCTTCGCATAGGATGGTGAGTGAGCATGGGTGGGTGAGCCTTGGGAACAAGTGAAAAGCAGAGATAGAGTGTGTGTGTGTGTGTGTGTGTGTGTGTGTGTGTGTGTGTGTGTGTGTGTGTGTGTGTGTGTGTGTGTGTGTGTGTGAGTGAGTGTATACTGTATACGGTCCAGCAGGAAGCTGTAGAACATTCCCTCGCCTCATTTCATGACCATAGGTCTCTGTTTTTAATGTGGTAAAGAAGTGTTTCCAAAGAAGGTTATGCGGGGTTCACAATGTGGGGATAAACATTCCTTCTGGAAATAAACTACCATAACCTCTGTAGTAGAATAACGTAATTAAATGCATGCGCTACTATTTATAGAAATGACACAACATGGGTTACGACTAGATTTTAAATGCAATAAGATTTATGTGTAATTTTACTGGCTCGCTCACAGCCTGACACAGGCTGGCTGTCAGCTACTTTTTATGTCAAAATCTTGTTTTGTCACAGTGTGTCATATTTGTGATATGATTTTTTTCTTTTTTATTTATAAAAAAAAATTCATTATTATGTCTTTAAATGAGACTGTAATACAATAGCTGATGTGTTTGCAGTCCTGACACGATTTGTTTCTCAGAACTATCCTCATATTTAATAGCCAGATTGTACCAACTCAGTTTCAAGTTACTTATGGTGCCCAGTCTTTCTGCACCTATTTATTGTTTGATCAGTGCAAAAACAAACTAATCTGTACAGTGGGTGAAGAATATTGAAGGGTTAAGCTGCTGTAATGTGTGCACAGCACTCCACAAGTTCTCCGTCTTTGTGCCTCCAGGGACAGATTGTCTCTCTGGAGCACTAACCCCAGCTGGTATGTTGAGCTCTGACGCCATAATCAGATATATGACCAGGATGGGAAGAGTGAGGTGTGCAAGTGTAGATGCATGATGGGGAGTGGAGAAGGGTGAATGGAAAAAGGAAATAGGATGTGATCGATCAAAGCTGATTCTAGGTCAGTGTTCATGTTGAACACCAACCTCACAGTTGCTAATGTGTATGCTAACCTGAAGCGTGATACATGCAGTATTTCTATGGAGCCCTTGAAATGTTAGATTGAGGATAATGAACAAATCAAAGTCAACAATTCATGGGCTATAAACTGAAATTACAGAGATTTACAGCCTTAGGATGGGCAGTATGGCTCAAGTTACAGGGACACAGTAGGAGTTTAGTTGCATAAAACTGGAAGAAAAGTTCATCTAATGCCCACTGAAGCCTTTATAAACCCATCGTGCACACACCTGATCAGGAGCGGGCTGCGTCACTGATCAGGTGTGTGCTTGCACTCATATCAGTCACATTAGCGAGAAAAGATCTTACTTCTGAAACACACACACGGCTTATGTTTGAATAAATATCCCAGTTCTTCTTCCTCCTCATGACAGCGTTCATCTCATGGATTTGGGTGACTGTGTCATTTGCTGAGGGACCTCCTTTGACGGTGCTAATTATACCGACTGCCTTGTAGTAGGGTCTTCCACTCAGATGCAGCTATTCCAGGGTTGTGAGGTGTCTGCTGTTATGCCACCATGGGCTGTAATTTAATTGCTCTGTGTTCTCCCGTGTTTCCTGTGTGAAGGAACGCTGCCTACATTAAAGGGTTTTGGATGTGCTGAATCACTGTTAGGTGTTTTTATTTACAGCCCTCATTGAATATCATTGTTGTTCAGTTTAACCTTTAAAAAAAGCATTTATTTTCACATAATGTCATTAATATTATTTGTCATTTGAATCTCGAAGTATTTAAGATGTTCAGTGAGAAAGATGAAACAAATGAATTATCGCAAATATTAAGTATTGAGACAAATAGTATAATAATAGTAAGTAATAGTTTTTATTTGCTTACATGTATTTTTATTTTTGGATTTTGTGGATCTCTTGAACATTTAGATTCCTGTGAATGAGATGGATCAGATTGAGTAAACATATACGAAGGCCAGGGTGTCCAGTGGACCAGGACTGTGAAGGACTCCCATGATGCAGCCAAATGGCCTCGTTCTATCAGACTCCTATCATTTACTCAAAGGCTCATAAACTTTTGGGATCTTATGATCCAAGCAAGGGAACCCTGATATACTAAATGCTCATGCAGCAAAACTTTTCACACACCTGCAGAACCAACACATTCTCATTCACAACTCTTCACACACTGAAGCGTCACCACAAGCAGTTCCACCTTTACTGATACTTAGGATGCACAGAGCAGTCCTCTGCATACTGTCTGTGATCTCTGTGGAGTAGAGAGTGATAGATGGAGTGCTTATAAACAAACAGCAGCTTGTTGAAGGAGGTCAGAGTGGAAGCAGTGTGTAGTAACCCATCTGTCTTGCATGAGGCTTGTGTTTCTGCCCTGAGACCTCTAATTTTCCACTTATTTGTTTGGACTTTCTGAGCAACAAATACACTTGCTCAAAGTTTGATATTAAAAGTAAATGGCTATGTTTAGGCATGAGAAGAGATTGGAAAAGATCAGACTTAAACATTTTTTGTGTAACTTTAGGAAAGCATAAAAAATGCAGAAAGATTTGCTTTTATTTAAATGTTTATTAAATGTTTCAGAGGTAAGATATTTTCTTGCTAATGTGACTGATATGAGTGCAAGCTGCTATCAGGGACTGCAGGCATTATGGGTGTGTGTGTTGGAAAAGCTTGTACTCTTAACAATGAAAGCAAGCAAACTGAAAACACAGCCTTAGTTAAAGGCTAAAGGTGGGATGCAAGCTGATGGTTGGGATGGGAATTTTCAGCAGCTGTGCTGACCCCCTCTTGTCCCCTCGCACTTCCAGCCTTCAAACACAACCACACACCCCTAGAGGAGAAAGGAATTAGGGAGAAAAGAGAGAAGTGGAGCCCCAGGCTTCTGCTGGGTCACCCCATCACAAGCAGCTGATGCCTGCCTGTAGGATACACAGCATGTGGGTGGATGGGGTGGGGGTCCCATGACCGTCATTACTGTAAAAGTCAAGGACTCACTGAAGCAGAGAAAGCCGAGCTAACCTACAGAATCAAAAGATTTGTTACAAAGGAAGATATGCATCTGAAACCAAGTTTAATTTCAGACTGAACCTTTTATATTTTGATCAAAATAAAAAATAAAAACTGAGATTTTTTTTTACAACACATTCATCCATGCAAACACACACCAGACGAAGGCTGAGCAAGCTAAGTAGGAAGTAGCTAATTTACATGCGAGTCAGCAATGCTGGATTTCCATCCACACTCTCTGTAGCACCTCCAGTGAGATGACAGCAAGTTGGCAAGCCCTGCAGCTGGAGGCTTCTCTCTCTCCCTCGTGCTCTTCCCCATCCCTCCATCCTTATAGGATTCCCTCTGTTTGATTACACACTTCAATGTTCAAGCTGCCACTTGCAGAAACACGGCCCAATCTGCTGTGGGATTGGGCCGTGACTGCATCAGTGGAGATGCACAAGCAATAAGGTTGGATGTTGCAGTGTGGGTGTTTGTTTCTGACACTGCTGGAGATGTTACGTGCTATCCAATGACAAGTTAATCCGTTGCAGTTGTATGTGTTGCAGAGCTGAGCACACTAACGCTGCTTCAGGATGCGTTATGCTTGTGTGATTCATAGGTAAAGAAAGTGGGGATTTACTGCTCGGGTGACTCATGATGAGTCACCAAGTATGTAAAGACAGAGCATATTAAACCAATATGGTGCTGGATGAAAAATTAAAAACTTCTACTCCAATGAAGTTGTCACACCATGTAGCATTTTTATAAAAACAGAATGTAATAGTTTTCAAACCAACGTTTTCAACATAATCCGATGTTGGAAGTGACCTATTTTCAGGAAAATATCTTCAATTTGATGACAGCCTAAAAGTAAGGAAGGAACCGGAGCAACAACAAGCTGTAAATTATATGGCACTAACAAGCAACAGCTGAAGGAACATGTTGCAACTAACTAGGTTAACTGGGCGAGATGTCAGAAAATTAGTGGAGCACCTCAGAGAAACAGAGTCAATCATGAACAGAAGATCAGCAGTCTGTAAAAAACACGACTGATTTGTTAAAAATGAAATGTTTCCTCATGTAAAATAAGAACGACAAAAAGTCATCAAATGTTTCTGATAATCTGGAGACATCTCTGCATTGGAGACACACTTGATCATTATATACAGGTATCTAAGGGCATATTTACATCAACCTTTTTGATTCGAAACGGAGTCTGTTTGCTTGGAAAGTCCGCTTCATTTGGGGAAATGTGAAGGCACCAAACTAATTCTAATTCGGACCAATGAGGCAGACTCAGTCCACTTACAAATGCAGGTCTCGGCCCATTTCAAGCGGCCCAAACACAGGAAGCGAACTACAAAAAAAAAAAAAAAAGTCACTCCCTGCATTTGACGTAGCATTGCATTGTGGGTAAATACATAGCAATGGCGTTAAGAGTCCTCTGCCTCGTCTGTTGTTCATACTGTGTCCATTGTACAATAAAAACCCAAAACAGCGATTGTTTTGTCTCCATGTTTAACTCAAAACGGTTTTCTTCTTCACGCCAGTCTTGTCCTCTCTCCTGCTAAATACCAGTGCAGCACCACCTTAGGTGGGAATGGGGATATATTATTGTAAAGGTTTGGCGCATTTGACTAAAGTGCAGTGTGAATGCAATCTAGGTCTGAACGGATACCCCCCCCCCCCCCCCCCCCCCCCCCCCCACACACACACACACACACAACTGAGCCGAGTCCCCAATCGGAACGAGTCTAGCGGACTAGGGAATGCACCCTAAGTGTTGCCATGTTTCAAGCCGAGGCAAGTCTGTCGTGGAAATCACAGCGACTTCTATCATACAAAGAAGGAGCCATGTTTGAAGAAGTTTGTAAACACCTCCATCTTTTCTGGGCAAATAGGGATTTCTAATGGACTGAGGCAAAGTGGAAAGTGCCTGTGAAACTGGCAACTTGCACATCTAGAAAGGCTCCAGACGGGTTTCAGAGCAACATATGCTCACATACAGACAGCACCGTTTTCAGGAAAGGTCTAGCATATTAACAGCGTACTACATTTATAACAACAGCATGGCTACATGGCAGAAGAACTTGTTGGCTGGCCTGACTGCCTGCATTTATACATTTTCTGTACAAATTAGTCAGTAGTGGATATTACATATGATACATATTAATCTCACATGTTACCTTTAATACTTAGATAACGGTAACTTCATGTATTATTCTTACTGCTCGTATTGAAAGGCCTCACTTTTGTCACATTCTTGAGACTGAGGTCAGTTAGATCTAAGTGTCTTCTTAGCGAGACACTTTGTCCACAATTTTCTGTGCAATCCTTCTGCTTGATGTAAAGCATGTGTGGTGTCCTACATGAGAACATAGTCATAGATTATTATGGTATGTGTTGTTTATCTTGGTGAATTTCGAAACCTGCCAAACATTTAGAGGTGGACTTTGTCAGATGAAAGGTGCCAAACAGTCTCTGGTAGAAGCTTTGGAAAAGATCACGTATCTAGTGTTTAAGGCAACAACAGATGTACCACAACCATAATTGTCTTTCTCACTAAGGTATAAGAAGAAATCTTTTCTCCTCCTCAGATCAGAACCCCTTCAGAACTCTGTCCGATATGATCCCCTGAACGCTTTCTCCGATTGCAACCATAATTCTTTTATTCTTCTCTTAATCACCTGTTTATTTAGTCTTTTTGTTTTACTAAAAGTTCTTAATCTTTTTCCAACTCATCCAAACTCTTTGGTTATTTTCCCACAAGTCTAATTCAGGGACACAGAGAAGGTTGAGCCCATCCCAGCAATTTACAGCCAAAGGGCAGAGTAGACCCTAGACAGGTCACTAGTCCAGCACAGGGCCTGAATACACCTGGTGCATCTTGTGAAATACAGAAAAAAGGGAGAGAGAAATACAGGTACAATGAGCAACCGGTCCCTTCAGCTTGCATATGTTTACAGACGATTGTTAAAAGAGGGGGGGTGACACTCTGATAAACATGGTCCCATCCCGACTCTTCTTTTACATGAGGTGTTGCCATTCAATAAAATAAACTTTTAAAAAAACACCTCATCTTTTTTTATGATTCAGAAAAATGTGTCTCTTTCAGCTTTTGGCATATTTATCATGTTTTGTTTTGAATAAACTCCTAGTTTATTAAAGTTGTCTCTGCATTCTGTATTTATTTGTATTCTGTTTGGGATTGGGGGGTGTCTTCATAAGCTGTGTTGGTTACACAGCAGCAAACTGGAGGCAGAAACCCTAACATTTCACCTGGATGTAAGGCTACAGCCCTGCTGTTCCAGTGAACTCCTCTGTAGCTGAATCATGAAAACACACAGATATATATTAGGATAGAAATTAGGATGCAACAAATTATGCATGGGCCTCTTCATATATAGAGTCCAATAAACATTGTGGTTATTTAACATAATTTAGTGGGTCAATCATGTCAAAAAGCAACTGCTTCTGCAAGTTTTTCAGCTGTGGATAAAAACAGAAAGGGGGAATATGCAGCTATTGGGGAGGAAAGAAGAGACACTGAAAGAGGAAGGAAGTAGGAAAAAGCCTGGATGAATCACACGCAGCGGCTGAGATAGCCGTGTCTTGGAGTACATGACTCATGTTTATCATGCAGCTGCACAAGGGATTGCACAGCTTTATCTTTACTGCTGCCTTGGCGCAAATGTGCACCTGAAGATGAAAAGAAAAAAAACTTAAGATTCCTCTAATAAATCCTGCAGTCTACATTTCAGAAATCTTTACACTGGATTTGGTGGCACGTGCAGCAACCAACATCTGGAATACTGACCAGCACGTATGCTGCATTCAAACCCAATTACTCTAAATGTATTATCTTATCCCTGGCCAGCATGAAAGCAGGTGCAACGTTTCACCGAAGAAGGAAAAATAGCAAGAAACTCAACAGGATGGAAACATCTTTTAACAAATCATTGAATGGATGTGTTTTTACAACCAGGTCAAGCCAAATGAATGTAATATCCCACCATAAAGCAGATTTATGGCTCCTGCAGTTAAGGTTAAAGCCATAATGGCGGAAACACTCCGGTCCACCTTAAAAGTGAGCTGTCCACTTGACAGTGGACAGCTCCGTGGTGCTGAAACAGCTTCCAGCGACATCTGGATAGAAGTAGAGTGGGAAAGGGAGGGGGGCGGGGGTTGCACTACTGAGACTTTAATGTTGAAATCGCTCTCACACACACACACACACCGCGTGCAACATCCCCACAAAGGACACCTTAAATGATCTTTCCAGTGAAATATTGTGTAATCTCTGTGACGTTCGTGGGGAAAGGTTAAGCAATTTGGCGTGCATTTTACGTGAAAATGGCGGCCGTCGCTGCTAACCCAACCCTCTGTAGTATAGCCACAACAAAGTGCAGGGGGGGGGGGGGGGGGGGGGGGGGGGGGGGGGGTTGTGATGTTAGCCACGTTATGAAACAACGCCTCTCCATCCAAATCAAGTCGTCTAAATGTCAGATCAGGAGAGAGAGAGAGAGAGAGAGAGAGAGAGAGGTGGGGGGAGGCTGCAGCTCACCTCGGTGTCGCAGCCGCTTACTGGTCGACCATTAAAACTCTGTAAGGTTGGCTGTCAAGAGGCAACATGACCCACCAGTATCTCACTGGGAGGCAGAAATTCACAGTGAAGCCACAAACATTCAACCCGCTGCTCATGTCCGCCTTTTTTTTCTTACTTTAACATTGACTGTTCCTTCGCTTCCTCCTTCTTCTGTCGGTCCATGACGCCGAGGATGATCTTCCTCTCCTCCTCGGTGAGGTGGCTGAGGTCCGGCATCTCCGGCATGGCGCCGGCCGCTGAGGGAGCAGCAGCAGCGGCAGCAGCAGGGCCAGGGCCAGGGCCGCCCCGGGGCCCGTGTGGAGCAGACATCTTTCACACACACTGGCTAAAAGAGGAGAAAGGCACTGTGAACTAGCAGCATCGCGCTTTTTCTTTAGTAGATTATAAAAAGAAAAAAAAAGAAAAAATCACGCCTTTAAAAAAAAGAAAAGGGGGTTTTGAAGAAGGCTTCAACGCGACATGACATCTTGGTTTGTGGCATCATGCACACATTAGGACGGCTGCAGAAATAAGAAGCAACATATTCATCAGCAGCTATTAAAAGCTCGTGGTCAGGTTGTCACTAAGCTGCTACCCAGCTACCCAGCAGTGTTTCTAAAAAAAAGGGGGGGGGGGGGGGGACACTGCAGATTGCACACAGATGTCCCTATAAAGACTCACAGGTTGCAGGTAAGACCTGCAGATATTCCAACCAAAAGCCTCCATCCATCCAGAGATGTGGGGGTGAAAAAAAAAGTAGGAAAAGGAACAAAAAACTGAGGATTCAATGAACAACTCTTGCCTTTTATGTAGCAGTCATGTTAGATCCTGTCTAACCCATCGTTGCCATCCTTTAGAGGGGTTTCACTCACATGCTGGGAAAGAAAGGAAAGAAAAAGGAAAAGAAAAGGGGGGGGGGGGGGGGGAGGGGGGGAAGAAAGAAAGAAAGGATGCCTGGTCCGTCCTGGTTTGTTTTCCTTTGGAGCCCTTCTCTGTTACTCTGTTTAGCTCGCCTTCTTCCAGGTTGGTAATTCTTGGAGAGATCTTAAATGCACAAAAATGGATGCAATGACAGTGTGTGTGAGAGAGAGGGGGAAAGAGAGAGAGAGAGAGATTCAGTTTGGAAGAAGAGGCGGAGCGACAGAAACACGTAGAATGAAGCCTGGATGTTCATTGACAGCAGGCAGACAGCGGCCGGGAAAACCCGGAGTGGAGCAGCTGGAGCTGCACTGCGCGCGCGCGGACAGCATCATGCATGTTTCATAAGCAGATCATGAACACTGTGAGGGTGACAAACGTGGAGTGGGGAGGGTAAATACGGAATATGACTAGTGACAAAGCCTGTAAGTGCAGGTGTGGCAGCGGTTCCGGTAAGTGCGCTCATACACTCTCCACAGTCCACGCGCACGCGGGCTCTGCTGCCAGCTGATGTGTGAAGTTCTGGGATGGTCCGTGGAAGACAAAAAAGTTGAAACAATCACACAAGAGGGTGTCATCTGGGCTGACGCACCTGGCTGAGAAAACTATGTCATTCTTTAAGGTTTGGATGATTCAAGAGTTTTCTAAAGAGAATTTCTGCTGTTTTTTGGTATGAAGTTTAAAAGACACATCTAACTGGATTATTTTTGGTTTTTCTCAGCTAAATCGTCTTCCTTTTGATCAGCAATCCTAAAAATAGCCTTTTTACTTTAGCTGTCTTCCTGTGATGTTGCTCTGAGGATGAGATTATGAGGATATAGTCTGTGCATTATCAGGCTCAAAGTAAATTAGCAGCAACATGATGGACATCAAGAAAATGTGTTTATATTTTGAATGTTTTGACAGTATGTTTTTTTTAAAGAACATGTATCAGAAAATATCAGTACTATGCATAGTGATAGGATTGTTTAGAGCACTGTTTCTCAAATGGGGGTACGCGTACCCCTGGGGATACTCCAAAGCATTCCAGGGGGTACTTGGAACATCTTTTATGCTTTCTTTAAAATATCCTTAAATAAAATAATATAAATATTATATAAATATTTTATATATATAAAAAAATGTAAGTTTACATTTATAAACTGAATTTACATTTAGATTTACATCATTTCATTCCTCCTAAAATCCCACATTCTGACTTGAATTAAACCCCACCTGTCATGAGCCAAATCATGTCCGTCAGTCACTGTCGCCTTGACAACGCAATGCAGTGGTTAGGGGGTACTTGGCTGAAAAAATATTTTACAAGGGATACTGTGTTGCAAAAATGTTAAGAACCGCTGGTAGATTATAGGTAAGAAAAGCAGAAAATAGAGAAGTTTAAAAAATAAATTAATTAAATAATTAAAAAAAGAAAGACAAACACATCGCAAAAAGTAATTTCCTCTCATTTACCTAAAATTCACCTGATTTTGATCTGTATGTATTCTTAATAAGTAAATTAAAGCATACCTTAAAAAGAAATAAATTGAAAACAAAAATTTCAAGTTAAAAAGAAAGAAATACAGAAAGTAAAAGTTGCATTGTGAGGAGTTGATTATTTTGATCAAAAAGTTTTTGACCTTGATTTCAAACAGCTGAAGTTTCAGCAGATGAGCTGCAGTTTTCTGAGTTTGCTCCACATGTGAGGCGTGTGAAAACTGAATGCTGCCTCTGCAGTTTTTATTCCCACTCAGGGAACAGAAAGTAATCGAGATTAATTAATCGAGAAATCAAATTCAGGACCAATAAATGATGCAATCTTGCCCATGCCACTTATTTAAAATGCTTGGAAACTTAAATTTCTCTTAAATAAGTGGAAAAATATTAATTAAATGACCATATATATTTTAATCTTTAATTTCTCTTGTGAAAATATTTGCAACAAATAAATAATCCACCTATGGAGGCTAAAAGTAAAAGGATACTGGACTTAATCGTAATCCAGGCAAATTATTCTGTTGCTAGGAGGTCAGATCGCCCAGCCCTAAAGTGGATTTGACCCAATAACCTGAGAGATCTGGTTGGTTCATAATGAACCAGAAGATCCTGAATGGATTTAGGTCTGAAACCATTCAGAGCTTTATAAACTAAACTAACAGCAGGACTTTGAAGTCAGTTCTCTGACAGTCAGGAAGCAAGTGTGAATATCTGAGGACTGGACCTGTTTGATCCACCTTCATGGTCTTAGTGAGGACTCGAGCAGCAGCGTTCTGGACTAACTGCAGCTGTCTGATGGACTTTTTAGGGAGGCCTGTAAGGGCAGAGTTGCAGCATGGACAAGCATGGAAGTTTTGATCCGTCCTTCTGTCACATCAGTCCTTCAGTCTTCTTCTTTAAGATACACCGAATCGCTGCCTTGTGATTGGCTGGCGAGCGTTTTGTCATCACCGAACAGGTAAAGCAGATAAAATGTCCGATGAGTGTGTGTACAGATCTTCCATCTCGTTTTCTTTTTTTTTTTCCATTGTTGCAGAGGGCTGTGCACGACTTCACATGCAACAGCATGGCTGCGAGTGTCCACCATAGTGACATACTGAACTGGGAATATAAAGATGCAGAACTCAGAAAGAAAAGCTCTTCACATAACTTTGCTATTTCAACACATTAAGATTGTTATTCAGCTTCCATTGTTGTAAAAACATATTTATTTATTCCAGCAATGACCATGAAACAACTTCAGGCGCTGTTTGTTGCAGGAATGATGCAAGTAACTTTCCAGGCAATGAATATCCTTTTAAGAATGGACCAATTTTTAACTTAAAAAGGGAAAAATTAGCAGAGTGAAGCCAAGCGGCAGTAGGTTGAGCTATGCTTTATTTACAGACTACATTTTAAATACCAACACCATTTAGCCAATCGCATTTCTTCTCCATAAACCTTTCTTCAATCCTCAGAGAGTGGTCTGAACAGTCCTTCTCGTGGTGAGATCCGAATTTTCATCTCCTCATTTATTGGCAGTCTTTAGGTCCTCTAATCTCCTCCCCCCGCTGGCTTTATTTCACCACGGTAACCACATGCTTCTCCTTCTCAGACACCACAGGCACGGTTCCTGCTTTGCTGTGCTTGCGGACGTTTATCTCCCTGAAAAACAGAAAGAGGAGGAATGATGAATAACTCAAACTGCAGGCGAGAATATTCAGGAGAGAAAGGCCGAAACGTGACCGCTGACGTAAGAGCTACGTCGCACCGCGCTCTGAAAATAATACATAAACACAGATCGGCTTAAACACACGTCTGACACATGATCATACTCTGCTTGTTTAGAAAACAAAACAAAAAAAAAGCCCAGACTGAGCCATGATGCAGCGGACGGTGAGGCAAACTGGGACGATCAATCCAACACAAGCTGGACATGAGCATGTAATGCCTGGCGGGGGCACGTCATAGCGGAGAGTCCCATCTGTTAGATTTTCCATCAGGCCAGATCTATCCTGGCACCAATCCAGACCATCACCACCTTCTCAAAGGCTTTGTGTCTCTTTACGAACAAGTAGGTGAAAACTGAACGCGTACTTGCGACGGCGAGCCTCCTTCATGATCCGCAGCTCCTTGCTCTGCCGATGGACGTTCTTGGGAAGATGTCGGTGGCGAGCGATGCGCCTGATTTGCGGGTGGTGCTGAAACTTCTCCTTCAGCTTCTCGTTGTAGTTGATGGCCTCCTTCTCTCTGGTAGACACCTGCGTCACGTTGGGGGAAACAGAAAACACGGATCTTTCCTATTCATTTAAACGATATGCGCATGTTTTTTTTCCACACGTTGCAGGTTTTCTATGTTTTTATTGTTATGATTGTTGTTTTATTGTTTTGTGACCTTGTGTCTATGAAAAGCGCTATATAAATAAAGTTTATCTTATATTATCTAATATAGACGACATTTTTCAGCTACTTCTGGAGGTTTTTAGTCGTTTCCACTGCTCACCTGACGAGCAGCTTTCTCTAATCTACTGCTCAGACAAAAAGCGACACATCCAGCACATCTTATTCAGTGAGACTGCACATATTTCTCTTTTCTGGGACAGCAGTAAATAAAGGCCATTTGAATGAACAGTGTAATTTTTCTGGTGAAGACAGCGTCTTCCTCCCAGCTACAAATGGAGGATGACCCTTGCTGACTGTACGGCTGAAATCCTCCTCTCCCATGACTCGCTGCTCTTGTAAGCTTGTCAAGTTATAATTATTTTTGCAGCATTTTCTGGTTGCCATGGTGAGAGCGGGGGTCATCCAAAGGGTCCAGAACTGCGAGCCTGGAGTCAGCGGCTCCAGACAAGCTCTGCTAAATCATCTTCACAAACAGTCTTCATGTGAGACAGATCAGGCGTGTGTTTCCATAGTTCTGGTATGCCGTTAAATGTCGAAGCGTACAGTAAGCAGTAAGTCCAGTTTGACAACGTGCTCATTCAAAAAGAAATCAATGCCTGTTAAAAGCGAAGACTCAAGCTCAACAACGAACCCTCCATTCAGCCTCCATCATAAAAAGCCGCGGCTGGCCGGGCTGGTCTTGGCTGGAGCTGCTCTCCTCGGAGGCTTTTATTCTAATTAAAAGCAATGATTTGTCTCAGACTCAATTTGTAGGAGAAGAATTGTTAAATGCTGATCCTAAACTAATTCCCCGCCTCCTGAACGCAACATCTGAAATATGAGACAGCACAAAATCATGACTTAGATTTAGCAATTTAGAGTTTGATCAAGACGATCGCAGATGCAGAGGCATCTGCATGGTTGGAAAGTAAAACACATTTACAGGCAACGGCGGAGGAAGGATCCATTTACCATGAATACAGTAGCACAAACGGACTGTGTGAAAAATGGCTGCTGGTAAAACTGAAAAGAACAATCTACTTAGTCATCTAGAGGAAGATGATGGAGCTGCTGTGGGTTAACGACATTCCCGCTAACTGATTAGCCAGAGTGGGTCAGGAAAACTGCACAGAGCCCACTGCAGGGACAGCAGCTGCCAAAAGCTGTCGAAAACATTGAAAATCATAACCAGAGGTTCATCAGCAGTTTTAATCACTTTTCTTTTGGCCTTGGTGGTGCAGTAAGACATCTGCTACTGGTTTAATTCAGTTTGCCAGAACCAAACTTACCAAAAAGGAGACCTTAAAGGTTCAATTGTTGGATATACAGTTGTGTTCATATGTATTCATCCCCTTTCATGAAAGAAAAGGCTGAATTTATAACAGTCACTCAAATAACTGGAGACTTAAAAAAGAAACAATAACTAAAAATTTGTAAAAAAAAAAAAAAAAAAAAAAAAAAAAAATATATATATATATATATATATATATATATAAAATTTAGTAATATAAGACGCTGTTTTTTCACCTAATTGAGTTGAAGAAAGAAAAAAAAAAAACCAACAAATGGGTCCTGGACAAATTAGAGACTTTTCTGTTGAACAGTGGGACAAAATACCTGTCAACAGGTGCAGAAGTCTGATTGAGAGGAACAGAAAACACCTGACTGGAGCGGAAACATTAAAGGATTGTTCAACTAAATATTACTTTATGAGTTATGTAATAAATTATTTTATTTGTTTGCTTTTTAAAATAAATATTAATATTGAACCAGAAGTAGAAAATAATGTAATGATTTTCATAAAATTTTTAATTATTATTACTTTAGTTAATTTCTGCTTATTTTACAGGCAGCTGGTTTTTTCCCTTCTTTAATGAATAAATATGAGCACAACTGTATATTAGCACACAGTAACATCAGCTGAATCAGGCTTGATACTCCTAATAAATCATTTAATTACATGAAGCTTGCAGCTTTTTAGAACTGCAGTAGTAAAATCGCAGACGCTCATATAATTTGCCAGTAAAGGAACTTAGTCTTGTATTTTTTTCCACCATGTTTCATAAAGGATATATCATACATATGAGACAAAAAATGTAAAGAATGAAAAAGCAATAAAACCAAAAGGTGTCCCAGGACGATCAACAATATACTCCAAATCAGCATTTGGTCCTAATTTATTTACAAGAAGCGCTGTAAATAAGAAGGAGACACTTTGAATGTTGTGGCTGTAAAGTGTTTGGAGATCGCATGAATTACAGCTTTTTCTTTCATAAAAGATTATCAAGTTTATCTAATGTTAAAGGAAATAATAGAGGAAGTACTGGAGCTGCTTTCTATGGGATTTAGAGAACTCAATCGGCTCTTATTCATGGTTGCAACTTAGATACTTCCAGGTTCACTGTAAGGAAGGCCCCTCAGGTTAAAAAGAAACAAAAAATTACATGATCTGACTCTTTCAACTTCAACGGGACAAAGTTTTAATCATTTCCAGCATTTAACACTTGGATGAGAGTTAGATAAGACTGCAATGGTCTACATTAGAAAAGGGTCCAAGTTAAACTGGAGACTGCTGGTTTGGAAAGTTTTTTGGGGGAAAAAAAACAAAAAAAGTGGATTTGTGTAGCAGCTGACAAAAGTCCCCATCAGGCCAGTGTGATGCCTTCAGACGCAGACCAAACTTTGATTCAGCATTTCTTGATAATTAAAGACCCTCTCCGTTCAGCTTGATTGTTAATGCTTCATTATGTTCAGAGTGGCCTCCGTTTAAGTGATTGGCCAATTCAAACTGCTGATAGGAGCAGCCCCTTGTCTGATCTCTTTAAGTGCAAAGCTTGCGAATAAATCTCTTCTTACACCGTGACAGGAAACCGAGTGCCAAAAGCAAGCCGCTTCCACCCCGCGGCCGCAGTAGGACAATAAGGAAGAGTGAATCCGATCAGGAGAGAAAGATGGCACAAACGTGCCACTGCTCTTTATGATTTGGCCATAACTGGCATTTGATGTTATAGGAACACATCGCAGGGTTATAAAAAGCAGAAAATTAGCTTTAGTGACACGTAATGCCACCATGACTGCACACACTAACAGTACAAACTGATCAGAGGAAATCTGATGGAGATTTGCTTTTCTCTTGTTTGGTTATTTGTCAAAGCTCTGCAGAAGTGTGTTGAACCTTTAGGACTTCCCTTGCTACAACGGTGCCTGTGCCAATTGGTACATTGTATTTATTGAGAGTGATTCTACCCTAAGTCAGCATCCATCAGAGCATTTGGCAACAGTAGTGCTGTAGCTCCTGGCAGAATCACCCACTGTTACAGTACTGAGGGGAGGGGGGGGGGGGGGGGGGGGGGTGTACAGCCAAGGCTGTGTTCAACAAACGCAGACAATCTATAAAGCAGGTAATAAACTACAAGGAAATACAATATATATGACAGCTGAAGAAAATGCAGTTGTTAATTGGTATTCAGACATTATGATGAGGAATTACAAAAAATTAAATGGGAAAAAAAATGTGAAATGCGCAGGAATTTAACTTCAGTGTGAAAGTGCAAAAGCAGGAGTGATGAACTCACCACTCCCAGTTTCTCTGCTGCTTTGGCTTTCCACAGCCGGATGTTCATTTCATCAGAACCGCTCAGGATGTACTTGTTGTCCGCAGACCACTTCACACAGATGACGTGCTGCATGCGTTTGGTGTGGTAGACTTCCCTGGATTTACAGAGAAAAGAAAAAGCAAATAATCAGCACCGTAAACGCAGGTGGATGATGCTTCAATGCAAAACAACCTGCTTGCTGCTTACGAGCTCACATCAAATTTCTGCTGTGAAGCAACAACAAACATGACATGACACACACACACGAGTCAGACATCCCAAAGACTACAAGACCAAAAAAAATTCTGTGTGCCTAACACGGTGGTGGGAAACTTTGGTCCGTTGTCCTGCAAGTTCCAAGATGTTTCCCTGCTCAACATGTCTGATTCACAACACATCTGATGTTGGATCCATCTGTGTTGGAGGAGGGAAACATTTAAACCTGCAGAACTGTGGTCCTAAAGGACCATGCTTCCTCAACACTGGTCTGATATGGTTAGGGAGTAATTAATAAGATGTACTGTTAAGCTAAGACCAGTTTATTGAGAAGTACACCATCATTACTTTCCACAAACAAAGAACTAAAATACATTTTCTATCTATCATTTCTGGCTGGTGTCACTGACCTGCTGTGTCCACCACTTTTTGGAAAGATGCGAATGGTTTTGTCAAAGCTGGCAGACACAAACTCCTCCCCGGTGGGAGAATAGTCGACATCGAGCACTGCAGAGACGTGGTCCATGTGTACTGTGATGGGCTTTTCCAGGTACCTCATGTCATATGTGTACAGGCTGGTGAGACAAAAAGAAAAACACATTTTCTCTGGATACCTTCTTTTTTTAATCTAAATTATTATTCCAAAATCAACCAGTGACTGGACATTAAATTATCTTTAATAGTAGGTTAACTATACAAGCATGAGAATAAACATAAAATACACTTTTGATGAGTCTGAATAAAATTTCTCTGACTCACTTGTAGTCCTCATTTGCACATGTAAAGTAAAAGGCTTCCATGGGGTTCCAGCATAAAGTATTTGTCCTCATTGTCATAATAACCTGAAGACAAACCATTATGGAAAGTCAGTTATCATCATGTTTTTGTGGAGAATGAGACATAAAAAGGACTAACTACATCTACCTTTTTAAGTGGTGCAGACTCTCTCATGTCGTACAGAACGATACTTCTGTCAGAAGCACAGCTTCCAAGCAGCTCTGTCTGCGGAAAGGCAAACAGATAAGTTGAAAGCTTTCATCAGGATGTCCGCTTTAAATAATCAATCAATCAAAACTTTATTTATAGAGCACTTTAACATACCACAGAGTAACCAAAGTGCTGTACAGTTGTGCTCATATGTATTCATCCCCTTTCATTAAAGAAAAGGCTAAATTTACAACAGTCACTCAAATAACAGGAGACTTAAAAAAAGGAATAATAACTACAAATTTGTAAAAAATTATAATTTAGTAAAATAAGACTGTTTTTTCATTTAATTGAGTTGAAGAAAGAGGGAAAAAAAATTAGTCCTGGACAGATTAGAGCACTTTTCTTTTGAACAGTGGGACAAAATACCTGTCAACAGGTGCAGAAGTCTGACTGAGAGGAACAGAAAACACCTGAGACTTAAAACCAGGTTTTCCAGACCGAATCCCACTTCTGGGGGACATCGGTGAACTGGTAACCACTAGGCTACAAGTATCCCTGTGTGATTGACATCAGTCTAAATGACCAGCTACAGTTGTGTTCATATGTATTCATTCCTGTTCATTAAAGAAAAGGCTGAATTTACAACAGTCACTCAAATAACTGGAGACTTAAAAAAAGGAACAATGACTAAAAATTTGCAAAAATATAATTTAGTAATATAAGAAACTGTTTTTTTTTTTCATTTAATTGATTTTGAAAAAGGAAAAAAAAACAAAAAAACAAACACTTTTCTGTTGAACAGTGGGACAAAATACCTGTCAACAGGTGCAGAAGTCTGACAGAGGAACAGAAAACACCTGACTGGAGCAGAAACCTTAAAGGATTGTTCAACTAAATATTACTTTATGACTGATGTCATATGTAATAAATTATCTTATTTCTTTGCCTTAAAAAATATTTCTATTGAACCAGAATTGGATAATTATGTAACAATTTTCATTTTATTTATTATTACTTTATTTATTATTATAATTTCATTTTGTTTTACAGGCAGCTGTTTTTTTCTTTCTTTAATGAAAGGGTATGAATAAATATGAGCATAACTGTATATATAAATCAATATTGATAGCATAACATAAGTCTTGCCGTAATTCTTACTGGGCTGAATTATTGGTGACACAGTGTGCAGGGTCTTACCTCCACGGGGTTGAAGCGGACAGAGCTGAAGCTGTCTACACCCCAGGAAAAGGAGCGTATTGGGGTGCTTCTCTGCTCATCCCAGATGTCCACCTGCTGGCCACATGTTGCAAACACACCTTCTTTTCTGTGATGGTCCAGTCCTGTAAACACAGTCTAGAGAGATGTTTTTTGACTTAGAAACACAGTCACTCAGACTCAGTACGGTGTTACTACAACTGTCCATTACCTTCCCCAGGATTGTGTTAAGAGGCTCCTCTTCCTCTCCATACCCTGGTGCCTCCATTTTCCACTGCTTGATTGTTTTGTCATCACCTACCTGTTATTTGCAGCAAGATTAAACTCAGAGAACATGCTGATGATAACAATAGTAATTTTCACATATGTAGAAGAACAAAATTTACCGTGAAAAAGGACGTTCCGCAGTATCTGACAACCATTGCCCGTACAAAGCCTTCATGTGCTTGGAGAGTCCGGACACATTCGCGTTTGGTAAGGTTCCAAACTTTCACCTAGAGGTTTTGGGGGTTTTTTTTAATGAAAGAAAATACTGTCAATTTAAAAAAAAAAAAAAAAAAAAAAAAAAATTGTGCAGAATTTTCATTAAAATGACTTTATGGTTCAAAATGTCAGCAGATTGCTAACCTCGCCATCACAAGAGCCAGACAGCAGGGTGGAGAGACTGGTGGTGTGCTTGGCCATGCAGTTCACCCCATCTCTATGACCATCCAGGGAGGCCAGGAAAGGCTTGGCTAATACTCTCTCTAACTTTGTGGCATTCAAAGCTCGTGTGTACTCTCTGCCGACTTCAAATGGATGAAGGGTGGGATCGTAGTTCCTGGGAACTAAAAATCAAAACACAAGTCAAGTTTGCTCCTTTGTAATATGACACTGCGTCTAAGAAAATTTGGCATACAGACATACTAACATTCCCTTTCTGCACTCAATCCTGAGCTTTTTGACTCCATATTATGGCATTTCACTCTGATCAGCAATAATAATAACAACAACAATAAATGTATGAGGACTGCATTTATTTTAATAAATAAAATAAATCTAAAAAACCGAACATAACAAGATCATTTGCTACTAATGTTGGTGATACTAATAAGTCATGCTGTGATACCAGTACATGTCCAAAGTGGCATGTGAAAATAAAGAATGAAAATGATAAATCAAACTAACTATTGTTTAAACCAGCTGATGTTTTCAGAAAATACACACCATGCAAACATTGTAGCCTCTCAGAGATATAAACTACTCACCACGTTGGATGTCATGTTTAGTCTCCCGAACATAATCATCCGGGTTTCTTGAAAGGACTTTGACTTTCATTTGTTGGCTAGTTAAAACTGAACCAAGACTTAAGGAGGGTTAATTTTAGAGGGGGAAAAAAACTATTAGCAGGTACTGAAATACACGGCCATGTGTTGAAGATATCGCAGAGACCGCGTTGCATTGTGGGATGTCCGGTCCTCCCAGTTGCGTCACCGGAAACCATCAGTCAAGTTGGCAATTTTAAAACGACAAAACCCGGAAATTAAACCTTAAACATTTTATTGGTTTTATGTATTTTCTTCGCTAAGATTTTTCTGCTTATAAAAAAAAAATCTGCACAATTAGCGTCCTTCAAATCTACATTGAGCTATATTTTCTCTTAAAAGTGAAAAATACCGTTGTGCTCATATGTATTCATCCCCTTTCATTAAAGACAAGGCTGAATTTACAACAGTCACTCAAATAACTCGAAACTTAAAAAAAAAGAACAATAACTAAAAATTTGCAAAAATATAATTTAGTAATATAAAACACTGTTTTTTCATTTAATTGAGTTGAAGAAAGAAAAAACAAACAAACAAACAAATTGGTCCTGGACAAATTAGAGCACTTTTCTGTTGAACAGTGGGACAAAATACCTGTCAACAGGTGCAGAAGTCTGACTGAGAGGAACAGAAAACACCTGACTGGAGCAGAAACATTAAAGGATTGTTCAACTAAATATTAGTTTATGAGTGATGTAATATGTAATAAATTATTTCCTATTTCTTTGCTTTAAAAAATATATATTTCTATTGAGCCAGAATTGGAAAATAATGTCATGATTTTCATTAATTTTTTTTTAATTACTTCAGTCAATTTCAGCTTATTTTACAGGCAGCAGTTTTTTCCTTCTTTAATGAAAGGGTATGAATAAATATGAGCACAACTGTAAATACACCCTCAGCTGAGTAGAAGGTTTTATGTTGAAAGTTCAAACAGGAAGTACAACTTAACAACAGTAAATTAAAACGTACTTAAAGCAACAAGGTCGCGCAGTGGTGCCTTGCTGCGGCTTGACGTTTGGAAAGTGATACGAAACAAATGGAGTATTGCTGCATGTAAAAAAACGTGGTTTAGTTCATGTTATTAACTTAATGACATGCTTTAAAAATGAGAGGACTGTACGGTCTGTACGCTATATTTAACACCAGTAGCGGCGTCAAAGAATTGCTCCAGTTCTGTAGAGTTAGTTCAGATTTTAGGCTTGTTGAACGGCGTGCTTGTCCTGTAGCCACAGCTAGCTGCTAGGAGCTAGATATATCTGTCTGTTGTCAACATGAGCTCCTCTCCAAACCACGGTAGCGTTCCGGAGACAGGACTGTCCAGGAGTCCGGTGTCGTTATCTGGACGTGTCCAGCAGGTCTTCAGCCACGTGAAAGTAGAAAACCTGGTCGCAGGACTCAGTGGGGGAGTAGTGTCAACACTGGTTCTTCATCCACTGGACCTCGTTAAGATCAGGTTTGCAGGTAATATCTGAAATCGCACTTCTTTTCTTTTTGCATATTACTTTTATCCCATCAGTAATAATTTAAATGAAGAGGCCTACGAGGCAGAAACGTAACATTTAAATGCTATTTTCTAGGGGTGGGAAAATCAAGTCGAAAAATCGGGATTTTTTTTTTTTTTTTTTTTTTTTTTTGCTTCACAATTTTAAAATCGATTTTATTTCCGTTAAAAAATGATTTTATTTTTCAAATAAATAAAAACGATACATTATAAAATTTTTGTCATTTTTAAAAAATAGTTTATATTGATCTTTTTGTTTTCTTGGGCATTGCCGTTGTGCTCATATTTATTCATTCCCTTTCATTAAAGAAAGGGAGAAAAAAAAACAGCTGCCTGTAAAATAAGCTGAAATTGACTAAAGTACTAATAAATAAAAAAAAATTATGAAAATCATTACATTATTCTCTAATTCTGGTTCAATAGAAATAGTTTTAAAGCAAACAAATAAGATAATTTATTACATATGACATCAGTCATAAACTAATATTTAGTTGAACAATCCTTTAATGTTTCCGCTCCAGTCAGGTGTTTTCTGTTCCTCTGTCAGACTTCTGCACCTGTTGACAGGTATTTTGTCCCACTGTTCAACAGAAAAGTGCTCTAATTTGTCCAGGACCAATTTGTTTGTTTGTTTTTTCTTTCTTAAACTCAATTAAATGAAAAAACAGTGTCTTATACTACTAAATTATATTTTTGCAAATTTTTAGTTATTGTTCTTTTTTTTTAAGTTTCCAGTTATTTGAGTGACTGTTGTAAATTCAGCCTTTTCTTTAGTATAAGGGCATGAAGACATATGAGTACAACGGTATAGCAACAGAATGATGTTGTTTTTAATCTACAAAAATCAGCAACATTGAAGAATTGTGAGAATCGCAGTTTAAATTGAATCGGCTCCCAAAAGATCAGAATCGAATCAAGACAAAAGCTTATCGTCACAGCCCTACTATACTCTGATATGCACTCATGTGAATTGTCAGAAAGCATTATGGTGAATTCCTCAATGTTGTCTATGACTCCCCTGACTTCATTGTTTTGTTTTTTATATATATACAGTAAGTGATGGACTGGAATTAAGACCTAAGTACAGTGGCATATTTAACTGTATGAAGAGTGTCTGGCATCAAGAGGGGCTGAGAGGTCTCTACCAAGGAGTGACCCCCAATATTTGGGGTGCTGGTGCATCTTGGGGTCTCTACTTCTTCTTGTACGTACACTATGAACCTTTTGGACTTCACCTGCATGGTGGTGTTTTTAGCAACAATAGTGACATTTGTAATTGTCTGTTTGCTACGACACATATTATTAACCATTCTGTCTTTTTTGTTCTTTTTTTTTTTTTTACAGCTACAATGCAATAAAAGGGTACACGAAGGAAGGTCGTCAGACTGAACTGAGCGCAGCAGAACACCTGGTGTCAGCGGCTGAAGCAGGTTAGTCCTACACCTGTTTGAACAGCACAGCTCATAACCAGCATGCAGCCAATGCCAACCGGATAATTCTGCTCTGAGCAGATGGAAACTGACAGGAAACGGATACAAATTACTACAGTTTTCTCTTCCATTGTAGGCTTACAAGGTCACATAGATCTGCTTCCTCTGGCTAATGTTAGGTTATGTGCTGAAAGTTAAGCTTGTTCCTGCAAAATTAGAGTGAGTAAAGAAGGAAATGAGATTAAAATAGTTGAATCCATACATGTGCTGATATATAAAGCACAGGATCTACAAAGTTTCTGATAGGGGCAGCTTCACTAGCATGTGTAACTGAGGCTTTGAAGGAGGAAGTATTGGATAATTGAATGAATGAATGAAAGAAAATGAATGAAAAATACTTCGATTTATTATTAATTTATTATTCCCAACGGGAAATTCAAATTATTTATTTATGAATAAATAAAATTTATTTATATAGTTATTGATTTTAGTAGTTAAAAGTAAAACAACTAAAGTGCTCATTAATTTTAAAAAAGTAAAGTAAAATTTGTAAAAGCATTTGTTTACTGTATCCTGAATTTTGTGTACTTAAAGAACTGATATGAGTATGATGCATGATCAGTCTGATCCTGAATTGATAACAAGAAAACCTTACTTTGAGACATTATTACATTTATTGTCAGTGTTTATTGAGCATTATTCTCTGTTTCATTTAACACTTGTCAAATCTGCTGGTTTAATGACTTTTACATGAAATGTAAACAGTTTGTACAGGCAAATATTATTTTATGATGCTGTATAAATGCTGCACTGGGATCAGTTACATGCTTATGTTATAGAACAACGTAAAGAAGTACTTACATGTTGCATTCACTTGCACCCAGACATCTGAGGTTTACAAAGGTTAAAGGTCAGCTGACTTAGTATTAGAGGACCAGTCAAGGTTATGGAGTGGCCTGCACCCGCCAAGGTCATCCCTTTTAAAAGTCAGTGAAGTTTATTACGATTATGATATCTTTGTTAATGATTAATTGACATGTAAATAGTTGTAGCTACAGGCTCTCTGGCGTTTCCTTCCTTTTTATCAGAGGACTAGTATGTCTTGGATAAGGAAAGCAAACACTTTACCAAGCTTTAATACATTTTCCTCACTTCAGTTTTAATGTGACCAAAGTGATGAAACACCTAATCTAATATGAACAAGAACGTCAGACACTATGAATTATATAACAGGTGTGTAAGAATACATCAGTTTACACTGATGCATCCATTCAGTGATCAGCAGTCCAGTAGCTTTAATCTAAACGAGAAATATTGATGATGCAGGAATTAAAATGTACTTGGAAAAAAAAAAAAAAAAAAACCACCTTAAAATGTTTACATGTTGTTGTTGCTTCAACATGTCTTATATTGATGTGATACGGAACATGTTTCAGTGTGATGTGTCATTTTGAAGCTTTTTGTGTTGCATGTTGATACTTATGCGACTGGTTCAGACTGGACTGCCTGGTCATTTTTAATTAATAAATAAATAGGAGTAAGGTTTACACAATGTGCTGCTTTAATGTTGATAAATAGAAGTGCATTTGTTTAATGTTTTACATGTAAACCATTTAACTTTCACATTAACAAAAAGACGATAGACGATTTTGTGTTTTTCTTTTTTGTTTTGGACAAGGATAAACAGAATGGTTTTAGATATTAAAAAGAAGAAGTTAATAATGATAAACATTGAAATGGGTTTACATATCCAGAGCAGTTGGCAGAGATGCTCAGGCAGGTTTATTTCCACAATTTTTTTAAAAGAAATTCGTCAAAATTGCTGCAATTTTAGCTCTACCAAATAGAGACCAGGACTTTAAAGACACACTACAGAACCTTTGCCTTTTTCCCGTCACACACACCCCCTATCGAAGGCTAATTCAGCATCCATCTTGCATCCTACCTGACCTGTCAGCTGTCTCCAGTCAGCAGAAGATGATTTTAGGATGACTCTTGTTTAATATTCTTCCGTTTCTTTGCTGAGTCGGCGATGTCGCACATTCAAAACAGACACTTCCTTATTTTACCGCTAGTGAAACGTCCTGGATGTTAAAGTTGTATAGTGTTGGTTTCTCAGCCTCGGGACGCAGCTGGGCAGCAGCGGCTCTAGAAAGGCACATGGTAGATGTGTGGGTCATCGAACAGGTCCAGGACACAGAGTTTTAAGGTCAGAAAGTTACGGAATTCGTCTTTAAAGGATTAAAGCCAGAATATGATGCAGTAAAAGTGCTAAAATTTACAGATTATTGTTATTTAGTTTGATATAAATCAGCATGTGATATTGTCTCATACTGATCAGTGGATCCTGTTTCATGGTAGGATTTCTAATCTCAGGAAACATTAAATTAATCAGACTTTTAACTTTACAACCCAGTCTTAAAACTGTTTCTGAATGTTTTCATATTTTGGGATTTGCTTCTCGGCCAGCTGTTAACACCTGGTCTTAAAGAGATCTTGTGTTTTTATGAGGCATAGTTGTGTAAAGTATTTATGAGTCATTGCATGTTGCGAGCTTTGTTGTTACCTGCTGTGTCTATGAACAGTTTTTCATCCTTTTTCTGTTTGTGATCTAATTTTTGTACAAAGTCTTGTTCAGATTGAAAAGTTGTTTTAAACTGAAGCTCAGCGGCGTCACAAAGCTGCCATTTCATCTGCTTTCCTTTCACTTCTGTGTCCTTTTATTTCTGTTTATGTAACAAACCCTGCTGGAATACCGGAAAAAGGCATCAATAGATGGACTCGAATCTGTGATAAAATAATTCAACTTTTAAAATGTCACATTGTCAGACACTATTTTCACCAGGAGTCTTGTGAGAGGAGAACATTTTGCATCCATTTAATTACTTTGAAGGCCATCTGTGGCACATTTTCAGCGTCATTGTAACAGTTTTCTGCTTTTCCTCCCCAGGTATCCTTACACTAACCATAACCAACCCAATCTGGGTCACAAAGACCCGTTTGGTTCTGCAGTACAATGCTGATCCAACCAGCAAGCAGTACAAAGGAATGGTAGACGCTCTGGTGAAGATCTACCGCTACGAGGGAGTGGCAGGACTGTACCGGGTGAGGAATTGGAACAGTTTTTGGCATAAAAATGCAAAATGCATGACATCATTAGTATTTTATATGGTAATGCATAAGCAATTCAAGTCACAGCTGCATTCTTAAACAAAATGATCTCTCGTATCACTTTGTTGAGTGAATACATTTAAGCTAAGTATCACCCGTCACCACTAGAGGGTGCCACCTGTCTTCGTTAGCGCTTCAGAGTGAAGTTTATTATTAGTTGTTTGAACAAAATGAGCTTGATTTTTAATGTACTTTTCTTTGCTGAATCCTTGTCACTACATACCTGAGTAAAATGTAATGAAGTGCTTGAAAGCAAACAGGAAGCCACCGATAAAGTTTAACTGTGAGGCTTTTTCTGCTAAAACAAAAAAAAAAAAAAAAGTCATTTTTTTTCTGCCAATATATAATCCATAGGCTGCACGGTGGTGTCATGGTTAGCACTGGCCTGTTCGATCCTCGGCTGGGGGGGGAGGCACCGGTAGACTTTCTGTGTGTAGTTTGCATGTTCTCTGTGTGTGTGCATGGATTCCCACCTCCCACCGTTCAGTCATGCATGTTATGTTAACTGGTTACTCTAGGAGTGTGTGTGAGTGTGAATGGTTGTTTGTCTCTCTGTGTTGGCCCTGTGATGGACTGGCGACCTGTCCAGGGTGTGTCCTGCCTCTCACCCAGTGATAACTGGGATAGAGTCCAGCTTCCCGCAGCCCTGAAATGGACTACGCAGTTTGGAAAATGGATGAATGAATCAAAGATAATCCAGTCTGTCTGTTGTATGAAAACATGAATTATAACAGTATCTCTTTCAAAAGGGTTACGTTCCTGGTCTGTTTGGTACGTCTCATGGAGCGCTCCAGTTCATGGCCTACGAAGAGCTCAAAAGAGATTACAACAAATACAAGGAAGTGCCCTCAGATGCGAAGCTGGTGAGTCATTAATAAGCTGCATAAATAACCTGAGAGCTGACTGTCGATAAGAAGTGAGTCTGCTCTGCTCACCTCTGACTTCCTGTGTTTGTCTGTCAATGCAAACAGAACGCTTTGGAATACATTGCAATGGCAGCGCTATCCAAGTTATTCGCCGTGGCAACAACATACCCATACCAGGTGGTGCGAGCTCGGCTGCAAGACCAGCACAATAGTTACAACGGCGTTCTGGACGTCATCAAACGGACGTGGAGGTATGATATCGATCTGATCGCCGTCGTCTGTGGGTACATTTAACGGCTGATTTGTTTTTTTTAAACTTTCTCTGCAGGAACGAAGGTGCCGCTGGTTTCTACAAAGGCATCATCCCCAACCTGATCCGCGTCACCCCGGCCTGCTGCATCACCTTCGTAGTTTATGAGAATGTATCTCGCTTCCTACTTGGGACAAAATAAATGAGCTTCAGAAGCATGACGAGGATCCCAGATGGACATGCTGGTGCCATGTGGAGACACAGAGGAGACGGCTTTGCACTGGACTGTCAGGGTTCAGGAAGTGAGAAGAATTCACTTCAGCACGTGTCAACCCATACAGCTGAGCCGACGATGGTTTAGTCCCTCCTCCTTTCTGTTGAAGTTGTTCATTGATGATCCGTCTGATTGAAACGCACAGTGAAGACACGAGGAAGGCTCCCCTTCTGGAGATGATGCTGCTCTAATAATGGCGTTTTAATCAACAGATGGGAGTTGTAAGGTGGCTTTGTGGGCATATTTAATACAGTTTAGACTGTACTTATGTTTACATTGTGTTCTAACAGCAAAACAAGAAGAAAAAAAAAATCATTTTCTTTCTTTAGCATCAAGATCTCAGGTTTCTCATTGCATGTGTTTATAGGTTTGTCTCTTTACAAGCGGTGAAAAGCAACATTAATGCTTTTTATTTTAAACACATCAATTTAAATTCATGCTTTGCTCTCTTGACACAATCTGTAATAACTTAATGTTCACATTTTGTTTTAAAAACTCAAACCTTGCTTTGTCTGCCACATGGAAGCACATTAAATGTGTTGGTTTTAGGCCTTTTTTTTTAGCAGAAGTGTGACATTTCAAAGTTTATTCAACCCTATGAGTGATGTTGTCTTCAGAGTTAAATTCTTCACAAGAAGATTATTTTTATTACTGGAAGTGATGTATTAAAAACAACACAGCACATGTTTTAATCAGGAAAACAAATGATCATCACACAAGCAGACAACACTACAGTACAAAGTTTATTTCTAGCAGACAGAACAGGATTTCCGTTTACAGGACTGTCAACTAGAATAGTATTTAAACATCACAAAAACATTCAAGTTACAATCAGCGATGCTGTGACGCCTCAGCAAATCATACCTGATCATTTTGGAGGGCCAGATGACATACTGCTAGACTACAGAGACAGCAGCCTCCCTTTCATGTTCCCTTTGTTCCTTATTTAGGCAGTTCCTCAATGATAATCCTGGATACAGAATTCCAGCCTGTAGATGCGTCGCCCCTGGGATAGTCGGCGCAGGTTCCAACCCACACCCCCACGTCCACCAATCCTGCTTTTATGCCCTCACACAGCCCCTCAACTGCAAAGGAAAAACAAACAAAAAGGGACAGGGGTGATGAATTTCTGGGGCCGACTGCTGAAAGGGACGGTGGTAATTGATTTGTTTTCTGACGCTGTGGTGAAGTTCCTAAAATTAACTGGAAAGAGCAGCGGTCCTTTAAACCTTAAATAACAAGCCTGCTGCACGGCGCTTAAGCAATTTAAGGATCAGCTTTAAAGAATCAGAAGATCACAAGATGGTTTCTTTTTAAGTATGAAGCTGCCCTCGGTAGTCGGCTTTGGAAAACGACTGAAGCAGAGTGGAGACGCCAGCCTGTTTCTGCCTGTATGATTCACTGTTTGATGTAAAGGTGGGATGTTATGCTTAGTTCTGCAGAGCCGTTTCCCTTGATTCCAGTCTTTGTGCTAAGCTCTGCCTGCTCGCTGCTCAGGGTATTTAAATGAGAGTCCCGTTAAACTCATTCATTCACTCTCCTAACCGCTTAATCTGATGAAGGTTCACAGAGAAGCTGGAGCCTATCCCAGCGGTCTTTGGGCGAAAGGCCAGTCCATCGCAGAGCCACACAGAGACTAACAACCACACTACCAATCTAGAGTAACCAATTAACCTAACATGCATGTCTTTGGACAGTGGCAGAAAGCCGGAGAACCCAGAGAACATGCAAACTCCATACAGAAAGACCGCTTGCAGCCCCAGACGAGGATCAAACCAGCTTACTACTTGTTGTGAGGCCTAACCACTACGCCACCATGCAGACCCCATTAAACTCATATTAAGATTTTAATCAAACCAAATAAACATGTTATGGCTTATCACTTTAATATAGGATCTTGACTGATCACACAAGTATCAACATGCAACAGAAAAAGGGATGGTTAGCATCCCTTAGTTATGCTGCTATAGGTTTAGACTGCTAAGGGACATTTCCTGATACACTGAGCTTCTTTCTTTTTCTCTTTATCTCTCTTTATTCCCCCCCACCAATAACAGTGTTGCATCATTAACATGTATGTCTCCTGTCTCAGCAGGTCTCCTTGGCCGGGAGTAGCAGTTCCTGTTGTCTGTTGTCTTTCTGTCCTCTTCCCCCCACACAGCAGAGGCAGATGGCTGCCTGTCCTGAGCCGGGTTCTGCCGGAGGTTTCCTTCCTGTTAAAAGGGAGTTTTTTCCTTCCCAATGTTGCCAGTGTGCTTGCTCAGGATGGGAGACTGAGTTGGATTCAACTCAATCTGTTGGTTTCCTTATATAGGCTGTTATGAATTGGCCTTTATTATGTTTTCCCCTCTATCTGTAAAGCGTCTTGAGATGGCATTGCCGTGATTTGACGCTATATAAATAAAGTTGAATTGAATTGAATAGAAAAACTAAAAACAGCCAAAAAGGCTTCAAGCTACAGATGTTAACACTGAATGCACCCTGTCTACACTAATAGTACTGGTGTGAAGACTTGTGCTTCATGGCTGCTTCAACCACTTTTAGTGTAAATAAACAAGTGTTGCTATTAGCAAAATATTCCAGAAACCCTTTTGTTTTGTTCAAATTCTCTAAATATTTGTTATAGTTTAGCTATTATCTTATGTCCATGTAGTGAATGCTGTTTGAAGTGGTTAAAAAGCCTAACCCTGTCTGAGTCACACATCCAGTGGACTTCTTAAAACTCATTTTTCAGGACAGAAACTTAAATGTTTAAAGTCTCAGGTCTGTTGTATCATCTCATGGAAAACAGGAACCTGTTATCTTCCCTTTGCTGGTGCTGATCTTTCCAGAATTACAGTAGTAGTCAAAGGTTGGACACACTTTCTCATTACATCCCATGTAATACGTGGCTGGTACTCTACATGTAGTAGCGCAGACTTAATCTAAGATATTCTCACATCAGTAGGTTTTATGTTTCACTGCCCCTTGTACATCAGTTTCATAAGTCTGCATATAATTTCTCCAGTAACTGTGAGTATTTATTGGTGACTCCTCCTTGGAAAAAATGCACCTTTTCAACTCGTTTGGTGTCCTGCCTTTGGAGCCACTGGTCTCACGTCTACAAATGGCCTATTTTTCCTGCCTACACTGTGAGTATTTAAAAATGTCACATGGATACAAACAAGAGTGTTATTAATAAAATTAAGTAGGTTTTGTTAATGTCCTTCAAATGATGAACTAATTAGCATAAAACTAAAGTTAAGACCTAAGTTCTCTTCCTTTGTTGTCTTACGGCACATAGCGGACGGATAGCAGTACATTGTGGGTTCAGATTAGTTACTTCACAACAAATACTCTGACTTGAGGTTTACCTGACGAGGTCCTGTGGATGTTGATGGTGGAGTTGAGCTCAGGACTTCCCTGGTCTAAGTAGATGATGGACTCTATTGGCAGGGGTCCTGTGCACTCAGCACCATTAAAGGTGAAGTACCACCTCTGGCAGCAAGCGTTCTTGCATTTGAGTCTCAGGGAACCGCTGAAGAGGACTCTGAGAGCGCTGTCTGAACGCAGCTTGGTGAACGTACAGTCCTACAACGCAGCAAGGAATCGGTTTGTTCTTGTGTAACATTTATGTGTGACAGAAATGTTCGTTTTCCATGATGGAGATACTTACGACCACTTTGCCCAGGTCGATGCCATAATTCAGAGAGCTCCAGGCACACTGCTTATAGTTTGGCCTCCAGGGCTCCTCGAAAATCTCACTAATGCATTCTCCCTTCTCACCTTTGGCACCATCGTGGCCCGGGACACCCGGCGTTCCTGGAATGCCGTTGCTTCCAGGGTTACCATCTCTACCAGGGGTGCCTGCTGGGCCTTGCATGCAGCTGCCATACTGGGAAAAACACAGAGAAGGGGAAGTAGGGGTGAAAGCTGCCGATGAAACACAGGCATGCAGGAAAATCAACAGAATCTATTGTTATGAAAGTTCCTGTTTTCATTGATTTTTAGTTAGTTTTTTTCTCTCTCTCTCTCTCTCCCTGAGGGTTAAATCCATGTTTGTGCTGCATACACACACACAGCTCAATGCTGCCATCCATCCAACCATCACACACAACAAGCAAGTTTATACCTCATTTCTACATGACATAAACAAACCCAATGCCATTAGGCTGAAGGAAGTGTAAAACAGATGTGATCCAAACCAAAGCAAAGCCACTGAATCAACAAACAGGAAGCCACGCGGCTAATGAATGATAGAATATGTGTTAATGAGGAACTCCAGGCCTGGCAGTGGGTAAAATGAGTAGGTATCTGGCAGCACATCTCCCAGCGTGAGTCATTGTCCTGTTTGGATGTTCTGCTATGTTTAAACAGATGCTGCATCTTACTCAAAACTGACTCAGACATGCAGAGACAGGGAAGTTAGCCAAAAGCTACCACAGACAAGAGACACACACAATGAAAATTCAATGGCTTTTTTTGTTATGTGTTCCTTAAAAAGACATCCTTGACAATCAGATTGCAGCACACAGTAGCTGGGGAAGGTTTTTTTTAGTTGCAGATGGGTTTTAATTTTGGTTAGGTGATTTGTAAGTCGTTCCCACCGCTAGGACAGCAGGCATAAACTGACACGTAGAAGTGCATCCCTCATGAGGCAAACATGAATGCCAAAAGCAGTTGGGTCTGGGTTTTTCCTGGGTCACTGCTGCCCTTTTCCTCAGCATGCAGCTGTGGAGCGGTTATAAAGGAGGATGTGGCCAAAAGGCATAAAGGCCCAAAAGAGGACGAGAACAAAGAGCTTTTACTTCAGTTGCAACTTCTTGTCCTGACTTAAATCCCTGAAGCAAAGTCAGAATATGTGAAGCTAAAGAATTTCTAAAAGCAGGGGGAACTACAGTATTTCCCAGTCAGCTGCTGTGAAACAGATAGCTGAGAGTCTGTTTTAGCCATTACACAGCTAACACTGCAGCAGACCTGGAGATGTGAGACCTTACATCATCCTGAAAGGAAGCTGGGAAGTCTATGATCAAGCTGGAGAATTAAGGTATGCAAGTGCTGAAGTAGAAATGGAATCTTTCCTTAGGTAATAAGGGCTGAAAGACTTCCATGCATTTTGGCTCGTTGATTATAAAATGTGGAAAGGAAGCAAGAGAAAGAGGAAGTCTTGATGTTTTATTAAAAGGTTGGATTTTTGGAAAGTTTTCAAATCAGGATAATGAATGGACCCTTTGTGCATTTAGTCACACAGATGACGTTTATATTAACTTCCAGTATGCTTTTTTTTTTTCTATGCTGCCTGCCTGTACGAATTGCACTCCATACAGACGGACTATATGCAGTCCTCTACTCTAACTGGAGGCTTAAAGGCTGCATTTGGCCTAAAGTGCTGAGGACTTTCACGCATTAGTTAACAGCAAAAGCAAGCAATGGAGCTTTCCTGGATCATGCAAATGGTGGATATGCTGGAAAGCTTAAGTTTTTGATTCAAAAGGTCTTGGTAAGATGCAAAATTACCATGCTGTTCAAATAAGCAGATCTTCCCTCACCGGAGTGTCTAGTGCAGTTGGGCTTTTCAGCATCATTTCCAGCGCACTAGATACAGATGGTAACAGAATATGGTTTTTATTAATGCTTCACATGTGGTCACAGAGCTGGAAAAAATGAGAAGCAACTGCTTGAGTTCAAAGGTTTTAGAAAAGGAGGTATGAAACTGGAAGTCGCTGAGGGAGGGGGGGGGGGGGGTTGAAAGTCTGGGGAGCCCCAAGAAAATAAACACAAATTTCATTTTTGATTCAGTTGAAGGAAAGACATGCTCTTTCACACCCCAGAAACGGACTATTGAGAATTAATTAGCTAACAGAGATGGAATAGTTGGAAGCATATTTTGGGAGTGCTTGACAACATTATTTACACCAAAACAGTTGTAAAAAGTCTCAAAATAGAAGAATTATCAGGAAAAAAACATTATTTTTAATGGGAAAAAGATAAGATAAGATAAGATAAAAATAACAAAGAAAGGCAGACAGAAAGAACCAGACACCAGCTTCCTGTTTGGGGGATTTTCGCCCCCAAGAGATATTTCAGTCAGTCTGTTTTAGACACAAAAACCTGGACGATAAAATAATCAACTGACCAGTGCAAAGCAATGCAATGAAACAGCCACATTTTGGAAAGCACATTTTCACACAGCCCTGCATACAAATAAAATGACAACTTATTATTATTACTGAGAAAATCCATTGCAAGGATGAGACGGGAATATGCAAATTAACCAGTTATAAATGTTGGATGAGACGCGCGCAGGAAGACATCAAGGTCAGTGGGTTCAGCAGTTTTTTTTTTTTAGGTTTCAATGTTACTTTTTGAATAAAAAAAAAACCAAACAAAAAAAACAAAAAACGACAATTATTTTCTTGAATCTACTTTTCTAAAGTTAACTTCTTCAAGGTGATCTACATCCGTCTTACCTTGTCTGCGTCAGGATCCTTTCGGTATCCTCTACTTCTCACCTTTTCCACGCCGTTGAGCGGCAGAGCCACGCAGAGGAGAAGCAGCAGGCGGGCAGCGAGAGCAGACATGATGCCAAAGACACTGAAGCTCTGTGTGAGATGCGAAGCGACACTTTCAGCCACTTCACAGTCCAGAGGAGGGCAGGACGAAGGAGGAAGGAGCCAGTCAACGTCCAGAGGTCTGACGCGCAGGAAAGGCATCCCTGTGAGATTTGTGTGGGCACATCGTGTCCACTGTGGACGCGTCAAGGAGCATAGAAAGGATAACAGACCACACACACACACACACACACACACTCGTTGTATTTATTTATTTATTTATTTATTCAAAACTTAAAGTAAAAACATCAATGATGCAAAAAACGTCTAAAAACAAACATGATAACATAAAAACCAGACATTTCTACAGATTCCCTTTTGTCTTACTGAAAATGTCCTGAAAATATAAAAGTACATTTAAGGGAATAATTAATCCCTTATGCAGCATGTCAGCAGGATACAGATACAAGTAAATCACATGACTCCTGTTATTAATTGTACAGACATAAATCTTTAAATGGTCATTTGTATTTGTTTACGACTAATAATTAGTGGTTTGTGCTTGTAATGAGAAATAGTGCAAAACCCATTTGATTTTTTTTTTTTAGCTTGGTTTCATAGATCAAGATCTATGGATTTATATTACACCCATAAGACAACTGCACTTTCAAAAAAAGAAACAAGAAACTACAACCATATTCCAAAACAATTGGGCTGCTGTGTAAAATATGAACAAACAGTACACATTCTAGCCTTGTTCCCCTGTGTACAGAGACTCCTCCTTATTTTATCTTTTCATATTAGACACTGTAGAAAGTGGATCTTTATTCTTTGAAATGATCTGAAAGTGTTAAAACATATTTTAAGATGCAGTTTCTTGCAGATTAATAAACTTCTGCCCATCTTTACATTTGAGAGCCTCTGCCTCCCTGAAATGCTCCTTCTATATACCCAGTCATGTTTCTGACCTGTTTCTAATTAATCTAAAGCTTTTAAGATGTTTTTAATATGTGCAAATTTAATTTTCTGGCTTTAAGTTGTCCCTGCATGAACTTTTACTGAGATGTGTTGCTGCCATTAAATTCAAACTGAGCTAATATTTTCAATTTAATGGTAAAATGTCTGTTTCAACATCTTGTTTTTATTCTACTGATTAAAAAAACATGAGTTTGTGACATTTGCTCATCATTGTTTTCATTTTTTTAATTTACATTTTACACAGATCCCTAATTCTTTAAAATATTGGGTTGTATCTTTGCAAAGAGGACCAATAAGTCCCACAGCAGTCCTACAACTACAAAGCTGTGTTTCACCCAAATTCAGTGGGTGCGCCTTTGAAAATGCTTAGACACAAAATGTAAATGTGCAATAAAAAAAAAAAAAGACTTAAGACGGTTAAAAAAATTGACATCTCATTCTTAAAAACAACAATCAAGTTTAAGAGCCTCTTTCTTTTAAAGAACAACAAGTTGACAACATGATGTCTGAAAACAAAGCATCTATCATGAAAGAATAAGACGTTAAATAAGAATTCAACAGGATGATTTTTCTGAGGATTCACTGTTTGGTAACATCATGACCTTTCTAAGACAATTCTCAGTGTTGTGACTATTTCAGTGACAGACTTACATTCTACAATAAAAAAAAAAGAATATTTACATAAAAACTGTGTTTATTTGAAAGCATAATATGTAGCTCAAACTCTGACCTATAGAAGAGAAACCTTAATGCCTGCTACGGCATGAATGAGCGTTGGTAGCCGTATAGCTGGGATCCTGCTGCGCTCCTTAAACAGTAAAGCTGGAATACCCAGTCGTCACAGAAGCAAACTAAATCCTCTGATCAGTGACTCTGGCATTAAATCTTACAGACTCTGGTCTGTGACATCACACTTCGCTGGTAATTAACATTCACTGGTGACCTCTTAACGTGCACACAGACCAGCATTAAGTTTGAGTGAGTGTGTCAAGGATGGACAGATGAATGGACAAGCAGTCTGGAAGGATCAGATGTCCTTTGGGTCTTTGCTCTCCTCAGAAACAGGATGCACCATCTGGTGGTCTGAGTCCTGGGTGTTGCTGCTGTGTGATAAGGTAACAGCCGGATGCTGCTGCAGCGGTCCACCAGCTACTGGCCTGGCCTCTGAGAGCGGACTCACCCTAAATCAGGACACATTACAAATTAATAGCAGTTAATTAATTATGGGCACAAATATGCTTCTTTTATGTGAAGAACTGTCCTGATATGTACCAATGCGACCAACATAATTTCTCCAGTGACACAAACCACAATGTTTAGCTAAAAAGATGCACATTCAACCGCTGTGTTGTTGTAAATGTTTATCTTAAACATTTCCCAGTTATAAAGCCAAATGCATCATGTTTGATAAGTACAGGTTCTGAGATCCTTTGCATCACTTTGTGGTAGAAACTTTGCTCAAAACCCTGTTGTGTAAACTAAAACGGAAACTTGCATCCAGGCGCCCAATAGATACCAGTCAGCAGAAGACTGCACTGATAATTCTGACCAATCACATGATAATAAATGGTAAAAATACAATGACAATGTTAATGTCCTTTTTACTAATTTTGTCAATAGGTCAAATAAAGACATCAGATTTTAAAATTTGCCTTTTTCTCCCATTTTTTTCTCAAATCGGGCTTTAAAGGGTCTCACATCCAAATGAGAGAAGAGTTGTATGATGTATTTTAATACCACCAATAAAATTAAAATTCATGCACATGTATGAATCATCCTTCTCTGCTTCCTTATCAGTTTACTCCCCTCTTAATCTGGAAACATTAAATGTAAAACATTTTCTTCCACTTTAACTTTATTGACATTTTGGAGCCAAAAATTGTCTAATTTTGAATTGGAAAAAAAATAGTATCTGCTGATTTCATCACTTTTATCTGTGATTAAATGATGAGAAATAAACCTGAAAGTTTCACACCTTTACACTCAGAAAAATGTGTGTTTTAAATCACACACATCAAATTTTGGGTTTTCCACAGTCTATCAACATAAAACAAAAACCGTTTCAAATCTGTACTTTAGAGTAACGTTGACAGCAGCTCATCAGGTGACCTTGTTTTTTCTTACGGTGCTCTGAAAAGCGAAAGTGATCTGATCATAGAAATCAGAGAACATGAACATTTGAGTGCAAATGAAATATTGGATCCATTCTTTGGAAAAAAAAAGGAAATCATTTGCGAGTCCCGCCACATATTAATACCTGGACATCCAGGTAGAGGAGCAGATAATCTCGTCTTTGTGAAGGATAAGGAATCTCTTGAAAGAAATATAAGCAAGAGAAAATCCATCTCCAGGAGGGAAACACATAACTATCTGACTCCAACATAAAAACAGTGGTCAGCAGAATGTGCCAACCATTCACATCAGCTTCAGGAACGATGGGGCCGGACTGGTATTTGCCTTAAAACACCTTGAAAAACCAGTCGAGCATTCTCATGACGGGAAGAAAAACTGAAAGCTAAAGCTCAGACTGGCTGATGATCTAAACTACATGATCTGTAAAACACGGAAGGCAGCATGGCAACGCATCAGCACTTCAGACTGAGGTTGACAGAAGCGCCTCAGGGGACCTAGTTTTTTGTTATGGTGCTCTGAAAAGTAAAAACGATCTAATCATAGACACCTTTGGGAGAAGTAGATGCTTTTATCCGGAGTAACTTACAAGAAGAAACAAAAACATCTTACAAGCTTCAGAACAGCGAGAAAACGCGGCGCTACAGTCCTTTTTAAACGGCAGATTGTAGGAAGAACAGCTCAGGCATGTTCGTGTTTTGGAGACGAGGAGGTGTTCTCAGAAATAAATGAGATTATCGAGATTCTTGAAGTAAAGCGCACAGATTGCATCATCTTGGAACCAGACTGAGACTGCCTTGTGTGCACAGGACTACAGAGAGGAGAAAAGGGGTAGAAGCCTGTAGAACTGTGTTTACACAGCTGGACCCTGAAGTCATTCTGCAGATAAGCTTTGGTTAATTGACTTTTGTAACAGATCACCACTGGAAGTCAGGGAGTAATGAGGTGCACCCTTTTTTTGGTAATAATATTTCAGCCCCGAAAAATGAGGGTTGTCCTTATTTTGTCTTCAATGTTGATATGGATGACCTGTAATTAAGTTCTGTAGGAGGAGGGGGGGGTGGTGGGGGGGGTGGGGGGATGGTTGTTTGCATTCTGAACCTATATTCAGGATATCACTGCAATTTCAGCTGTTGGAAAAAAAAAAAAACAGATTGTGCCGGTGTCCAAATATTTCTGGATCCTATTGCACATCCCCCTGTAAAGTACAAGGATCAGTAAACCTGCTTGTGTTTTCACCATAGACTGTATATAAAGAGATGGACGGAGCCTCCGTGACGTCACCCGTAGGTTTCTGAAGAGCTGAATTGAAGCTCGGTGGGCGGTTCCTACCATCACCATGTTGGTAGAGTGATGCGCGTCGTCTCGTCCGGAAAATACAAATATGGGCAAAGAGGTGGAGCTGAGAAGGCAGCCGTGAGCGTCATGGCGGATGATTGACATCGAGCGAACTCCGAGCTTTCTGTAGCTAAAAGCTAACCGAGCTAACCCCGAGATAACAGGAGCTAACCAGCTAACAGAGGTAAGCGGGCTAAAGTTAAGTCACGTTGTTAACTGGCTAAAAACCGCAGTTGTTCTACGTTCTTATTACTTGAAGCCAGATATCGGTACCTGTCAATCAAAAGGACACGCCCCTAAATTTGCCGAACTTCAAGATTAAATTACTTTAAAACGGGCGAGTTAGAAAAAAATTCACTCCTCCCACAGTTGTCATGAAGGTAAACCTGACCTATTAAACCGAAAATGTTTTTGTACCAGGCTGTAAACATGTTTATTTCTGCCGTGAAGTTGGTCTTTTTAACATGGGAGTCTATGGGGATTTGCTCTGTTTTGCAGCCCCTAGAAGATGAAGGGGGAACTGCAGTTTTATGCACTTCTGTATAGGCTTCACTTTTAACCGCCGGAGGTTGCCGCTTGGTTTTCACACAAAAACACGGACAAAAAACTTTAAAAACAAAATAATCGGGTCTTGTTGTCATCTTACCCTCCATCTGCTACTTTGTGGACGCTCTCTGAGCGGCTGCTCATCTTACTGGAGCTCCCCGCTTTGCTGCGTCTTTCTCCCCCCTCCCGCTCCCGCTCCCCCCTCCTGGAGCTTCGGCTGGAGGTGCCTCGGTCCAGGTGCTCCCTGACTGAGGCGTCGGTTAGGGAGCCTTGCACGTGGGGCTCATGGTTGCCGCTGGCGTTGGTGGGCATGACGCAGGTGCTCGTGCCCATCGACTTAGAAATGACTTTGAGCTTGTGGGAGCCGGGCTTGTAGTGCTTCTTCTTGTGTTGAACGCGGCTGTTTTGCTTGAGGAAGAACTCGCAGGACTCCTGGAGCACCCTGCGGCTCTCGCTGATGGGACTGTGGATCACAGAACAAATGAAGTAAAGCAAATAACGGATCAGATGAATTACTGCAGTGTCGCTCCATTAGTGGTAAGAGATGCGGTCTCACTCTCTTTTCCGGGTCCTGTTGAAGAAGTAGGCCCACTCAGAGCAGGTCTTCCTGCTGCCGACCCAGAACACTGCAGATATTCCGACCACCAGGGTCATCACGTATTTCACCAGAAACAGGGTGAGGTCAGGACGGTCGAGCTCTGCAGGCTAAAACAAAGACGGGCAAACGGTAATAAGCTCCTTGTGATTTTCAGTGCAAATTACCAAATCAAATTGTTTGCTTAAATTAGATGAAGACTTTCATTTTTCACAGACACTTCCATCCAACGAGAGGATGAGCTCCTTCAGACAATGTACCAGCAGACTCAGTTGCACATGTATTACAGTAAAGTGCTGCTTTACTGGAGTTAAAGGGTTCAGATTTGCTTAGAAATCCAACATTTTTCACATTGAAATCTAGACACAGGTTTGGTTTTTCTCTTGTCATTTTTCTATATTCAGTGTGACAAGTAATGTGTTGCTCAGTTTTTCTGTTACCAAATTGTCTGAAACCTGAAAAAATAAAGACTTAAATTAAAAAAGCTACTGTGTAATCAGGGTTTAGTGGGGTCACTCTTTTGACTAGTTGTATGGTTTTTTTGGTGTTTTTTTTTAAAAAAAATTTCTCACATGGTCATACAAAAGGGTAAAACAAGACTTTACACAACAAAAAACAAACAAACAAACAAACAAACAGAGCACCATGCTTGAAAAGGAGCAGAAAAAAGATTGTGATTTTTTTGTTTGTTTTAACCACTGATGATCAATTTTAAAAGCTTTAAGTCTTATTATAACCTTTCATAAATATATGACTGCAATGCTTCCTGCTTATTGAAAAATGAACAAAAAAAAAGCTTTAAATGAAAGTTTGGAAAGCAAATTTTTATTTACAACCAGAAACGGAGGAGCCAATAATCTCTGGAAGTTGTCTGTGTGCGAGCAATGAAAACCTAATATTAAACCTAATTTACATCTTCTTGTTCCTCTCTGCTTTTAGTTAAAATGATCTTTGTGATATTCTTACTTAAGAAGGAACTCGTATACGATGAGATGACGCAACATCTTACCATGAAGTGTTTAAGGTTTTACCTCTTCAATTTGCTGTTTTGTTCAGTGACTGAGCGGTCTCTTTCCCCTCTCTGAACATCTAGGAAAGCCCTGATTTTATACCCTGACGCAGAACAAAGGTCTAATAATATATTAAAGGATGATACCGATATCACTATTAGTATCGGCTCAATACCATGTGTGTGTACTCATACCTGGTGTTAATAAAAGAGTACCGATACCACACTAGTCAAGCCAGTGCAGATGTGTTTGATGACATGATTCTGACAGGTTTTAAAAGAAATAAATGCCTTGAATGTTAAAGTGTGAAATTTTTTGTTACACTAAAAGCCAGATCTTTGTTTCAAAACCACACATTTCTAGTTGTATTTAGGTAAAATGTGCCAAATCAAAATAAAAATTGTTGAAATTGTTAGATCTGTAATGTTATTATATTTGTATTGGTGAGGTAACTTCAGAAAGGATGAGTCATTTATTACAACCTAATGAAATCTTACACAGTCATAACAGCAATAATAACCATAGTTACAATAATGTTCACATAAACACATCTGGTATCGGCAAATATCGGTATCGGCAGATCTTCAAGTTTCAGATATCGGCATCGGATCGGAACTCTCAAAAGTGCATTTCTATATAAAAACACATTTTTTCTTAACTTTGTCCATGTGTTCTCGTTCTTTGTGAACACATTGTAATAAGCCAGAGTTACCTTGTAGGAGCAGGGGATGCTGTATTCTTGACAGCGGTCATTGATCCAGGTGTTCTCCCAGGTGCTCCGGTAGCTCTGTTCGTAAGTGTAGCAGGCTAACAGAGTGACCAGCGGGACAAGGTAGAGGCAGCTGAACACAGCGATGCGAATCATGAATTTCTTCAGCTTCTCCTGGTTCCTTTCGTCATGCTGGATCACCTGCCGGACGTGGTTGAGAGAAACAATCCCTGCCAGGATGAGGAAGAGGCCCACTATGACACCCACACACAGTGGTGCCAGAACAAAGTACCGCAACGCGTCCAGGTCGTAGAGCCCCACAAAGCAAACCCCACTGATGTTGTCTCCTTCAACTTTGTTTAGAGCCAGCAGCATGACCGTCAGGGCCCCAGGGATGCCCCAAGCGGCAGAGTGGAACCAAACCTAAAGACGGAGGACAAAATATAATAAATCATCGTACTGGGAAAGAAAAAGTCGCTCGTATTGACTTAATGTCTCTGCTTTACTCTGACTAACTTTAACTTACTGCTTTCTTCTCAATAGCTTCACAGCTCCACTTTGGTCCAGCAGCCAGAAACCATGTGATGGTGAGTATGACCCACCAGACGATACCCGCCATGGTGAAGAAGTAGAGAAGCATGAAGAGCAGAGTGCAGCCTTTGCTCTGCGAGCCCAGCACCACAGTGTCCACACCTGCAGGGTAGGATGCTTTGGTACACGCAGCGTTGTTCCCCAGCAGGAAACCGATGAAGTACATGAGCGAAACGAAGCTGTAACAGACGGCGTAGAAGATGATGGGCCGCTCTGGGTATCTGAAGCGCTTTACATCAATAAGGAAGGTGAGAAAAGTGAAGAGCGTGGCGGCCAGGCAGACGATGGACAACACGCCGATGAAGTTTTTGGCAAATTCAATGTCGTGCGGTTTGAAGTACATGTTGGAGCAAGGCGGTGCACAGTCCTGGGCACCCAGGAACGATGAGCCAAGACCGGGCTTGGTCTTCAGCTGCAGTGGGCACCAGAAGCCAAGGTCTCTCTTAGGCGATGAGGAGGTCATCGGGGTGGTTGCATGAAGCACAGAGTCACCTAAGTAACACGACTCCAATCTATAACAACAACAAGATGAGTTGGCAGAGTGGGAATGTCTTTCTGAGCCAGAGTGGGAAGGTAAATTTCTTCCTGTGGATGTTTTCTTACTTATCACATTGTAGCTCCGGAGGCCAGGCGACACCAAAGATGCGGATGCTCTCCTCGCAGTCAGACAGGACAGTCTCACACTCCTGCCTGCATGGACGGATCACCATGCTCTCCCCGACACACGCTGGGATGAAAGCTCGGCACAAAAAGCGGTGGACATCTGGAGAACATTGCAGCTTTGCAAGCGGCATGAATGGCTGATATGGAAGAGATGAAAGATTTGATTTGAATAAATTTGCTGATAGTGAGAGATTTAGCTGACTAAAGTTATCTACCAACACAACAACCTGTCTCTTGAGCTCCTTGAAGGTTTATAAAGTCACATTTGAAACGTTCAGACACAAACTTCACAACCAGGCAGGTCAGCATGAAGCAATAAACAGAAAGGGTTAGATTACATTTCAACTTTGTTTTGAGAATTTTGGAAATGTTTTTTTTATTATTTTTGCAGATATTTACTGTCTGAACTGAGGGATCTGATGTTTATGTGTTGAGTTTAGAAAGCAGCGTCAACAGGTTGTGGATTTGCTGTCGTGCAAACCCATGAAAACACCTGCAATATAAACCTAAAAAACAAAACACGTGTATAAACTCTTTGAATGAACACAGAAATTAGGTCATGAATGAGACATTTTCAAACGTGTTATTTATAATTATAATGTCTTTCTGTGCAGCAGCAGTCAGTCATTTAGACATCAGTCTTCATGCTGCATTAATGTTATCTGTCTGTGCAAGCGATGAGTGACCGCTTGTGTGATATATTTCTCATTTATTCCGGATCTGTAAGGTATTTCATTAGAGTCCGTAAAGAATCTATGTTTTCTATGATCATGTCATCTACACCGACGATGGACTGGTGACCTATCCAGGCTGATTAATGCTGGGATAGGCAGCTTCCCTGCAACCTTTAATTGTACTAAAACAGGGGTGTCCAAACTTGGTCCTGGAGGGCCCATGTCCTGCAGGTTTTCCATGTATCCCTGCTCCAACACATCTGGCTTCCATTAAATGGATCCAATGAAGTTCTGCACAATGGCTGCTTAATCTGAGTCAGGCGTGTTGGAGCAGGAATTGATGGAAAACTTGCAGGATTGTGGACCGTAGCTGGACCCCCCAGGACTAAGACATATAGAAAATGAATAAATGAACCTTATCAACAACGCAGTGAACAGAACACAGCAATTAGATCAAATATGGCGGGTCATGGAAGCAGCTGGAAACGTCTCCGTAGTGCATGTTTTAGCATAAAGAACAGTAGGTATTCTTAAAACAATGTCAGTGTAGGCGTTGTTTCACCTGAGGACACGCTCTCTTCTGTCCCTACTGTTTGTCAGATGTCACAAAAGCCCTCAAAAGTCCAGATGAACAACTTTTTAAATCGCAGGTTGATGCAAAATCAATGAATAAAGCTAACAAGCATTGCGCGCTGTGCTTGATCACAATACGATATAAAAACAATACATAAGGATTCAGTCTTTTTTAGGGCTGTGACAATATGCTTTTTCCTGATTCGATTCAATTTGATTCCGATTTTTTTGGGTGCCGATTCAATTTAAATTGCGATTCTCACAATTCTTCAATATTGCTGATTTTTGTTGATTAAAAACAAAAAAAATGTATAAAACTTTTTTTTACTGGTCATTTTTCTTGATTTCAAGTAGGAAAAACAACACCCTAGCCATCCCATCAATCTGCTGCTATAATGCCCAAAAACACACAATAAAAGATCAATAAATAATTAAAAAAAAAAAAAAAAAAAAGACAAAAATGTTATAATGGATTATTTTTTAATTATTTGAACTAAAAATTTGATTTTTTTTTTTTTTTTTAATCGATTTTAAAATTGTGAAGTAAAATCGATTTTTCGATTAAATTTTCCCACCCCTAGTCTTTTCCCACAGAAAACATTCTGATCAAACACCATTTTGTTTTGATTCACTTTTACAAATAAAATAGAATAAAACTAGATTCATCCTGATTTTCCTGAATTGACTGATTCACAACAGCCTGATTTGATACGAATAAATCCAATATGATTTGATATTCATTCAGTTATTATGTAACAACACCAACCTTTCCTGAATATATTAAAGACATTCTCAGATAAATGCTTTTATAAAACACTGAGCTTTTTTACATGACCAAAAAAGTCTGATATCTGGGAGTGATCAGATTACTGTAATAATCTCCTTGATTCACATACACACAGTTGTGCTCATATTTATTCATACCCTTTCATTAAAGAAGGGAAAAAAACAGCTGCCTGTAAAATAAGCTGAAATTTACTAAAGTAATAAATAAAAATGTGAAAATCATTACATTATTTTCCAATTCTGCTTCAATAGAAATATTTTTTCTAAAACGAAAACCAACAAATAAGATGATTTATTACATATTACATAACTCATTAACTAATAATTAGTTGAACAATCCTTTAATGTTTCCGCTCCAGTCAGGTGTTTTCTGTTCCTCTCAGTCAGACTTCTGCACCTGTTGACAGGTATTTTGTCCCACTGTTCAACAGAAAAGTGCTCTAATTTGTCCAGGACCAATTTGTTTGTATGTTTTGTTTTTTTTTTCCTTTTTTAAAATCAGCTAAATGAAAAAAAAAAAAAACAGTTTCTTATATTACTAAATTATATTTTTGCAAATTTTTAGTTATTGTTCCTTTTTCTCCAGTTATTTGAGTGACTGTTGTAAATGCAGCCTTTTCTTTAATGAAAGGGGATGAATACATATGAGCACAACTGTAGCTGGTCATTGAGAGTGATGTCAATCACACAGGGATACTTGTAGCCTAGTGGTTACCAGTTCACCGATGTCCCCCAGAAGTGGGATTGTGTCTGGAAAACCTGGTTTTAAGTCCCCAGGGAGCAAACAGAGGTAAACCTCCAGGTTTACCACTGTTTGCACCCCCAGCTGCTGGGGTAGTTAACCTCCACAGCTGCTGCTGCTCAGGCGCTGAATCATGGCAGATCTACAGATGGATCAGTTGCAGAGCTGAATTTCCCATCTGGGAATTATTTGCATCATTATTTGCCTAAATTATCCAGTTTTTGTGCCATGTTTGAAGTAACTGTGCTACTACTGCCACTGCACATGTGGTGGTGACACTTTAAGTTGCCATTAAAACAAAGCCATGCATGTCTGAAAGGAGTTAAAGAGCTAAAGGTAGGCCTGGGATATGAGGAGTGTGTTATTTGGTATACAATCTGCTCTCAAAAAGGATTTGCACAGACTGAGCCACCATAAATAAATCAAAACTTAACAACTCCACCTGAAGTTCACCACAAGAAAAGCGGCTTTTAGGATGATTAACAGGCCAGCAAAAACCCGCCACATAAAAACCTGCCTGCTCACATTTCTCTCACCGGGGAGGGAATAAATTAATCTCTTATCTTCTTTTATAAACGATCTGAGCAGGGAGTCGTGATGAGTTACAGGTCAACTTTGTTTCCTTCTGAAATATATTTTCTTAAGCTGCGCCATTCTTTTCTACGCCGCACAAAGCCGCCCATTCACTGGCTGGAAACCATATTCTTCTGTTTCAACACACTGTTCAAAAGCTTGTGGATGGAGAAGGGAGGGGGCCGTATGGATGGCAGGAAATGAGTGCACGGCCTTTTGGAAACAGTGAAATAAATGCAAAGAGCTTTTCACAGGAATGCTGTTGAAGAGGAATATTATGTGGATTTCACAGCGAAGATAACGTCACTCCAGCTTACCAATTCATGATTATAAATCCCACCGTTCTCTGCGTATGCCGTCAACTTTATGTGGTTCTTTGTGGTTTTAGAAATACGTGTTTTTGTTTTAATTTCAAGTCAGAGCTTTAATAAGTCACACATCTGCCTACAAACATGCTGTCACAAAATCTAATCATAAAAAATTTGGGTTTAACTGTCATCGAGCTTTCATAACTAAAACAGGCCACTGTTGGACTAAACGTTAATATTTCTACACAAAACACACACATATACCAGAGAACAGTGTCTTCAGTGTTTCCCTTGTTTTTCCTGAAATCCAGCCTGCCAGTAGTCAAACAAATTTGAGGCCTAAGATCGCCCCTCTGACAGTAAGCGTCCTTGTTTTCTCTCCTGCGGAGGTCCTTAACTCTGAACCCCTCACATCTCAACAATCTGACCTTTATTTGCGTTGCAGCCGTTACTATAAAAACTCTCATTTCAGAAACTTTCAGGTTGGATCAGAAGTAAAACCTGAGCTGATTGGCTCTTAAAGGCAAAATCCTACTTCAAGGATTAAATGTCATTTTCTGAAGTTTCTGTTCCAACTTTTAAGACCCTCTAGTGTTCCCTGTCCTTTACACGTCAATTAGTCTCTTTTTCCTCTTTATATTCTAACACTTCACACTTTTCCGTTTCCAGTGCTGGAAAACTAGATGAAACGGGTGCTGTTACTGTGGAGAACTGCACTGAAAGTCTGGTCCGAAGCCAGAATAAAGCAGCAGCATCTGGGCTTTGTGATACATCACCACACACTCTCAAAGAGAGAGCTGAAAGTTCGCCAGAGAGTGTAAGCTGGTCACCTGGGAGATAGGAGCATGCAAGTTAAACTGCGTACAGGGGAAATGGGTGAGTTATTAACAGACAGAGAATACTCATTGTGGTATGTGCAGTAGGCTTTGTGTGGTACTGGGTGTGTCCCCAACCCCCCTCTTTCTGCAGGAATCAAAGACCCCTGACAACAAAGTGGACAGACTAGCCTGTGGCCAAAGTTGCTGAGAAATAAGAAGCCTACACCTTTTGCCAGACAACACACAAAAGAGTCCTTCAACAGATCTCTGTTCATGCCCCAAACTCCTGACACTGCATGTGTGTAACCCAAACCCCAGCCCTCAGGAATGCCGGCACAAAAGACGGAGCTGCTAGAAATACAGTTTTCCCTGCTGAGGAGACGTAAGACAGCACCTGGTTTTCACACACATTAGACAAAGTGTCACCGCCATCACAGAGCAATGATCAATAACACAGCATATAACACTAACAAAGCAGTAAAACAGTCCCAAAATAAAAGCTGAATGTAGCTGAATTTCCATATTAAGAAATGATTGTTTGCCTGAAAAGAAAGTTGTTGAGCTTGAATTATTCTTTTTTTTTTTTGGTTGTTTTTAGAAAACCACTGTTAGGTTTCATATGTAAGTCGCTTTGGAAAAAAGCGTCTGCTAAATGACTGTAGAATAGAATAGAATAGAATAGAATAGAATAGAAAAGAAAAGGATTAGAATAGAATAGAATAGAATAGAATAGAATAGAATAGAATAGAATAGAATAGAATAGAATAGAATAGAATAGGTGGGGGAACATCAGCTATACTGACTAGATGATGTCACAGCCATGTATAACCAGCTAAATTAAGCACATCACACCATGTGCTAGGGGTGGGAAAATCTAAGCGAAATATCGAATATCAGGATTTTTTGCTTCACGATTTTAAAATAAATTTTTTTGTTAAAAAATCCTTTTTATTTTCAGCTAATAAAAATAATCCATTATTAATTTTTGGTCATTCTTTATTATCTTCAATGATCTTTTTACTTGTCTTCCTGTGAATTATAGCAGCAGAATGATGGTCTGGTTACTGTATTGATTTTTCCTAATTGAATAACAAGCAAAAAGAAGTTTTGTACAATTTTTTTTGTTGTTTTTAATCTACAAAAATCAGCAATATCGAAGAATTGTGAGAATCGCGATTGAAATCGAATCGTACCCCAATAAAATCGGAATCGAATCGGGACAAAAGCATATCGTCACAGCCATACCATGTGCAATGCTCCTCTACATGTAGAGGAGCATTGCACATGGCACAGGAGTCAAACTCCAGTCCTCGAGGGCCGGTGTCCTGAAGGTTTTTGTTGTCTCCATGCTCCAACACATGACCAAAACTTAAAAACAGGTTGACAAGAAGCTGCTGGATGCATTTGATTTGAATCAGCTGCGTTGGTAAACGGAAACAACAAAAACCTGCCGGATACCGGCCCTTGAGGGCTGGAGTTTGACACCCCTGATGTAGATGTTGGGATCATGTCCCCCGTCACCAGTGGTTGGTGACCAGCAGTCTGCAAGCGAGCGCTGGATGGTAGCAACCACCAGTACTTTGCTGCACCACCTTTACTCTTAAACTTGCTTTAGACCAGAAAAACACCCTTCACACCCTCAGGTAAAACAAAAAGCCTGAGAACACTATTACAGCCCAAACAGCCGAAGACGTGGCTCTGCTGAGTGTTATGGAGAAAGACGGATTCAGGGCTTTGATCTAAGCAGGCAAAGTGCTGTTTTTGCACGATGCACATTTCTCATAACAATAGATGGGGCTATTCTTAGCCAATCTACAGCAGTAATTCTTATCTCAGTCAGTGGGAAATGTGGTTACCACCCAGTCATGCATGCATGGAAAAAATGATAATGTCAAATAGAGCTTGAAAGAATAACAACTTGAACAGATCTGATGCCTGATCAGAACCACTTCTGTGATTGTGTTCCTGCAACTATGCTGTTGTAGTTTATTTGCTGCCAGTTTATGGGAAGCAAACCTGAGGTCCTTCAGCTGCAGTAAAGACGTGCATGATAAAGAGCTGATCTGGGGTAGAATGAATGAGTGTTAAAAATAGCTGTTTTTTTGCTATTTCCTAGTTATTTACTGCCTTTATTGTTTGACGTTTCCTCCTCTTTAGGGATGAAACATCCTGCAGTCATTCAACTTGCTCCAGTCGACTCCCAACCAATCAGCACATGGCAAACGCATTGCATCACTGCCGAGGGAAACGCGCTGTGAGATTTGGGAGGATATCACGCCATAATCCTTCACTGAAGTGAGAACAGCACAGATGGATACAGATGAAATCCTACTGAACTCAGTCAGATCTGATCTGACCAGTTTGTCACTGGAGCACACACATGATGCTCACAAGCAGTTTTTTTTTTTACTGGGTCACATACAAAGATACCGAAGGCATTTAACATGTTATCACAATGATTTAACCACCATATGATTCCTTCCATCATACATGACCCTGCTTCATGTTCTTTTATCTAAAACTCTCCATGAATAAACATAAATGTTGTTACATGTTTTTCTAAGAACTCATTAGCAAGACAACATATATGATCCTGTAAGTTGGAGAAAACATTTTATTATCTGAATTATTTATTTATTTTAGCTCTGAGTGCAGAACAAGTCGCCATTTTCAGTTCTTTTTTTGGTCCAAATCGAAGATGACACTATCCCCCTCACATTTACAGCTGTTTATGACCTCAACAGCTGCGAAATGTATTTCATATACTTGTTCAATTTTAAGATCCAAATGAAACGTAAATAAAAATATTCTTATTTTCTTCTAAACTGGAAATCGTCATGGGGTTAAGGAGAGGTCGTAGCAGAAATTCAGAAGGATTTAGAGAAAAGATGAAAGCGCATCTTTTATGAGAGCCTAACCAAACTCACACAAAGTACTAAAGATGACACTAAAGATGAAAAATACATCTTTGACATTTTGTCTAATTCTGCTTCATTATTAAAGTTCATAATTAAGGAAGGAAAGAAAAATAACTAATTCAGTGTTTATAACGAACCTAATCAAACACTTCTTTAGGGATGCTCCAACCTTTCCAATACATAAGGAGGTACTGTAGCTCCCTTTTTTAAGATTTAGACAATTTAAGTAGCTCTTCCAGGTCATTTCACTCAGTTAGGAACCTTCCTAATATTAAAAAAAAACCAAACTAAACGACGACTGATGGAAGTGTTGAAAGAAAATGTTCATGAGAAATAGATGACATGATGGACTGGTGGCCTGTCCAGGGTGTACCCTGCCTCTTGCTCAATGATGCTGGGATAGGCACCAACTTCCCCATGACCTGGAATTGGACCAATGTAAAAAATAGTATAAAAAATAAATGAATGAATTAAGGTAGGAAGGCAATAAAAAAGACTGCTCTTCATCCATGACGCTGATGAAATGACATTTGTAGAAATCTGAGGAGAGTGAAGCTCAGCAGTTTTAATGTCATCGTTTTGCATTAATGTAACAAATCTGGCATTAATCCAATGTGGCGACTATTTTGAGATAAGGGAAGGATTTAAAAAATATAATAATCAGAATGAGCTCAGCAGGGCTCTTAGGTCACGCTGCAGGCACACACAACATGTAAATGTTGATTTTATGACACCGGTTTCTGTGTGAGGGGCGTCTCTGCTTTTAACCCCTTCAGTAACCCTGATAGTTTCGGAGCTCATTTCTGTGAGAGCATTATCATCGTCGTCATCATCACAGCTGCAGTTTGGGGGTGATTTTATGGCTTTATTACGGTGAAAACATCCAACATAAACTGTTAAAGCATTGTGAAATTTTGCTTTGTAGCTCGCTTTAAGATAGTGAACCTGTCTAAACCTCAAACTTGTCGTTTTCGCCAACCACCTATCAAGTTCATGACAAGTTTCTATAGAAACCAAGAGTAATAAGAACATTTTCAGCAGGTCTTTGACCCTGTAACATTATTTTCAGTATAGATTTGCTGCATTACCACAAAAGACACTCAGAAATTCCAAATTGAGCCTTATAAATGTAATATATATGGACTTTATCTGTAAAGTCTTTGTCATTCCAGCATGTTGCTGGATTGATTGTCAAAATAATGCACAAATACAGGCAGGAATAGATTGGTAACACACTTGACCTTTCAATCAATAAAGGGTTGAAAGAAATGAATGAGCAATAAATGGATCAGACCTTTAAATATCACAGCATATTATCCAATTGTTGTGAGGACTCACCTCCATTTCCCTGGCTGCAATATCCTGATCATAGTGCTCCATCATGTTGGGAAAGAAAGTCATGTTGTAGGGCATCCCTAAGCACCAGTGCACTCTGATAGGCTCACAGGTGAACAGGCTGTGGGCACTGCAGCTTGCGACCCATATCAGAGCCAGGCACACCCAAAGTGGTCCTGGCATCAGCATTGCAGCAGCTGACTGGGAGAAAATGTGCTTTTATTTTCACTACAACAAGCTTCTCTTTGGCTCTGAAGGGTGACTCGTTTCGGCTCACGCTGTCATCCACAGTTCAACTCTCCTGGAGACATCTCATGTTGCAGCAGGTAAAGTTTTCTTGTCATCGGTCAGCATGTGCATCTGGATTGCAGGTAGGACCTCCACATTCCTGAAAAATAGATAACTGTGAGTCAATCTAATATATTTATCTTGTAGGAATCCCAAATGGGAAGAATTTTTTTCGTTGGTCTTTTTCACAGGTGCCACAAAACCAGATAACGCCATATATTTGATCTCTTAGACAATTCATTATCATAACTCTGTATTATTGCACAACTCTAAGGTCCCTTGAGGTCCTCAAGATCCAGGTGGAAAAGTGGTATTTATTTACATCAGTCAGATAGAATTAATGGAGCAAAATCCAGTCAGATCCTGTGCAAACTTTGTGTGCATGCACTAAGACAGGGTGGGGAATGCTAAAGATCATAGCTGATTTACTAGAATAGGTCTCAGCTTGTTGGTGCACATTAAACCTCACATTAAAGTGTCAAGAGTGCCACATACACACTTATATTACCAGCAGCTTACAGTCTTGAAAGCCTGACAGAAAGAAATGCCTTCTCTATGATATCTTGCTTTCCATAAAAGCAAACTTTCAGTAAGTTTAACTTTGTAATGATGAGTTCACATGGGGCCGTGCAGGCTAAATTCATCTGATAAAACTTCTGGTTACTTCTGGCATATGCAAATTGGTTTAAAAATAAAATTTGATTTGTTTTAGGCTGTTTTTAACTAAGTATAGTTTTCATGCAGATTAAAGGTCTTGTCACATGGTTGCTTTAAATCCAGATGATGCTGCATATTGTGGTAAATATGTACCGTCCAACAACTAGAGGCTTGAAAGTTTTCAAAAATTCGCCAAAATAACTAATTCTGCAACTCCTGCCAGATTACAGCTAACATAAACACTTTAGCAAGCACATTTTTAAAGACAGAAGACAAAAAAAATTGCATAATTAATAGTTTTCTACAACATTTGTCAACATGAAGACACGTACTGCTCACTAACAACAAAGTAACTACGTTTACACTTTGACAATTTAGTTCATCTAGGTTTAAAGTACTTTTAAGAATATTTCCGTGCACCGTGGGCAGGACAGACGTTGTCCCGTAAGACAGACACCGACAGCGGGCAGAGAGGACAGTCAACATCCGCGCCTCGGTGGTTGCTGCGGGACGGGGGCCCGACTCAACTTCCATAGAAAAAAAAGTAGAAACAAACAAACCAGGGGTCTAAAAACACGAAACATAAATACTTACCTCCAACTTCCAAAGACTTTCCATATAAGCTGGCTACACTGGTACTTGTCGGAGAGGTTCTGTAGGTAATTTGATAGTATACTTCCTGCGGTAAGCTCCGGCTCCGTCCCAGCGTCTCTGTCCGGCTGCCATCAACTGCAGCTGCCTTCACGTGCAGTCGGAAATGTGTGTGTTATTAAAGGAGAGACTTTAAACGCAAATAGCCTAATATGTGCATTAAAAACGAAGTTTAAGGTCACGTTGCTTCCTTGTCAAGTTTCTGTTAAAATGAGTGTAAATAATATTTTTAAATTACACAAAAGGTGTTATTTCTCCACATCGGACCTTCTAGGCTTCTCTAATGTTAATTAAATACAAATGTGTCAAAAAGATGTGTCATTCCCCAGGGAAGATACATTGTCTACAAACTTACAAAATAAGTTATATAAATTAAATTGTACATAGAATTGTAATAGATTTTAATTGATTGAAAAAAACTAAATTATGGAAAATGAGCATCTCATGTATATCTATCGATCGATCGATCTATCTATCTATCTATCTATCTATCTATCTATCTATCTATCTATCTATATATATATATATATATATATATATATATATATATATATATATATATATATATATATATATATATATATAATGACAGAAAGTTCAACAAAAGGAAAGCTGAAAAGAAAAAAAAACCCAAAAACATAAAAAAGTAAACACAACAGGTACTCCACAATGGTTATTAGTTTATTATTTCTCATTTTCTCTTGTAGGGTCTAATGAGAAGCCTATGTTTGAGCCATGAACTACTTTGTTGGACAAAGAACGTGTGAATAAGAGTTTAATCTAAATTTACTGTCAAGTAAATATCTGCTTTTAGTATTGATTTGTGAGTTCTCGGATAAATAATGACCTGAACATAAAGTATAAGGGTAAATAACACAACAAGGACGTTTGCCTCACTTTCACACTACCACAGAAACTCGCCATTGTTAAAATGAGAATTGATGGGTGGTACTTGAACGCAGCATTCCTGCACAAGAGAACAACCATGTAGTTGATGGAAACTTCCAGAGCAGAGAAAAGGGTGGATTTATCAAAAACTTATGAATCACTGCTGAATGAGGACATTTTAAGTCATTTTATATTTTAAACATGATATAAATAAGCCTATTGATCTGGATAAAAATCAAAATGTGGGGGACATTTATGTAGAAGACACTTATAGATAAGGGGTGCAAGTGTTGGATGTAAACTAGTAAATTACCCGATCAGTTTATAGATAACTTATTAAAAATAGATAATGCCGGTTTTTGTTTTTGTTTTGTTTTGATTTTTGCTTTTTTTAAACAGTCTGTCACTGTTCATCATTATGGAGGGTATTTTTACTATTTCTGTACCATTATAGAAGCAGCACAGCATTTTCATTGTAGGTTACATCCTCTGAAGATCTTGCTAGGGCGCCTGGGAGCCCAGAACGCGCCCATCATCATCATCCTCATCCTCATCCTCATCATCATCATCATCATCATCATCATCATCATCATCATCATCATCATCATCATCATCATAATCATCAAGGCTTGTAGACATTCAGACACTCATCCCGTGTCTCAATTATCCACTTGGCGGCGCTCTTTCCCGGCTAAGTCCGTCTTCATGTGACCGATCACCGTGAAGAGGCGGGGTTATAATGTAATAATTTAGGTTCTACAGTACAACCAATAAAGTATCGCTGACAAGTGCGCGCATCTGCATCCTTCTCGTCGTCTCGCCGCCGATGTACAAGAGACAAAACCTCGGACGTCAAATGACATTTGGAAGGCAGGCGCCGCTACAGGGGACGGGGCTGACTCATAACACATCCACATCAGGTACGTGAGCTTGTGGCACATCCAGAGAAGCTGAATGCAGCGAATTCCCGCAAAAGCTGTGAGGTGTATTTCAGTGTATGTGTGGCGGAGTGAAGGTTTGCGCTCTGCTGCAGACGCAACAGGAGACTGTGCGCACACGGAGGAGGCTGATCTCCTCTCCGACCCCGTAGTTTGTGGACCGAGAGGCGCTGGCCTGTTGCTAGGAGACCCTTTTGACAGCTGGAAGCTTTCTGAAAGTGACATTTAATGCAGTAATGCTGTCTACTTATCTGGCAACCCAAAACCTTTCTCCTTCTCAACCAATTATGTATATATCCACGTGCAAATCCCAAAGTCTCGTGCCTAAAAGACGACATTATTGCTTACTTGTGTGTGTGCTTTTTTAGTCAGGAGATTAGAGTGTTTCGTGGGGAACAATGGCCTACTTGATGTGATTAATCAAATTCTAAATACACCCCCCTTCTGGAAATGTTTAATCTCACCTAAGTTTCAGATTTAAAAGATAAATAGTTATTGTTATATGATGTGCTGCTGAATTAAGTGATATTTGCAATCAAAACTTCCTAATCTACAGGAAGTTGTAGCAGCTGTTTATATAGCTAAATATGTTGTCAAATGCAATTATTTCCATGCATATCTGCTTATTGTCACCTACATGAGGCATCAGTGCAGCATGTGCAGGTCTGCTACAGAAGCGGCTGCCTGTGGCCATGTGTCTGAAGGTCATTCACGAACAGGTCGATCACTAGATCTCACTGGGGACCACACTGCAGAGCAGCCCTGCCTCCTTAAGCTCAAACTTCATGAATACACAAGTTTCCTTCTGTAGAGAGCAGGAGTATCCATTATCCTGACACAGGACATCAGATGCAGGACATGATGTCAAGGTTGTAGCTACACAAAAGTTTGGTGTAATTTGGACTCTCAGACTGTTTTTACCTTTGGTTAGGTTTTTATCTTTGAGGTTTAAAAGGGCTTGAAGGAGAATGGTTAAAGTCAACAGCCAGGGGAGAAGGGAGAGGTCAGCGTTTAGTATGATGTGTGGTAGCATCGCTTCACACGTCGCACAGGAGGCTGTCACGGTGCGGCTGGGTGGCGTGGATGGACTGAGTGAAACTGACATGCTGTTCTGTCCTATCAGGCTGATGTATGTACCCAGAGAGGAGACTACAGTCCACGGGAGTCGCATCACACCTTCCCTCAGCCTCCACTATCTCTTCCATGGTGAAGGGGAATGCCTTCTGAACCTGGCCTCAGGTAGGGGCTTCAGTCAGGACACACATACTGTCCAGTCTCACTGGCCCAGACTGCATTAACAAATATTGACAAGGAAGCGCTGTAGCATATAGAGCCAAGCGCGCTCTTCTTTATTTGGGCTGCAGGGAATCCATGTAGGAATCAATATGTTGTTGGTGTTTCAGGCTCTTTGTTCTCTAAACAGGAAATCCATTTAACCTCTTTGTTATCCAACTTATCGTTTGGACGTTGACAAGCTTGAACAAGAGGGAATTTACTGAATAATTTCTTTTTTTTTTTTTTTTTTTTTAGGTGTTTTGAATACAGACAGTCTGTGGCTCTCATCCTGCAAGCCAGTATTTACTGAAACACAAAATGCTATTTGTTTTAGAGTGGTTAAAGTACCTCTAAAATGCTAGAAATGTGAACCTTTTATTTTTTCCACTCAAAATAGAAGCAAAAAAATGTTTTTGATGTGTTGCTGGAGGCTATTTTCTGTAGCACAACAGTCTATGTGTGATTGGCTGAAAACATCATTCCCACATTGCTCGACTATACAACTGAGGAATATGCCTCTGTTACTTAAACAGATATTATATTATGATACAATTATAATATAAATTGTAAAAAAAAATTCACTTTATTTCACATTTATAATTATAATTTCCCTCCACTTCTCATTGTGAGTGCAATTCATGCGCAAAAACAAGATGTAACATGCTCAAAAACCTGAAGTTGGGTTTGTTTTAAGGCATCTTTTTCTTTTTTTTTCTCCACACTTTAAATAATATCTCAATATTTTTATTATTGTAAAGCTTTTGCAATAGTTATCTGATTAAAAATAAGGTGGCTCTGGCATCTCCAAGGAATACAAGATGCTTGCTGAAGCTGGAAAAGATGTGCCATCTTGCTTTGAGCCTGAACTCCATGACTTCTCACACGACCTTCCATCTGTTGGCATGATGGCGCAGAAAACAATTAACAGATTTGCTGAGTGACGATGATGAGTGCAGGATTCTGGAAATACATCCCACTGTGAAGTTACATCTCAGATTTTCTATTAGTCCATATAAACTTTTACAGGAAAAAACACATTTTCTGTATTCATTAGCTTAATCAGGATCATGATTGGTTTTGGCCCTTTCTTACGTTCTCCATACCGCTTCTCGCTTTCTTGGTTGTCGAATCCTCTACTTCCCCTTCCATTTTCTCCTCCTCCCTATTGGCTCTCCTTTTGGCTGTTTCTGACGACGATTCAAATAGCCTGAGTCATCTTTCATCTTAAGGCCCAGAGCGTGTACGCACACACACGCACACCCATTTCCTCAGTCTCATACCCCCATCACCATGAAGGTGACAGAGCAAGCCCCCTGGCAGGCAGCAGCATTTAGAGTGATGGCCGAGACTGAAAGTGGACACAGACAGATGTGGAAGGACGGGGCTGCATGCAGCTGAATGATGGGTAGACGTACAAAAGAGTCTCAGAAAAGGTCGGAAAACAGAATATTCACGTTGATGCATGGTTTGCAGTGTGTAGTCTGTTAGACGTGTTTGTTGCTTCTGTCCACATATTGAGAACAGTGAGACACAATATCCACGGACTAACAGTGTTTTGTCAGTTATAGCAAATAAAGATTAGTAAAATGAAATGTCATTAAATTAAATTAAATTAAATTAAATTATGGACATCAGCCACCAGGTGGTGACTTCCTTTTTATTCTTCATGTCAAGGTGATAATTCCCACTTCATCAGCTGCTGGTTGCGTTTGCATACGTGGCAGGAAGATGAGGGAGTTATGATCCGTTAAGACTTCCATTGGGAGTGTGGTTGATCCCACACACACCCATACATACTGTAGTGCCAGCAGCATTGCCACTGTTGCTTTTTGGTTGAATACTTCCTTTGATGGTCATTAAGCATTAGTGAGAAATGGAAGACACACTGCAAAAACTCAGCCTTAAAAAAACAAGAAACAAATATACAAAAATTAGGTAAATGTTGCTTAAAATAAGATAAGTTATCTGGCAACAGAACAAGAAAATGTGACTTGTCAAGACTTCCAAAAACAAGTAAAAATACTCTTAAAACAAGAGGAATTCTCTGGCATAAAAACTAAGAATCTTACCTTTAAAAAAAAAAAAAAGCATATGTGTACTCAATTTAAGATTTTTAATCTTAGATTAAAATTAATCTTAGGTTTCAGTTTTTGCAGTGCAGGATGGCTCACTCCTTGAGCATCATTCTGAAAAAGAACAACTCCAGCATCTGCATCCACTTTAAAAGGCTCAGAGAAATCCAGAGCAGGACCACAAGACAAAGGGGTACTGCAGACAAGCAGAGCTCCAGATGAAGGTACTTGTACTGTGCTTTTCTCTACACTACTTGTCACATTCACACACTCATTCCCTGATAGGCACATCAGGGGGCAAGTTGGGGTTCAGTGTCTTGCCTGAGGACACTTCAGCATTTTAGTCAGGGGAAGCCTGGAATTGATCCCCCAACTTACCAGTTGAAGGCCAGCTGCTCTTCTTCCTGAGCGACAGCTCAGGCTTGTTTTGGGCTGCGTAAGCTACCAACAGGAGCTACTAGTTGTTTCAAGTTCCTGCAGAAACACCTAACCAGTGGTGTAGTCCAAGGTAAACACAGGTATACAGACCATACACACTTCTTTTTCAGGCAGGCTTATGTATATCCACTTCTAAACCCCCTGTGGTGCTGCTTTTACAGTTACAAATGTCCCTACACATGTAGCTACATCAACTAGCAGCTCAGCTAAGGTTAGCTAATCCACACTGGTGTAGTTAGTCATCTGCTGTGTTTAACCTAAACATAGACATAATAAAGATATATATATATATGTCTATGAGCCTGTGTCTCACTAGTCTGTTGCCAGTATTGGTTTAGTCATTTCATAACTCTTCTTTCCTGAAACCAAAGAGCAGAAATTATATGACAATAAGCAAATATACAGATGGATTTTTGGGGTAAACTCCATGGTGTAGTCTTACTTTTAACTTTTCCTGAAACAACCTTTTTCTGTGCTTCAAAAAAAAAAAAAAGGGCAAAAACTTGAGAGTAAACCCACTTCTTCACTGCACCTAAGTTTTCATTTCGAGAAATCACTGTAACTCACGATGCATGGTTGGCATGTAGAAGGCAAGGATGGCTTTTACTTTTGCATTATCACACCAAACTTGACCCTTTCTGGCTTGTTTGCAAAGATAAGTGACCATGGCTTTTCCAAACTCACATTTTGCCAGTTTTAGAGTCAAAGAAGCAGTTGATGAGTGTTCAAAAACTCTGAGAGTGGTCAGATGCTGATGACAACTTGGAGAATAGATTACCACATCATCCATTAATACATTACTGTGTGTAACATCACCCAAAACAGTTGACCTCAGTGGCTGGAGCGCTTTTCATCCCAAAAACCATGACAGTATACTGAGTATACTCATCAGGCGTAATGAATGCTGAGCCTTAGGGCAATGTCTGGGTTGAAGGAATTTACCAATAACTGTTCGATGAAGGAGGTTCAGTTTGCTTACAACAGCAAACCAACATTTTCTATGTAGTCTTTAATGTGAAGCAATGGGGAGAAATTAGAAATAGTAGCTGTATTCACTTTGCTAAAGTCTGTGTAAATGTGTTATCTGGCTTGGAGCAAGCTCTGAGGACGGCAGCTAAGGTTTGGCTAAACCGTGTACAAGTAGGTACTTTACTGCCTCCTTCATCACTTCCTTTTTGTCATTTTAACACAATTAGTTGTGTTTTGAGATTGTTGTATATGAAGGAAAGTCACCAAAAAGTTCCTTTGTTGGTTCTGGACAGGATGCTACAGTTGTGCTCATTTGTATTCGTCCCCTTTCATTAAAGAAAAGGCTGAATTTACAACAGTCACTCAAATAACTGGAAACTTAAAAAAAGGAACAATAACTAAAAATTTGCAAAAATATAATTTAGTAATATAAGAAACCTGTTTTTCATTTAATTGAGTTGAAGAAAGAAAAAAACAAACAAACAAATGGGTCCTGGATAAATTAGAGCACTTTTCTGTTGAACAGCGGGACAAAATACCTGTCAACAGGTGCAGAAGTCTGACTGAGAGGAACAGAAAACACCTGACTGGAGCGGAAACATTAAAGGATTGTTCAACAAAATATTAGTGTATGAGTGATGTAATATGTAATAATTTATCTTATTTGTTTGCTTTTTAAAAAAATATTTCTATTGAACCAGAATTAGAAAATAATGTAGTGATTTTCATAAAATTTTTATATATTATTACTTTAGTCAATTTCAGCTTATTTTATAGGCAGCTGTTTTTTTCCTTTCTTTAATGAAAGGGTATGAATAAATATGAGCACAACTGTACATGTGATCCAGGAGACTAGTGAGACAGATGTGTTGACAGAGTTAGCAACATTTCTGAATGAAGTAACCTGGCACACCGAGGTCATCTTTATCGATGGCTGACACAGTTTCTGATAATGTGGTCAGAATACCAGATTGCTGACTCATCTTTAACAGGTACAGGAGCAGGCAGAGAAAACACTGCTTTGCCATGCTGACCTTAATCAGGCCAGGTGGAGGGTAAAATATTAGGCTAACAAAAGGTCAAATTCTTACAGCCTGAAACAACTCAAAATTTTTTAAAACGTCAGAGTTCAAACAAACTTTATAGAAAATTTTGCTTCAGATTGTTTACTTTGTCTTAGTGCTAAAGGATGTGCACAGTGGAATGACGTCTGTAAACACAGCAAGCGGACCAGATGGGAAAGTATACTCATACTGACCCTCCCTCCCAACGATAGACTTTTCTCATTTTCTCTTCTTTGTTTTTCTTGGAAATTGACGGCTTGATTGTCAGAAAATACACAAGATTATCTGCTCTACATACATGGTTTTCAAATCAGACTTTGTTCCAAATAATCTATGAATAATCACGGTGGCTTTAGAGTTTCCCTTTTCAGCCAAAATTGTGTGTCCGTAGTGTTTCATATGTACCGAGTAAATACAGTCACTGCAGTGATATCGGAGAAAACATCTAAAATCAGGTGAATGTCTCCAAACATTTAACATTTTCTGTGTTCTGTTTATTTTGTTGTCTCTTTTTATTTCTAGTCTCTTAACATGTTAAATATCTGAATGTTATCATTAAAATAGCAGCTGCTGGACCTGCAGATAAAAATATTTTACCTTTTCTATTAAATGATGATGATGATGATGAGGATGAATGTGTGATTTATAGAAACCTTTTAAAGAGTAAGTGAAACAGCAGACATTCCACAGGATATTTACTCTGTTCGTATCAGGCCTTTAATTCCTTACAGCAGCGCTTCTCAACCTTTTTTTTTTTTTTACCTCCTGTAGAATAATTTGTTAGCCAACAACCCCCCCAACTCCCAAACCAGAGCTGCTACATTTAGTTCAGGTTCCACATGCAAAATAATCAGGTCTCCAGTGGGGCCAGACCAGTAAAATAACAACAGGATGACCTAGAAATGATGAAAACTCCATAGTTCTCTTTGTTTCCATACAAAGAAACACACGGACACCATCAATACGTTTACATGTAAGGAACTGTCCTTTTAGTAACTGTTATATACAACCTGATGAGAAAAATGAATGAAGTTTCAACAATATTTTGCTTCAGTACATATTTACATCATTTATTTATTTATGTTATTTTTATTTAATTAATTTTATATATGTATCATAAATATTTAAGCTAAATAATGATAAATTTAAATATTTTTGTGATACATCATAAATGTATGAAATATTTTGTATTTTTATTTTACATGTATCTAGTAATTAAGCAATTTCCTATTTTAAAATAAATTTTATTAGATTATAACATATTAAATACTTTATGTACATTACATTTATGTTTTTATTTATGTATACACTGCCAGTAAAAAGTTTGGACACACTTTCCCATTAAATTCAATGGGAAAGTGTGTCTAAACTTTTGACTGGTACTGTATCTCTGATAACTTTGATATATTTACATGTTCATTATAGATTTTAAAGATCCCAATGGGTCTATAAAGCCAGCAAGCATGTATTCAGGTATCTGAAAGTCAAAATTCCAGTATTTCACAATATAATCAGTTCAACTTTTACAGATCTAGAAGTTATTTAAATCTACATATCCTCCTGACTACCAGGGGAAAAAAATGTGTAACTACAAATGTACACTACGGAGGACATTGCTTAAACTTTTAAATATTGTGGTAAAATATAGTTATATTTATCTAAGAAATGATTTAATGTGTTTATAAGACATTCAATGAAAATATAACTACAACATTTCAATTTTTCTGCTCTTCCCATAAAACATGCTTGTTGCAATGGAAGCCATTTTTCTTGAAGAGAGAAAGAAAGTTCACACACCCCCCCCCCTTACAAATGAGATACCATTTAAAAGTGCTAAATCTCCTCTTTAAAGACCAAAAGGTGTTAGTTCAGTAGCATTCAGGGAGATGAAAATATTTAGGTTTACAAAGGTCCTCCACAGAGGACAAATTGAACTACTGGTAGTCAGGAGGGTATGTGTACATTTCCACATGTGTAGTAATGCTGAGTAACTCATAACTGAAGTCAGATCTGTGAAGTCAGAAAGGCAGAACAAGTTTTGTTTACTCTCTTTACAAGTCTTTAAGCAGAGGTACATGCACCCCTGTCTGGGAAACACTGCCTTACATGATGCAGTATGATGCAGTAGCTACATGTAGCTACTTGCTGTGTAAGGTTTCAGCTGATATCTTTTACACAACTGCTACAGTTTATTTGACAGTTGTAGTTTCAGGCAATGGTAAGAATCCTTCATGTAAACCATCTTCTACATCTGCTGATGATGCGTCTGGTGAAAGGACTTGGTGTTCACAGACATTTCATCAGCTTGGGGTACTTTACAATCAGATCATCCTGGATGAGCTGCTGCCATGAATGTTTTTTTTTTCTTAATTTGTTGTAAAAAAAAAAAAAAAAAAGAGCAGTACACTTTGAATGAGCCCCATGCTTTATGGAGATTTTTTGTTGTTTTGCCAAAAACATCTCTTATGCATTAAAAATTCAACTTTATTTATACACATATACGCAAAAACCTTGCAGTTACTGGTCATGTCAGCCTTTTCTCTATCATACAAATATCTTGCACAGCCTACAGGTGAACAGCACTCGGGTCGTGGTGTTGCTGCAGGATAAAATTGGAAACTATTAAACAATTTTTTCAGCTCTTCTTGACAAAGCCTTTTTTTTTCAGCCGCCTGTCCGAAACACATGAATTAAATGGAGTTTATCGCCATGGCTACGAGGGTTGTTTGGCAAAATCTTGGCCTCGGTAAACAAAAAAAAAAAAAAAAAAAGCTGAGACATGAAACACCCACACTTCTCGTGTCAGAATCAAGATACTTGTCACTGTTGAAGTAAATTCACCTGGAACACAATAAAAATAAAAATAAAAAATTCTCACTTTTTTTTTTCCCAGCAAGTTGTTTATTGACATTTTTATAGAATATAGTACACAAAGCCAAAAACAGACAAACCAGTAGGGCTGTGACATTATGCTTTTGTCCCGACTCGATTCCGATTCCGATTTTTTTGGGTGCCGATTCAATTTAAATTGTGTTTCTCACAATTTTTTTATATTGCTGATTTTTGTAGATTTAAAAAAAAAATGCATAAAACTTATTTTTGCTTGTCTTTTTTTTTTTTTTTTTTTTTAATTTTGATACGGAAAAAACAACACAGTAACCAGACCATCATTTTGCTGCTATAATGCCCAAGAAGACAAGTAAAATTATCCATAAAAACAATTAAAATTTTATGATGGATTATCTTTATTCTTTTTTTTTTTTTAAATAGATTTTTCAACAAAAAATCAATTTTAAAATTGTGAAGCAAAAAATAGCAATATTAGATTTTTTTTATTTAGATTTTCCCGCCTACAAACCAACAAACATCAAGGTACATTTAAAATCAGTAGTCCTTGAAAGTCAGATAAGGAGTTAGATAGGGGGTCGTGCTGATGTCGACCTACATGGGGACCCCCAGCAGATAGATCCACTGTTTGTTATACAGCTGATAAAACGACCACACACACTTTCAGAAGCGTCTTGTTTATCCGTCAGAGTGTATGTGAGTTTTTTTTTTCCAGTGGTAAACATAAAGACAATTCATTGATCCATCTTGCAGCGCTCGGTTTGCTCATTTCGTTCCATGACAGAGCAATCACTCTTCTCGCTTGTATTACTCCTGGGTTTATGAACACTGTGTGTGTGTGTGCTTTTGTGTGTGTGTGTCACACAAATATAATAAAATGGTTTCCCATCACTGGTTTCATTGGCAAAGTCTCTTGTAAGGTTTCTCTAACTTTATTTTTGACATAAGCATAATGCAGCAAAGTGCCTTATCTTCTCTGCATCTGTTACAGAGATCTAGGATGTGCATGTTGAGTATTTTTCTGGTGTTATATACAGTCCTTTTAGCATCTTTAGACACATATTGTCTGTCTGTGTTTAGACTATCTTACATGTTTCAAAGTTGGATCACACTTTTGGTCAGTTTTCCAAGCATTAAGATTAGAAATAGGTGATTCAGAGGAAGATAAATCAGCACCTCGTGTAGAAATCTTGTCTTTACCGCAGATATTTTTAAATGACAAATCTTTCTAAGACAGAGAAAGAAGGAATTTGTATCAAATTACTTTTGTGAGATCTAATAAAAATTCCTTGGATGCAAATATTTGTAAAAATTCTTATGGGGGATATTAAATTTAGAAACCATTTGTTCAAATAAAGTCTTCCATTTGCTTCATGGACATTCATCACAGGTTCCTTTCCCCTGTCTGCCGACATATTAAAGCCCCCCGTCAGCTCTGCCTGGAGCAACGTTATTGTTTCCCCAAACTTTTCTAAAAAGAAAGAATATTACTTTGAATGCAGTTCATCTAGGGCAGGGGTCACCAACTCCGGGCTACCATCCTGCAAGTTTTATTGTTTTCCAGGTACAACACACCTGACCCAAACCAATGGCTCATTAACAGGCAGGTGCAGAAGATGACAACAAGTTCTTGGAGAACCTTTTCAATTGGATCAAATGTGTTGTACAAGGGAAACACTAAAACCTGCAGGATGGTAGCCCTCAAGGACTGGAGTTGGTGACCCCTGATCTAGGGATTACTACAGTAATGCCTGATGGGGAACCGTGCTGAACTACAAGCTAAGAAAGAGATCCTGAGCAGTTTTCTGGGTGTTTTAATGGAGGTGTTACACAGGTAAATACCTCAGGAAGCCGTCAGCTTGATGTTGAGTCGGGTTGTGAGGTCGGAGAATCAAGAGATAGCCCCCAAATTTACCATAAAAACTCCACGAGGATCCAGAAGGGAATGAAATCCATCACAGTATACAACAGGGAGAGAGAATACTTTCCTACATGCAAACTGCCTGCACCTCTATGATTCATTTCAGACTCTCATTTAGCAGAGTTTTGAGGTGAAATAAAACTTTTGACAGCAGAACAGCTGAAGTCAGACATGATTTGACTTGACTTGCCTTGCTGCTCTTTGGCTGCTCGCTCACAGTCTTTGGCACACAGTGATGAGACTGACATCTTTGTGATCAGCGGGGGATCTGCTCTCATGTGACACATTGTTTCTGTGGTTTTGAATTAGCTAAAGCAGACAGGGCTTTTTTTTAAAAATGTTTTTGCCACATTTCCAAGTAATTTTTTTTGGGTTTGATCAGTGATAAAATCCTTAAGCTAAGTTTCTCCCTGTGATGTTTGTAATCTGCATGTTAGGATGGATGCTTCCTAGCTGGAGCAAAGATCTTCTGCGCTGCACATATTTCATGCTGGCCCCTGTACATCAGCATATTTTTAAGAAGAGATTACGGTTTAGTGGGACTCTGCAAACAGAAGCAATGCTTCTGTTGGTTGGAAATACCTTGGATTTCGGGAAAACCCCTGAATTTGGCTGCAGAAAATACCTCCGAAGCACTTTTGACTTGTCTGTCTGTGAGACTGTTCTGTTCCTCTTTGGTATGATGTAGAGTCCTTGAGTCACTTCAGCCTCTTCTTGTTTTGGGAAGATTAAGAGTGCTTCTTTCTTTATAAACCAGGTTACCAAGTCTGATCAACACAATGTAAAAACCTGCCCACCTCAAGAAAAACCAGCCTAAATCCCAACCACTCTAGAAACACATTAAAACCTTTATACCAGTGGTGTATACACAGGTATACAGACTATACACACTTATTTTCAGGCAGCATTATGTATATCCACTTCTAAACCCCCTGTGATGCTGCTTTTACAATTACATATACAAGTAGCTACATCAACCAGCAGCTCAGCTAAGGTTAGCTATGCTACACTGGTGTAGTTAGTCATCAGCTGCCTCAACTTTAGCCTGAACATAGACATAATAAAGATAGGTATATATATATATCCATGGACCTGTCTCTCACTAGTCTGTGTGCCAGATATTTCATAACTCTTTCTATCTGAAACCAAAGAGCAGAAATTATGTGACAATGAACAAATATACTGTTGGATTTTTGGGGTAAACTAAATAAAGTAGTTTTATATTTCACTTTTTCTGAAATGGCGTTTTTTTGGGCTCATTTTTTATGTTTTTAAGAAAAGGGCAAAATATTGAGAGTGTACCAACTTCTTGAATAACTATTACACCTCTGCTTTAGACTATTGCATGTATAACAGAGAAGACGTCCAAAGCACACAACTGCACGTGTTAAACAAAGCAAAAGGATAACAGGCTCCCTGATCAGTGATTTAACCACAACTATGAAGTTAGTGACACAAAAGTATGTGGAACAATAGAGTAATCGCCCCCTCGGCAACATATTCCATAAATACAGCATCAACGTCCATTCCTTTGCAGATGACACCCAACTCTACATCTCTTCTAAACCAAACTCCTCCCCCCCCCTCCATCTCTGACTGTCTCCAGGAAATCAAAACCTGGTTTTCTTCCAATTTTCTCAAAATTAAAAGCAGTAAAACAGAAGTTTTACTTGCCGGCCTCCATTCTAACCAAATCTCACACTGTTTCCATCAACATGGAAACTCCTTTATTCATCCCTTCACGCAGGTCAAGAGTCAGGGTGTCGTTCTCCACAGCACTTTATCATTTAACAGCATCGTCTGCTTATTTCCACCTTCGTAACATCAACCGCCTTCGTCCATCTCTCACTCCACATGGTGCTGTCATCCTTGTTCACAGTCTTGTCACTTCACATATTGATTACTGCAACTCACTTGCCTGTGGTTTACCCGGTAGATCGCTTCACAAACTGCAGCTTCTCCAGAACTCGGCCGCTCGGATCTTAACCCGCACCTCTTCTTCTGATCACATTACCCCGATCCTTGAACAGCTCCACTGGCTCCCAATAAAACACAGAATCAACTTAAAGATCCTGCTCCTCACCTTCAAATGCATCCATAATCTGGCCTGTCTGACCTGCTCCACATCGCTACTCCCTCCCTCAGGTCTTCATCCTCCATCCATCTCACAGTTCCCTCTGCCCGCCTCACCACCATGGGGAGCAGAGCCTTCAGTCGCTCTGCTCCCCGGCTCTGGAACTTACTCCCATCTGAGCTTTGGATCATTAAATCTCTCCCATTACTCAAATCCCAACTTAAAAGTCATCTGTTTAAACTGGCCCTCTCTCTGACCCCTTTTAACCATCTGCCTTGCTTGTTTTTGTTTTTAATGTTTTTAATTCTTATGTGATCTGTTTCTTTTTCTTTTTGTAAGGTGACCTTGAGGTACTGCAAGGTGCCTAGAAATAACATGTATTATTATTATTATTATACTTATGTACAGTACATCAGGTGATATGACAACCATGAACAGTCAGTGGAAGCCATCAGGCCATCAAGCCAACACACAATTACTTAAGGTCCCATTGGCCAGATTAAAATCCAGGGGTGATAGAGCCTTTTCTGTTGCTGTTTCTAAGATATGGAATAGCCTTCCCGTTCATATCAGAGCTGCTCAATCTGTCTCTGATTTAAATTCTGTCCTTAAAACCCACTCCTTTGTGCTGGCATTTGGTCATACCTGAGCTTTTTCTTTGTGTATTTTCATTTTTTTACTTTTATTTTAGATTTTTGTTTTGCGTGCAGATTTCATTTATTTCTTAATGTACAGTTTTTAATTTTAAATTGTGCAGTGTTGTTATTTGTTGCTTCACTGTACAGCACTTTGGGCAGCTGCTGCTGTAAAAATGTGCTATACAAATAAACTTCAACTTGAACTTCAAAATAAATTAACTAACAATAGATATACACAATATCTATCTATCTATCTATCTATCTATCTATCTATCTATCTATCTATCTATCTATCTATCTATCTATCTATCTATCTATCTATCTATCTATCTATCTATCTATCTTTCTACCTATCTATCTATCTATCTATCTATCTATCTATCTATCTATACACACACATATACATATATATATATATATATATATATATATATATATATATATATATATATATATATATATATATATATATATATATATATATATGTACACACATATTATAATATAAGGACAAAGCATTTTTTTTTAAATGGGAACTTTTAAAAGTAATGCCACGAAATGGCAGCAACGTTCTCTCCAAAAAAGTTTATAAAAACCCACTAAGTGTTCTGAAAAGCATCCCAAGTTTTATTAACCCACCCAATTCTATTTTGTCCAGCTCAAATGTCCAAAAGATGCCCAAGTGGACAGAAATCCACACAATCTGGCAACACTGGTCTGCTAGCATGACATTAGACATCACATAGACAGCAAATTCAGAAGTCTCTCTACTGAGATACTTTGCTTACTGCCACTGATTATATTTCATTTTACTTACCCGTCACAAACCTTCTCAGTGGTTTCTCTATGTCTCGCTAGTTCCTTCAGAGAGGAAAAATAAGTGTCCATCAAATCATCTGTAATTTATCCAACATAGCTATCAAGATTTTTACTCAACTCAATAAATTATAACCTGAAGTAGGGCCTGTCAGTGAATAAAGTAATTATGATTGAGCTTCTGGGAGCCATGACTAGGAAATGAAATCTCTGATAAGGGAATCTTCTGACATGCTGGTGGTCCCAGAAAAGTTGTGGATTTAAAGAGGATTTTAAAGCAGATTTCACAGTCGTTTACCAACATAATGCTTTTTAAATCAGCCATTTATTGCTGATTTATACTTTAAAATGTTTTGATTTATTACATTTATTCCTCAAATGAATGTGTCCATTAAAGGACTAAATTATAGCGGGAACAGCAGCATGAACCATAAAGGACAATTCACTACATAGAAACTGTTGATGAAAATGTTTCAGTTAATTTTATTCTCACTGCAACTAATATACAGGATTCCTCTCACATAATAAATCTGGTAAAATCCAGTTTTACAGCGTGTGTACGTCTGTGTTTGTGTTTGCACAGCAGTAAGGAGATGCTGACAGGACAGAGACTCTGCCATTCAAAATCCCACCAGGATTCGGTTCTCTCTGCCCTTAACCAGCAGAGGAAAGATGGGCTGCTGTGCGACGTCACCCTGGTTGCCGGTGAGCAGAAGTTTCACGCTCACAAAGCCGTCCTGGCAGCGTGCAGCGATTACTTCAGGGTAAGTGGACTTCTGATCTGATTATTGTCTCCAAAACTCCTTCTGAAGGGAGCACAGGATACCAAAACTGCATAAATGTTAGCTTCAAGAAAGCTGGATGTGACATTACACAGCCTTTGCCTGATTTGTGTCCTTAGATATCATCATCACAAATCAAAAAATAATGAGATAAAATACACTGTAACACATGACCATATCAATAACTTAATAATTAAGCTGCAATTGAAGCTGCCTGGGTTGGAGATGATGCTAAAATTAGACCAGAATCTCTTCATCATTGCACTTGTTCTTCTTCTCAGCGATACATCCGGCCAAGTTATGGAATCAGATTTGTTTCAGAATCTCATTGCATTGGCCGATTGGCTGGTGAGTTTCTGAGTGACACAGCTGTTGCTTAAACCCTTGTATATGTATGCCAAATTCAGCTTTGAGTTATGTTTACACCCATGTCTGTTTTTATCACTAAGTGTGCAGTTTGCATCAGTTTCTAGATACAAGTCTAGAGTATAGTTTTATGGGGAAGTGTTTTAACTACTGTGTGCTGAAAAGTGAAAGTAGCTGAGTTCACGAGGATTCAGAAGTAAACAGTTAACTCATCTTTTAATGGTTTTAAGGATGTTTACATTGTTATGGTTAAGCAGCACGGGTGAATGCTGATGATTAAAGAAAATGACTATTAAACAATAACAATTCCACAGTTTCATATTCTTTGTCAGAGAATCAGAAGTAGTTTTAATTTTCAACTCCTTAAACTTCCTAAGAAAGTGTTTGTACATCTCATTGGGCTACAGCTGTGTCACTCCAAAACTCACCAGGCAATCGGAATGTGCCCCTGAAAGAGCCCGCCCATGAAAGGTTTGTGTCAGAAATGAAACCAAACAATCAAGAATCAAAACCAAAGACTGTGAAGCACAACCAAAATAGCGAGAAGAGAGAAAGAGGAAGAGGAAACTACAAACAAAACTACTCAATTTAACCAAATAAAAGCCTGATAGTTTTCATGATGATTGATCATTTTTTATTTTGAGATCATTTATTTTACTTAAGTTTTAGAAAGTTTTGGTTTGAATTGTTTTTTGCTTGAGTTTTAAAAAGTTTTTCTTGGAGATTCGGAAAAAAATATGATTTCATACCAAGTTAGAAGAAGATTTTATGAGAGATTTTTTTTCACTTGGAAAAAGTGTCGGAGGATAAATTCAAACCTTTTGATTAAAAAAAAAAAAAAAAAGTCACGTTTAGCTTCACTGACGGGACAAACAAGCTGCGCAGCTACAGCAGACTATCCTCCACCAGCCCGTCTGCCTGGACTGACTGCTGACCCCACAGCTTCCAGTCTGACCACGGAGCAGCTTTAGGTGGACCCGCGCTGTCACATGTTCAGATAGAAGATTTCCTGCCGCACAGGGAGAAGCGCTCCAACGAGATTTAATTCAACGACTTTGAGCAGATTAGAAGTTAGATATTAATCCCCCTTGAAAATGAGAAGAAGATTAAATATGTTGAAGTTGCCTGGGGATTATTCCTCCTGTGTGTCAATATGTGTGTGTGTGTAGGTTATTTTTACATCTCCCTGCAGAAGGTTGAGGGTAGGCGAGTCATACTCCTCTCCTCCCTCTTGTTCGTCCTCTTCCCTTCTGCCTTTTTTCCCTTTTGTTCTTCAGATCCGTTTATGAATGTCTCCCTTTCAAGTTGCAGCACAGCCAAGCAGCGCTGTTGTTCCAGTGCTCACATTATTAGATCAGCCTGCTACAATAAGCAAGAAAAACTCACTCCACTCCCGTGCTCCTATGCAGTGGCTTAATAACGTTATCTTCATTTTGTCATCTGACTCCACTGCTGAGTTTAATTTAGCTCATTTGCAAAGGAGAAGAGGGAGCCTTTTGTAAGGTTAGAAGCTGGGTTTTCTGTCTCTTTTCCTCTCCCGCAGGCAGACCAACACCTGCACATGTTGCAGTGATTATAGCACATTATCTACTCTGCTAGATGTGAGAGATTGTCATAAAATACCTGGCCAGGCGCGAGTTGTTTACCTGGGACTTGTCCTGAATGTGTCATCTGCTTCTTCCAGCGACATCACATTGTTAAATTGTCTGGACAGCTTGGGGAGATGGAGCCCAGTCAGTCACATCAGCATCACTCATCACCTTCAGCGATTGGCCGCCACGCAGACACACAAATCAAATCCGCTCTGTGGTTTTTTTGGATCATATTGTGCAAGCCCTGCAGAACTCATATCACAACCAATTATTGTCTCAATTTCCGGGCTGTACTACACGCAACCATGCTGTCGGCTCATTGAACTGCTCTGTGGCGATACTCTGAATTTACGTGAGGCCACGATACTTTATTTCCTACAGTAGAGGTTTATATGATGCAATCTTTAATAAAATCTGTTTGTAAAATCCCTGTGGGAAACTGGGGGAAATGGTTAGGTATAGCTAAACTTTTTAGCTTTTTCCCATCACAGATTACTAATCTAGCAGGTATTTGCAGAAACAATAAAAATTTTCATTAAAAATATGAGTTTTATAGTGATGATCAAGAAGAGGTTGAGTATGCAAACAATTGTTAAAATGTTGAATGATCAGACTGAACAGTTTTTTTGTTTGTTTATTAGACCTGGACTCAGTTTTGTTCATCTTTTTGTTCATCTTTTTGCTTCAAATGGATTTTTTTTTCTGTTCCTTCAAATGCAGTTTTTTTTTTTTTTTAACTTAAAGTGGACAAAAGCTAAGTAGGTTACCAGCAAGGTTTGCTGCAGTGCACTGCCTGTAGTGCACCCCCCCCCACCCCCCCCCCCCCCCATTGGAATTGCCTACGTAACTTGCAATGTTTATGTTGTTACCTACCTGTCCAGGAGAAGAAGAGCAAGCTCTGAGTGAAACTGCAGCCTTTTTAGCTCTCATAGTGCTCCCCTCTTTTTAAAACACAACACTGATGTTTCCCTTTCCCTGTCTAACAACTTCTTCGTCTTGTTTTTAGAGGTTATGTTGAATTCGATTTGCCTTCAGGTGGACGTTCATTCTGTTCTCCACCATTTCACTCTGAAAATATGCAGTGCCATTACTCGCTTTCTGTAGCCTTTTATAGGGAGGGAAGGCCGGTGGCTTTAAGAGGAGGGTGGAGGCAGAGATTCACATGAAAATACATAAACGCACTGCCAGACTGGTTGTTAACATGGTACTGATCAACTCAGAGAAATGGTGTGTGTATTATACTCCACATTAAATTACACCTCTAGTTCTTCACATTGCCATTTTTTGATTCTGTGAAATTTTTTGCATATTGCGCCATTTAAAGTAGAGAAAGGCAGGCTTATCTGCAGGGAGATGAAGTTGATCATATAGGAACCTACAAGGTTTGTTGTATTTGGGCTTGAATTAAGGATGTTCGTTATTGACTTTTTTAGCGCTATACGATATACCACTTTGTCCAACTCTTAATTTTTGATATCGATATAAACCAATACCGATACTTTTAGAGTGAGTTGTACCAAACAAGCAAGAATATCTGGAAATCTACACATGACATCTCATACCATGTCATTGTGAGTTAGAGGAGACGTAGCTAAAGAGTTTGATATTTAATATGTGCATGTTGTGTCAAAGTTTTCATTAAAAAATTAAAAACGGATAAGATCATTTCTGATGTTGCATTGTAATGTCAATATCGGTCGGTAATATGAGTATGACAATAATATTATACAGCTCTAGTGCAATTCCTAAGTTTGATCACAATAAATGTTGTATGAGTGCAGTAGATTGTAATTCAGTATTTGCTGATATAATTTAGCTGCTGATTGCTGGGATAGGCTCCAGCTTCCTGTGACCCTGAAGTGGAGTAAGATGGATTGATGGATGGATGGATGGATGGATTGACGGACGGAAGGATGGATAGATGGATGGATGGATGGATGGATGGATGAATGGATGGATGGATGGATGGATGGATGGATGACTGAATGGATGGATGGATGGATGAATGTATGGACAGATGGATGAATGGATGGATGGATGTATGGATGGATGGATGGATGACTGAATGGATGGACGGATGGATGGATGGATGGAAGGACGGATGGATGGATGGATGGATGGATGGATGGATGAATGGATGGATGTCCAAATGGATGGATGGACAGACAGATGGATGGATGGATGGATGACTGAATGGATGACTGAATGGATGGATGGATGGATGGATGGATGGATGAATGGATGGATGGATGACTGAATGGATGGATGGATGGATGTCCGAATGGATGGATGGATGGATGGATGGATGAATGGATGGATGTCTGAATGGATGGATGGATGATGGATGGATGGATATCTGAATGGATGGATGGATGGATGGATGAATGGATGGATGTCTGAATGGATGGATGGATGATGGATGGATGGATATCTGAATGGATGGATGATGGATGGATGGATGGATGGATGGATGGATGGATGGATGGATGATGGATGGATGGATATCTGAATGGATGGATGGATGGATGGATGGATGTCTGAATGGATGGATGATGGATGGATGGATGGATTGATGGATGGATGGATAGAAAGTCAGCTGCTGTACTGTTTCGATTCTATTTGATTCTGGAGTCAATCAACATGCACCAGTGATCCATGCTGATTTAACAAGCCTGGTCCAGAACCCAGATCCAGTCCAACAGAACAGAAAAAAAACCTGACAGCTGCAAGAAGAGGGACGCAGAGGTCACTGTACAAAGTTGGAGCAGGCAGGTACCTGGAGAGAGAAGCAGGTCATACAGAAAACGACACAACAGAAAAAACTCTGGATGATCTGGCAGTGAGAAGTTAGTAGAACTGCTGCTGAAATAAGGAGCAGCACAGGCCGGGAGCAATCTGTGTTGAGTAATGATGCCTTCAGAGGCAGCTGGGAAAGACCAACCTTCAAATGTCCACACTATTCCCTACATAGTGCCATATTTAGTGCTCACGCCATTTAATTTTGTAGGGGTATCTGAATGTTTAGAGAGAAAAAGTAGTGCACTCAAAATTACCCACAATGCATCTTGAAATGCAGTGAGCGTCTATGTGAGCGGGTCAATATAGACCACAACGCGCTGCAGGCTGGAGCTCAAAGTGACACAAACGTCAAAGCAGGTCAAAAGTTATTTCAAGATCATTCATCTTATAAACGTATTTATGAAATAAATATGCAACAAAGAAAGAATAAAATACAATAGAAGAAAATACATGTTGGGTTGGATTTAGAACGACACATGATGGTTGCTGTGGTGACAGCCGGTAGTCATGTGATCTATGACGAGGAGAAAGTAGCCAGCTTCGTGTCCAAATTGCCAAGAGAATGAGGAGACGTTATAGTGTAGCACTGTATAGTAAACGGACACAGCCCATGACACAGGTTGAATTTTTTCAAGCAAAAATGTCTGAGGTCTACTGTCTATTCTTCATGATCGGAAATAGTGACAACTCTGTTTAATGAAACCCAAACCTCCTTAGTAATTTTCTTATTTCTTTACCTGTTAAAGCTGCAGTGAACCAACTGATACCATTGCTGGTTTTAAAAGTAGCATTTGAGTTTTGGGCGATTGATGAGACACATTACAGACAAACGTTGCCATATTTTTACTTTCAAGCTTGTAGAAACACAGGATACTTACACATAAACGTACATGTAAGCCTCATGCACTGGAGACTTCCATTGATTTGCAACAGTTTCTCTCTGAGAAACTTACATTTAAAAATAGCTGCAGACCCCCAAGAGATGACCCAATATTTCTCACAGACGGTGAAACAGCCTCACTGAGAACAGTATTATTTCACTGTGTGGGTGAGGAAGTCACGAGCCTTTTCTGTTATTATCACACCAAGCAGGCACACATAAATTTTGCCTGCAGGTCAGGCTAAGTGCAGATACACCCCCACTGCAACGCAGTGTATGAAAGGCATACAGTGAGCATGGCAACATGGTTGAATGTGCATGTGTCCTGGTTCTGTTTCCCAGTTTATTGGAGCCATCCATCACACGCAGTGCTGCTTTAACTCCTCCGTCAAGGTGAGGGGGGTTTACATCCCAGATGATCAGCTCTGCAGACACTTTCTGGGTGCGATGTACCACTTTTCTGATTTTGGGAAAAGACAAACACATGCAAGCATGAGAAATGCAGGCAGTCTTTCTACCTGTTTCTTTGATATATTTTGTGTTTTACACTCTCACACACACACACACACACACACACACACACACACACACTGAGCACAACACAACTCAGGTTAAGCCTCCTGTGTTTGTTGGACCAGAACGTTTTTAATTAGCACGGTGGTGAATCAACAAGGCAGAGTGAAGCGCTGAACAGGCTTTGGTTAAAACTCAGCACCGCCTTGAGGTGATCCTGTCTCACATATCAGACCCACAATACAAAAAGAGCTTTGTTTTTACCCAAGGTGGGGCTCGGTGTCTGGTTAAAGTTCATGTGTATTATGAATCAGGGAAAACTGGATGAGTTTTGGTAGCAGTTAATGTAATTATCATGACAGAAGGAGATGGTTCGATAGCAGGCCAGTCTGGAGGTCTTTGAAGCTTATAATGTTGTTATAGACTAATCTTCCCATCAAGATATACAGTTGTGCAAATCTGCTACTTACTGCTACTGTGATTAAAAAGATACTTAAAAATTGCAAGTTAGCAAGATCAGTATCCTGACAGAATGAAATAGCAGGGAAAAAGAAATTCTGCAGTAAGGGGAATTACACCCCAGAAGCCATATCAGGTAATGCTGTTTGTTTCACTGCAATTCCAAAGAAAAATATGAACCAGACTCAAAGACTTCATAACCTCTCTTTTTCCTTCCACGCTGCTGCTCTCTGCTGGATGCCATTGATCAATGGCTCTGCTCTCTCCTCATGGTGTGACACCAGTCAATAGCTTTGATTAGCAAGCAGCAAGCTGGACTCATGCACAGCAGCTCCAGACTGCAGATCCTGCATCCGCTGCTTTGATTTGACACGGAGTTCAGTGTGCACTCGCTATGTGAGACAGGATGACAGAAAGACAGCAGTGAATAGGAGAAATTACTGACTGATCCTTTTGTTTCTGCTGACCTTCAAGCATCAGGCAGGCAAACCTGTACAGAAAAAAAGATGCAGAATGTCATGCTGAACGTCCGCGTGACAAGCCGGCTCAGTCAGCACAGGACAGGAGAAGCATATCTGTCTAGATTTTTTCGTTAATGCTTTTGTTTATTCACCAGTGTCCTGTTTGATTTAATATTTCCAACCAAAAGACAGGAGATGCCTGGTGAAATATCTGTTGTACTCTCCTGACCCGAGTGTTTTGTCTGTGTGTTTCCAGGCCATGTTCAGCCTGTGCATGGTAGAGAGTGAAGCGGACGAGGTGACTCTGCAAGGAGTGACCAGCGTTGGACTGAAGCACGCTTTAGATTTCGCCTACACTGGACAGGTGAGCATGAGCTAAACTGACATAAGTGAGAAAGAGAAATGGAAGAGCGTGCAGAGATGGGAGCACTCGAAACAGAATATCTCACAAAAATACATCATAGTACCTAATATGTATTACCTATACAGTCTGCAGCTTGATCTCTCTGAGTCTTTACTTCTAACTAAATGTTTATTTTTCTACTAAAATAACACATAACATGTTGTTTGTTACTAATATGCCTTCTATTTACTGGTCTGGTGCTTTATGGGCGATTTTGTGTCTTTTTTTTTGGCACAAATTACAAACTCTTCAGTATGATACATTTGAACCTAAATGTCTTCTCAGTTCAAAGTTTGACGCAAATATACAGAAATTGTGCAAGTTTATGGTTTCATCATTTTGACAACTCTTCATAGCGATTTTCCTGAGTGGGATCAGCCCCTGTAGACCAGTTTAGTATTTAGATAAAATCAGTCTCTGAGGTTTTAGCCCTTCGCTTGCCAGTTAACAAAACTCCCCCCTAAACACAAACAGCCGTTTCAGACTTTGCAGATAAAAACAAAATAGACAAACTAACTAAGCAAACTAAAAGAACTTAACATATTAAGCATAACTAAAATATGTCAAGCACTGACAGAATGTGGCTTAACTGCACTGTCAGTGACCACTGTCCTGCAGCTTTTAGATGTTTCCTAAATCTAATGAGCCATTGTGCAGAACTTCACAGGCTGTTGGATCCATTTTGCTTGCATCAGGTGTGTTGGAGCAGGGAAACATCTAAAACCGACAGGATTGCAGCTCTCAAGGACTGCCGTCTGACATCTCTAGTCTAAACTATAAAAACAAACCAAACAAGTGTACTCTGTTACACAACATACTGCTGTGTATTTAATGTATCAACAAGTTTGCATGTTTGAAGAAGTGCTGTTGCAGTTCTGGTAAGTTAGAGCTACAGTTTTCAGACTGACTTTTCACTGTGTAATTTCATTTTTTCAACTACAGATTTGTTGAATTAATTTACACATACATGCAATATTATGTAAGTGGTCCAAGTTAATTTATCCTTTTAGTTTGTATACTGCAGTGTAATGCATAAGGTATATGCGTTATATTATATATTATTACATTATATATATACAATAAATAACAGTAATGCATCTGTTATTCCCATATGCATAAGAATAACAGATCTAAAGGAAAACTTTCTTGATCTTAAAATGTGGAAGTATTTATATTGAACCTGACCAAGTGCCCTAAGCAGCATTCAAAATAAAAAAATTATACCTTTTATTTTATTATTATTATTATTATTATTATTATTATTATTATTATTATTATTATTATTATTATTACTATTATTATTATTATTGTTATTATTATTATTATTGTTGTTGTTAATAATAATAATAATAACAATTAAATAATAATAAATAATATTAATAATATCAAAGTTTAAATAATAATAATAATAATTATTATTATTATAATAATAATTATAATAATAATAATAATAATAATAATAATAATAATGAATATATAGGAGTGTAAAAAAACACTTGTAGTTTGCACCTGAACAGTACCAGAAAAAATTTAGAACAGATTTTCTGGATTGCTTTTTAAACTTTTACATCAAGAAGAGCACGTTCAGGTGCTGTAACCTGCCAGATTTTTATTGTAAACAGATCTCTCTGCAGCCGGCTGTCGTCGTAGACTCATTAAATTCATACGAGGGAAAAGGAACAGGATTGCGTTTTTATGCTGGAATTGCAAAATGGCCATGTGAGGATCAGACTCATCCCTCCGTGTGGGATCATTTCTGAAAACCTTGCCAGACTTTTTCGTGCCAGTGATTGCAGCTCCACTAAGCAGCCCAGCCACACAGAAAGGCCAACTTCATAATTACTCCTAATTTTATTTCTACAGTGGAAATGAGCATGGGGTGCGTTGGTTAGGGAGTGTAAGTAGGTCAACAGCAGGCTTGCAAACCGCCCTGCTTTGGTTGGCAGTGCTCCCGTCTGCCTAAAGGAGATGATAGTGGATGAGATGAGGGCAATATGCTTATCCCCACACCGCAAATAATGACCCACTAAAAATCCTCCAGCCACATGCACAGGCCAGCAGGGGTGACTGAGTAGACATGCCGTCAGAGGATGCTCTCACACTAGTCATCATTTATCAGTTTTGCTGAAATCTTTACAGCAATGGATATCTCAGTCGATCAGGAATATTATTTCAGATCCTAAAACCAGTCTGAGATGTTGAACAAAGTGGAGGACAGTCATCTGGTCCACATCCAGAGGCAGAAGACATATACATCCATGCTCTCCTTTATTTCGTTTGATCTTTTCCTGCACAATGGATGGTGGTTTGCACAAAAGCTAACTGCACTCCCACACTGAACCAGGCACAGCGTTATAAAACTGACTTCTGCTGTGAGGTTGAAGTACTCCAACTGTAGTGGGCCTGTGGAGTGGAGGAGAGAGCAGGATATGAGGAGCATTCACTTCCATTTATTACACTCAGTTTTCCAGCTCGCCATCGTCGTTGCTGCTTCCTGATAGGATGCCGACTGACTCAAAGGACACGAATTTCATGCTTTTGTCTCAGTCGTTTCAGTTTATTTTCAAGTTCTCTTAAATCGGTAGAAGTCTGATTTCAATCGGTGATCAGAGCATATCTGTTCTCTTTCAGGCTCAGGGCATATGGAACCAGCAGCTGAAGCACATAACCTCTTATCATTGCCCTCTGTCTGAATATGTTAAGCGTATGAAGCGCATAGATGGTGCTTGGGGTTAACTGGACTGCTGCCCAGGCCTGGCAGGAAACCATGCTGTGATAAATGGAAATGTGCAGATGCAGCTAATTGCAGAGAGTGGAGGAAATTGTTATCAGAAAAGCATACTTTGTTTGTTTTTACTAGCTCTATATTGGTCAATGAGAAAAATAGCTATTATTTTAACTAAATAGCTTAATTTAAAACTACTATACCATGTTTTTTCTTTCTCAAAATGATTAAACAATGTGCATATTAACCTTATATCAAGAAAGCATCGGATCAGTACAAATATTATGAATAATTTATGATAGGAGTACAACATGCAGTGAAAGGACATTTCTTATATCTGTATTAGAATGAATAAATAATGAGCTGGATTCAGAAAAAATACGATTCCCATGAGTGTGTCTAAATCATGTTCAGCTCTCTACTGTATCAGCTGTATTGAGAGCAAAGGGAGACAAATGATGAAGTCATTTTTCTCAGTTTCAGTGCTGATGCAGTCACGGTTATGTGGCTATGTAGGCCAGAGCTGCTGAATGGATTATCAAAGCTTTGATCCTGCCTTAAAAATATGTATTTGGATTAGGTTATTCATCAGTCCACTGTGTGAAAAAGTAATGTGTTTAGTGTGATTGGGTTGTTATTCCAATGGTTAATGGAAAATTTGACTCCTTGTGGTCTGGTTCGTGTGCTTAGAATAGTTAACATCCACACAGTGCGCCAGCTGTACCCTGCTCTGTTTTTAAGAGCTTAGAAGAATAAATTGGCTGCGTTACAGAAATTTATGTTGAATATGGGTTGAAAACATGGTGGAAATGGAAGGTTTCAGCTGCTTTTCATTGAACCTAACAGGAAACATTTAGGCAGAATCAGTGCAATAACTGCTTGAATATGTTTCTGTAGGATCAATAGAAACATAAAAGAGCAAAACAAGTAATAAATAAGTCATTCTCACTGTTTCTGTATGCAACACAGTTTTAGATTTTGTAATTAAAATTAAGTATATAAATAGAGTTGATTAAAGCTTAAAAACAGCTGGAAAATGAATGATAAAGAAAAAAATCTTACATCCGACATTTTATAGTGCCTGGTATTCGGTGTAATTAAGTTTATCCCTTAAATGCTACAGCTGTAAATATGGTGCCTGTAATGAAGTTTTCTAATCTGCTTATACTGTAAAATTCCAGATTGTTAAAATAAAAGTCTTCATATTAAGAATTAATTTTGTAAATAGTAAAATTATGAAACATAAACTACAACTATAATCCTTTGAAAAAGTGTGTGAAAACAACCTAAAACTCAGCTACAGTAAAGATGAAAGTCTAAACCTAATGACCTTGATTATCTGTCATGGCCAGATTCTGCTGGAGCCAGCTGTGATCCAGGACGTCCTCTCTGCAGGCAGCCACCTACAGCTGCTGGAGCTCCTCAGCCTCTGTTCACACTACCTCATCCAGGTACAAAAGCACACAAAACACACACACCTCCTCTTCTTGTGCTTGATCTGGAGACATTACAGTACAAGAGGTTTCCAGTAAATGACAGGCTGACACTGCAGGGTTCCTCCAACATGGTTTCCATTACCCTGGCTCATTGGGTTAATGGAAACCATGAATCTTTATGATGTGTTCAGCTTTGGTCCTTTTGATCTCTTCTGCTGGGAAATATCAAGATTAACTATATGTAGGTCACTTAATGTGCAGTGGATGTAGTATTTCCATTCCAGCTAATTGTGCATCTTTAATGTATAAGTTTCCAGATTGTAAACTTTAAAAAAAATATAGAATAAAAAGAATATTATACTAATTTTAATACCATTTTCTTTTAAATTTTAATTTAATTTAATTTAATTTAATTTAATTTAATTTAATTTAATTTAATTTAATTTAATTTAATTAGCATTTTTGCCTCCAGAGCAGGACAGAAAAAAGTGATGTGGAACTTAACAGATCTATTGATACTGACTCCTTATCGATATGTTAATTGTGTTTTCACAAGAGTTAAATATGTGGGTTTATTGAATACACTAACTGACTTCATGTTATGTGTAGGCTACCTACATTAAACTAAGTACACAGTCTTTTTCTTTTACGTATTTACTTACAATCAATTACAATAAAATGAGCATTTTATTTGAAAAATTTTAGTATAAAACCAGAGAATAAATATTAACATTAATAGTAAAATAATTTAAAAATTCTGGGAGGTGGGATAATGATAATACTAAATAAAGAGATGAGGAACAAAGTGTTAGCCTGCTGGATGTAGCTCAGTCTGTACAAAGCTATAGTTTGCTAGTTGTGGAATTATGAAGTAAAAAACAAACAAACAAACTAATACAATTATGCTAACCTCCCTTCTTTTATTATGATCCTTTAAATATTTATATTATCCTATAAACTAAAAATGAATGTAATCATTTTTAGAGATGCCATCATTTGACAGAGCTATGCTAGCTTCTGCTACAGTGTTTATGCTAAGCTAAGCTAACTGCCTGCTGCATGTAGCTCCAAAGCTGGAGACAAGAATTAAGATAGCTGATAGACTTTCCAGCCACTTTACCAAAAAGTTTTAAAAAACTGGATCTTATTAGGAGTGAGGTATTCCTCTGAGGAAAACTGACCTAAGAGATTTACATCATAGCTATTAGTCGTAAAAAGAGAGTTGTAATTCTTGAATTAACAGCATAAATCTGTACCTAATGTTCTGATATGAATCTTAGTCCTGAGGGGACTGAAAAGTCAGTCAATTAGAGGACAGAGGAGCTAGTAAATGTTTATTGCGTTGCTCAGGGACACTTTCAGCAACATTTATACTTGTCATCTATTCCAAGGTGTTGGATTCCACCCCGCTGGGGTTTTTTGTGCATTTTATCACAAGACAAAGGTGCTCATGTCTTAACAGCAACAAAGTCAGTCTACTGTCCTCTAGGTTTTTGGCCAAGCACAGCAGACAGAAAACAAATTGGGGTAATGCTACAGCAGAACTGAAGTAATCTAAGGTATTTCATATGTTTTCACAGAATACAGTAAGAAACTGTATTTTCAAATTGTGAGAATGTGGCATTTTGCAGTAGCTTACATACATTTAATTTCATACATTTACAACATATGCTCTATCTAATTAAACAGATTAATTGTGCAATGTGATGGCTGCCTCACATAACTGTTCTGTATGGTATATTTGGCCATTTAAGTCTTTACACCTACATAACAGCAGTAAACGCAGCTCTAATGTGCCACCTGGTGGTTGTACAGACATGATCTCTGTTGTTTGGAGAGGCTGAAGAAAACCTCATAATGAACTCAAAACTTCTGATTAAATTGTGTTAAATAAAATAATAATAATATTTACTTACATTATTTTTAGAGTAAAAAGTAGTGACTGAATGCTGAATCTACATTTTTATTTGTTTACAGCTCTCTTACAGCCTCACCACAATGTCTAAGGTTTAAAGGTTTATATGGAGATACATGCTCAGCTGTGTCCAGGGTTGCCCATTTAATACATACTCCAGAAAATATTCTGACTTTTATCTCACTTACTTTACTGTCTAACTGTTTGAGGCCAAACAAACCACAGTTAAACCAAGAAAGTCGCAGTACAAACAAGCATTAAACATATTGTATCATCCTAAGAAAACATTATTTTCAGAGTTTTTGACAGTTTTGCTGATTTCTCTTTTATAAAAACCTTTCTTGAAGTGTGTAAATAAGCTTGCACCAGAAATAGCATCTGAAATGGTAAACAAACAAAGACATGGACTTTGGGTGAGAGGTGCAGTAAGTGAAAACTGTCAAACAACATTTGGTCAATCAGCTTTTTCAGTGATGGTTGTAAAAATATGGAATTTTTTTTTACCGTGTGAACTCAAGAAATGGGCAGAACTAAAAGGTTTTTAAAGTGAAAGAAACCAGAGATCATTAAAAGCAATAATTCTGGATCACACTCAGTGAGGCATGTAGACATTGATGTGAGCTCATGCAAGCTACACACATGCATGAACACTTGCACATACATTTACACACACACACACACACACACACACACACACACACACACACACACACACACACACACACAGACACACACACAGACACAGACAGATATAAGTTTATTTACTGTTTCTTTAATCTTAATACTTATGCTGCTTCCTGCCTTTGATTTGGTATATTTTATTGCAAATACTGATCTTATTGCATGTCTTTGACTTTTTAACTCAATCCTGTGTCAATTGTTTGTTTTTATTGTGAAAGTCTAAAGAGCCCAACCATGACCCTTGGCCAGACACCTGAATGCATAGCAATATTTTATACATTTGTCCCTCTTAAATAATTAACAAAACAAAAACAACAATAACTCCCAATTACCACTATATATTTAGTACACACCCATTTACATGGAAAAGAAATCGCTGTGTGTCCTTCCTGAGTAATGAAGAGAAGAGAGCAAAATAATGAATTGCTTGTTCCTGGGACCAAAGCCAACCAAACCGCGTTTTAGTTCACTCATTAAAGTCTAGTTAATGTTTATTTATAAGGCACATTTCATGCATAAGGCATCATAATGGGCTTTACACAAATAAAAACAGAAATAAATCTGGAGCACACTTGTAAAAGTACAAAAGCAGAAGGTAGATATTTTACCAGTACACTCACACAATGCAATACACTCAAAAAAGAGAAAGAAGAATGGTTTGACTGATGCAGGAGAGATAAAAGGGATTAAATGCTGCATATTAGGAAGAAGTGGCAATGATTTAGGAGGAGACTCATCTGCAGCTGGAGGACGGCATGAAAGAATATCCGCTTTTGGAGACACATTTCCAGCATCAATGCAGATGAAGCTCTTCTCCCTTTGGTTTCAGCTTGATGTTGGTTTGTCTAAAATAACTGAGGTATATTTTAGCATCCAACAAAGAGGGTAACTGGCTGACCAGATATACCCATGGATGTGCTGTAATAGCGCTAGTTATTGTCTCTGTTCCACTCGTCCCGGATCACAGCTTAAATCAGCCTTTTTTGGGATGTTTTACTTTTGAGAGACTAAGTAAGTAATTATGCTTTTGTGGTGATTAAGGGCATAGTCATAGTCTCTATGTGAATAAGTCAAAACTGAGATCATTGTAGCATTTCTGCTTTTCTTGTTGCCTCCGCCGAGGAGGTTGTTTTCAACGGCATTTATCTGTTCGATTGTTTGTCTGCAAGATATCTCAAAAAGTTATGGACGGATTTTCATTCAATTTTCAGGAGTGTAAAGAAATGTGAAAAGAACTTATTCAATTTGGTGATGATCGATTTTTGGATCTAGGAGTTTTTAAAGTTTTTTTTTCTTTTAACATTTTCAATATTTGTGCATGTCACTCCAACAAAAAAAGTCAAAGCACTTAGAAAAAAAAAAAAATACAGGACAAGCTTCCAATAGGTTGTAAAATATATCGAAGACTGATCCAGGTTAAGGAATTATTGTGCATACTATGATCTAGAATATAGGAAAATAAAATTACAATATGGGAAGAACTGTGGTCCTTGGTGTGACATTTTGTTAGGATGTCTGCTAAACTTGGCATAGATTTGCTCTCTCCGAGTGCTTTTATTTCCTTAGATATGTTTAATATTTAGCCTAGTCCAACTTTTAATGTGTAACAGATGACGTGACATCAGGTGTTATATTATTTTTTTGACCTCTCAATTACTTTTGTCCGCTTGTGTTTGCTTTTGTTGATTTTTGTGTACTTTTGCTTTAGTCTGTTTAAGAAAAATAAACAGACAGTTCATATTTTTCTAAACCTTTTTTTTTGTCAGAAGTGATTATAAAAAATGTCCACTGTCTGCTACCATTTTGTTACATGAAGTGGAAAAGTTTTGTAAAAATATATTTGTTCACAGCCCAAAATCTGTGCACAAGTTTGGTTAATAAATGAGTGTGTGGGTTCCCTCCTCACAAACATAGTGTATAAAGGTGCAGACATGCTCTTTTACAGCTTTACAAATACTAAAAAATGTGTTCAGTATAGCACATCTCAGTCTGGTTGGACGACACACAAAAAAAAAAAGCTGTGCAACTAATCAATACTAGAAATTGTTCTTTTCTTTTGGTTTGTGGAACATGTGGGATTATTCTCACCGATGTTTAGGAAGCATTTTCTGTCTGAAAACTAATGTACTTATTTGTGTAAATTTTCAATGGAAACCTCTCTGAATGAGCTTGAACCTGCATATGTTTTTAAATGTGCACTACCAGTCAAAAGTTTGGACACACTTTCCCGTGGGAAAACCAATGGGAAAACGTGTCCAAACTTAAATTTGCAGTAAAGTACTGGGTTTCAGTACTGATGTTTACTTTAATGAGCAGGTAGTTTACACACATCTGTCATGTCCACATACTCCTAGGAGTGAGTGTGTGTTGCTCCTGTGATGGATTGGCGAGGTTTCCAGTGTGCATCAGTGGCAGCTGGGATACTGTCCAGCCTCCCCACCACACCACACTGGAGCAAGTGGGAATAGAAAATGAATGGATTGGAGTATGGAGTAGTCAGTCTATCAGTGTTTTAACTCATAAGTCAAGAAATGTCTAAGGCAGGGGTGTCAAACTCCAGTCCTCGAGGGCTGGAGTTTCTGGCAGGTTTTTGTTGTTTCCCTCTTTCAACACAGGTGATTCAAATCAAGTGGACCCAGCAGCTTCTTGTCAACCTAATTATGAACTTGTGAGGTGTGTTGGAGCAGGGAGACAACAAAAACCTGCAGGATACCGGCCCTCGAGGCCTGGAGTTTGACACCTTAGACTCTAAGGTGTCTTTTCAGAAAGTATAAAACCTCAGTATTATTACAAAAAACAAACAAACAAAGATTTTATATATATATATATATATATATATATATATATATATACTATAGTGTGTGTGTGTGTGTGTGTGTGTGTGTGTGTGTGAATCTTGAAATGTCAGCCAGAATAAAAACAAAAGCATTAAATTTCAACTTTTATGTTAAAGCTTTTTTCTTCCTTTTTTAATTATCTTGAAAACAAAAAAAAAAAAATCCCTTTTTGACAGATTTGGAGTGTTGCAGTATGAATTTGACAATTCCTGTGAAAAGACAGATACCTTGATGTGAAGGGTTCACACGAGGCTGCAGTCCGGGGGTGTAATTGATTGTATGTGTTGAAGGACAACCAGAAGATGGCAGTCTTATCTCATTTTCCTTTAATAAATCTTTTTTTTTTTCCCCCTCTTGCTTTTATCAGATGACTTTCAGCAGTATGCATGTAATAATGGGAAGGGACGTTTATGTAAATTTTCTGCTGTTTATACGTACTTAAAGGCCATATACATGAAACAGACACACACACACAGGTAAATGTGAAGACTCACATTTACCTGTTTAAATGATTCATTTTTCCTGGCAGGAGCTGAGCAGTGTGAACTACTTGGAGCTGTACCGTGTGGCTGATCTGTTCCACCTGCCCGCCTTAGAGGAGGCGGTGGTGGGCTTCCTGGTGGAGCATCTGTCTGAGCTGAGCCAAAACCGACCAGAAGAGGCCCTGCAGCTGCCCTACCGACTCCTGAGGGAAGTGCTGAAGAGCGACCGCCTCACCTCCCTCAGCGAGGAGGAGATCTGGAAGGTGTGTTACAGTCATGGTTTTGTGGAGGGTTGGGACAGATGTCACTCATGCCAACATGAAACTGTTCTTCATCCAAAGAGCGATCAATAGGAAGCAAAGACACATGAGCGATAAAATAAAATGATGTTTGAGGGGGATGTTTAACAAGAAAACAGAAGCATTTGTTTATTTTAGATCAAATTTTCATAGAAATTAACATCATGAACTGATGTTACTGTTGTTTTCCAAAGGATGAAGTGTAAAAACTTTGCTTTAATGATAACCTTGGCGAGACGCGATTATCTCTGCCTGTAAATACGATCAAATTGCATCTTGGCACCAAACCTGTCACCACACAGGAATGCAGCGCAGAGGCGACGTATGCTGCTCAAGATATTAAACACTGCCATCTGCATCCCATATTAATGAGGATGTGCAAGAAGAAAAGGCCGTGTCTGACTTTGTGTGCACGGGTTCAGTCGGCTGTCAGTCCGCCGTGCACGTAAGTGTGATGAACTGCCGCAAACGTGGAGTGAAGCAGGAGTGCAGGATGGGGACTTGCCATTTTGACTGTTCATTTGCACCAATCAGCCCCCGCACCACCCCCACCAAACCCTCAGTTCTGCCTCCCCCCTCTCTCTTTCTCTTTCTCCCCCTCTCTTCTCTGATTAGGCCCACCGCGGCTCCATCAGGGCCCCCAATCCCCCAGCTGTCACTCGGCCGCCCGTCTGATTGAAAACAATCAGGCCTCTGATGGCACAATTACCCTGACCCTTTAGCCAGCCGCCGCTGCCATAATCAGCCTCTGATTAGGCTGCTTTGGGCCTCCTTCACTTCGCTCAGAAGGTTAATTTGGGCATCAGACGGAAGCGAACGGAAAGCGGGGGCTGTCGTCCGAAAGGGTGTAGGGGTTGCAGGGGGGTGGGGGGGTGCACACCAATACTGGGCCGATACAGCTTGGCCGTCAATCACCGTCAGCTGGAGTTTTCTTAGAGTCTCTCACGCTCTGGAAATCACATTTTCTCTGCCTTTGTTTCTTTCATTCCTGCCATCCTTTGCTCTGTCTTTCTGCAGACCCCCCGCCCCCCCTCCATCCATATACCCTCCCCTCAAATCCTTCCCCACTATCTTCCCTCACTCTTCCTTTTCGTGCACGCACTCCCTCTCTTTCGGCGTGGAGGGGAAGGAGTTGATTTATTCTCTGCCCTGAGGAAGTTGTGTGATGCAGCGTGACCTTCACAGTCAGCTTCCGTGGTGCACACGCGCTCACACACTTCCACTTCAGAGCGACGAGGAGGGGGAGAGGAGGGGTGAGCGACGGAGGAAAGGGAGGAAGAGACAGGAGAGCGGCAGAGATGCCACGAAAGACAGACGCTTTGCTCGCAAGTTTGTTGCATGTTCACACCTTTCCAGCGGATTAAAGGAGGGAAATGAAGGAAAAAAGGGCTTTTTGTTTGGAGAGTAATACACACACTGTTTGTGCACGTATCACACATCACATCTAATGTCACCTCATAACCTCAGGTGTGATGGGAACTTCACCAAACTTATTCTCGGTGACTCTAAACATCTTTTTCCCTTCAGTAAGTTCTCAGGTTCTGCATGGATCGTACTGGAACTGCATTCCTGATAATGTTATCAGTGATCTCCAGTCATCTCGCCCTCATTCACACCTTGTTGCAGCTAAATCACCTTCCACTGCTCTCCAGTTCAATTAAATCCTTTTCCCACCACCCAGCTGGTCTGCATTACACAAAGGCTGCCTGTGGATATTTACAGCCTGTGTATTGAATGCTACTGATTAATAAATGCTTCCGTGTGTGTGTGTGTGTGTGTGTGTGTGTGTGTGTGTGTGTGTGTGTGTGTGTGTGTGTGTGTGTGTGTTGGCGACTATGGCTGCAGTACTAGCTCGCCTTAACCCTCCCAAAATAGCCAAACAATTATTCAATCATACAAACCTTCAATTATTCCTTTATTCCTGAATCTTGCCTTATTTTTCTCTGCTTCTAATGATTTTTTTTTTTCCTTTTATGTGATTTAATTTCAAGTTGTTAAGACCTAATCACACCTTGTCGTATACATTTCCCTCATATTTCCCCTTTGAAGGATTGCATGAAAGTGACAAGGGTGGGGAGATTTTGTTTTAAATGAAAAAATAATTCAGTTGAGACCCTCCTCATGGTTTTATTGAGCTGAAGTCATTTCATTAATAATGTATAAAACAATGCAACACACAACAGATTTTAATAATAGTACACTCCACTGTGAACCAGCGATTTGCTTCAGCAGAACTATCAGTTCCCAAAAAGTTGCTGATTATCCTGCAACCATGCAGCTATTAGGGGCTAATAATGCTTTATATTATCGGTTGATTCAGTCTTTGCTGTCTTTTGTGTGTCCAGTTGGTTGTTCTGTGGCTGGAGCACGACTGCCGTTACCAGTACACCGATGATCTTCTGCAGCATGTCCGCTACGGCCTGATGGACGTCCCCACTCTGCACCACCTCGCCAACAGCCATCCTGTGGTCCAGTCCAGCCCCACTGCTGCCGCTCTGGTGGACGAGGCCCTGGACTACCACCACTCCACCTTCGCTCAGCCTCTCCGGCAGTCACCCCGCACCAGGCCTCGCTTCCAGTCCCTCACCCTCTACATAGTCGGGGGCCGAAAGCGGGAGGTGAGCCGAGTCAGAGAGCTGCGGTACTTCAACCCGTCTGTCCAGGAGCACGTACGAGTGGCTGGAGGATCGAACTGGAGCGAGCTGGCCCCCATGCCCACCGGGCGCAGCCACCATTGTGTGGCTGTGATGGGAAACTTCCTGTTTGTGGTGGGCGGTGAGGTGGAGCACGCCACTGGGAGGACGTGTGCAGTGAGGACTGCCTGTAGGTATGACCCTAGGGGGAACAGGTGGACTGAGATTGCCCCCATGAAGGCCTGCAGAGAACACTTTGTCCTGGGAGCTTTGGGGCAGTACATGTACGCAGTGGGCGGCAGGAACGAGCTGCGGCAGGTGCTGCCATCTGTGGAGCGGTACTGTCCCAAGAAGAACAAATGGATGTTTGTCCAGCCCTTTGACCGCTCGCTGTCCTGTCATGCTGGCTGTGTGGCTGACAACCTTCTCTGGGTCTCAGGTAAACAGCAAGCAGCACAGAAGGACTGCATTACTTCTACTTTAGCTTCATATGGTACAAGTCACAAGTTTGGACACACTTACCCATTAGATTTATAGTGGTGCTCATATGTCTTCATCCCCTTTCATTAAAGAAAAGGCTGAATTTACAACAGTCACTCAAATAACTGGAGACTTAAAAAAAGGAACAATAACTAAAAATTTGCAAAAATATAATTTAGTAATATAAGACACCTGTTTTTCATTTAATTGAGTTGAAGAAAGAAAAAAACAAACAAACAAATGGGTCCTGGACAAATTAGAGCACTTTTCTGTTGAACAGTGGGACAAAATACCTGTCAACAGGTGCAGAAGTCTGACTGAGAGGAACAGAAAACACCTGACTGTAGTGGAAACATTAAAGGATTGTTCAACTAAATATTAGTTTATGAGTGATGTAATATGTAATAAATTATCTTAATTGTTTGCTTTTTAAAAAAATATTTCTATTGAACAAGAATTGGAAAATAATGTCATGATTTTCATCAAATATTTATTTATTATTACTTTAGTCAATTTCAGCTTATTTTACAGGCAGCTGTTTTCTTCCTTCTTTAATGAAAGGGTATGAATAAATATGAGCACAACTGTACCCAGAAAGTGTGTCCAAACTTTTGGCTGGTTCAGTTTACATGCAAGCATAGAAAGACTGGTTAAAAAACTGCTGCGCAGCTCAGAAAACTGTGTGTTTTGGGTTGCAGGTGGAGTTACAAACACTGCTCAGTACCAAAATCGGCTGATGGTCTACGACCCAGAACAGGTAACTGTGAAGTTAAAAAAATTTTAAAATCAGTCCTAAAAGTTTTTTTTTTAAGCGGGAGTGGTTGTTTATGTCTCTGTGTTAGCTCTGTGATGGACTGGTGACCTGTCCAGGATCTTCCTCTCGCCCAGTGATTGCTGGGATAGGCTCCAGTTTCCTGCGAGCTGGGATCGGACTGGGATCAGTTAACAAAATTACTGGATGGATGCTTGATTTAATGAAATGAATTTAGTTATTAAGGGTCAGTATTTGTGACAAAAATGACAGAAAATGATCATCAAGTCCCTCTCATTTCCTTCAGTCTTGCTTCATGAAGTCGTACTCAACCAATCAGGACACACGTTGCTCAGACTGGTTCTCTGGCAAACCTGCACAGCTGAGTTGGAAAGACACACTTTTATTTCAGAAAAACAATGATTTCAGAGGTGCTTCTAGGTCTTTTGTAGTGAATTTTTAGGTTGCTTCAGGTGTGCAGACATCTTTATTTACTTAATGTAGAACTTTTTGTTAAAAGTGAAAAAAACTTTAAGGAGTTCATTGGGATCAGTGTCTGCTGTGGGCCCACTATTCTGTTAAATCCCACCAATAAGCCAGTCTTTCTCCCGTGTGCATTCTTACTGGGGTACTGAGGGCCCAGGGGCGCGGGGAAGTAAGAAGGTCAGTTGGAAAAAATAAATAAATAAAACTGAATAATAAATATTATAATTTAACAACTAATAAAATACAAAATAAATATACTGTGTCAGGAAATGTTCATACAGCTTTATACTATCATATAGATATTCATTTTGACATGAATTATTTTAGATTACAAACAGAGTTCATGAAGTACCTAACCTGGAAGTTCACATTACTTCATACTATGATGTACAATATATTAGCAGATATATGTTTTTTTTTTTTCCTCTGACATACCGGCAGTGGTTTGATAAGTAAAACTGGGCCGATGTTAACGGTGACATTTGTTTCTGGCTGTTTTCTGGCTGTTAGTGTATGTGCCAGTAGGAGGAGCAGGGTTCGCAGAGCATGCGACAGACTAAGTGACGTTGTGGGACGTTTAGCTGAACCAGAGAAGCGACATCAGTGGTGTTGTCATTTTTCATGGTGTTGAAAGAAGATACTGGAAAGTAGAATCCGATACTTCCAAAGTCAATGTAATGTGATTAAACACCACTAGTATGATGTGTGATACTGATCATGTGATATGTCATACTGGTGGTGTTTAAACCGCCATGCAGAGGTTTCATTTTGTACAGATTTTGATCATCTTAAACTTTGAAAAAAGTATTAGTATCAGTAGATATCAGTATTTAGTTGTATCAGTATTTCTATCAGATATCAGTGTCGGACAAGAGGTGGCAGCGGCTCAGGTGGTAGAGTCGCTGGTGATCTGATGGTTGGCAGTTCGAGTCCTGCTCCCCTATGCTGCTGCAGCTCCGAGACGGACACGATCGTTCTCTAAGGGTCGGTTCCAAACCCAGATAAATGCAGAGGGTTGCATCAGGAAGAGCATCTGGCGCAAAACTTCTCCTGTGCAATGATTGGCTGTGGCGATCCCTGCAGAGGGACAAGCCGAAAGGAAACAACATACTGGACAAAATCTTCTTATTGCTGCATTTCTGCTTCACACCAAGCTAATAGTTCCTTTTAGTTCTACACAAGGAGTCAAAATGAACCAAACGCCACACAACTTGTTTAAAGTGAGTGATTATTAGAGGTGGCAAAATCACATCGAAAAATCGAAAATCTGGATTTTTTTTTGTTTCACAATTTTAAAATAGATTTTTTTGTTTGTTAAAAAATCAAATTTTTTTTTAATTCAATACAATAAATCCACTATAAAAATTTTTATCATTTTTATTGGTTTTATTGATCTTTTTACTTGTCTTCTTGGGCATTAAAGCAGCAGAATGATGGTCTGGTTACTGTGTTGTTTTCTTCTAACTGAAACCAAGAAAAATTACTAGCAAAAAAGAAAATTTTTTGTTTTTAATCTACAAAAATCGGCAATATTGAAGAATTTTGAGAATCACAATTTAAATCGAATCGGCACCCAAAAAAATTGAAATGGAATTGAATCGGGACAAAAGCATATCGTCACAGTGGTCACCTGGTAAAATGAGCATATTGGACACATTTACTTCAGAGGATTCAGTCATAAAAATCTAATCAGTTTTATAAAATCACTTAAAAATATTTTTCACAAGTTGACACATTATTTGTGACATTTTTGCTCAAAGTACTGTGATACAGTTCAATTACTTCCTTTTTAACCTCAATTTCACATTTATGGTCATGACAATCGATTGGGGGGGGGTGCAGTGGGCCTCCCTTCCCCACACCACCACTCCCTCCACTCAGCCTACTTTTTCTAAGATCAGTTTTACTTCCATGGCAGATTTATTATTAAAACACATTTCTCTGTCTGCGGTTCAGCAGCAGACAGTCGGTATGGATCCGTCTCTCAAGCACAGTCTCGTCGTTAGTCATGCTGAATTATTCCAGGTTGTTAAAATGCAGTAAAGCTGCAGAGACGATAGAAAAATCAGAACCAGGTTGTTGTTCTTCCATCACTAATGAGCTTGAGGCAGGTTCAGGTGTTCTGCTATTGATGCTGCTTTTAACAAGAAATGGAAATAAGAAATTTAAACCTCGTATTGGCAAAAAATCCCAACATAAATTACATTTATTCAGAAGTTAGGCACCAGAAAATGCTGCACATATTTAAGTTCAAGTGAACTTGCTGAAAGTGTGAAAGTAAAAAAGCTTTTGAAACAGTTTTTATTTTTTATTTCAAGGGACAGCAAACATGGCACATTATGAACGTATAAATAAATTATTTGATAGAAATGGGGAGGCCGGATAATTCTGCTCTGATGGTAGAGTTCTCTGTAAATCTGAGACGATCAGATGATTGACGTACACCCACTGGACACTGTATCACACCCACTTTGCTAGTACCTGTTTGGACCCCTTTTGTCCTCAGCGCAGTCTTAATTCTTGTGTCAGAGAATCAACAAGACATTTATTTTACCCCATACTGACATGAGCTGCACATTTGTCAGATATGGTACACTATCAATCAGAAGATGCTAGATGCATGGTCATCAGCAATATGCAGGTAGGCTGTTGTGTTTAAAATATACTTAATTGGTACTAAGGTGCCCAAAGTGTGCCCTGAAAATGTTCCCTACACTATTAAGCAGCCTAAAAGGATGACACGTGGCAGGATGGATCCATGCTTTCATGTTGTTTCTGCCTAATTCTGATCCTATTATCTGAATGTTGCAGCAGAAATGGAGACTCATCAGACCAGCAACGTTTTCCCATCTCGTCTTGTCCAGCGTTTGTGAGTCTCTGTGGATTGTTGCCTCATTTTCCTGTTATAAACCTACAGAAGTGGCCTTCTGCTGTCTGTATTGATCCTGCTTCCAGGTTGGATGCGTTGTGTACTCAGAGATGCTGTTTTGCATAACTCGGTTATAACCAGTGGTTATCTGGTGCTTTTCTTTTATCTTCGACCAGTCCGCCCTCTTTCCTCTGACATCAGCGAGCAGACATTTTTTGCTCAGACAACTCAACTCACTGGATATTTCCTCTTCTTCAGATCATTCTTTGTAAATTCTAGACATGTTTGTATGTGCAAATCCCAGTAAATCAGCAGTTTCTTAAATATTCAGACCAATAACCATTACACTCCCAGTGTCATTAAATCGACTTTTGTTCTTGTTCTGATGCCCAGTATGGACTTCGGCGAGTCACATTGACCATGTCTGTATGACTAAATGCATCGAGTTGCTGCCATGTGATTGGCTGATGAGATTTTTATATTGATAAACAACTGAACAGGAGCCCCTAATAAAGTCGCCAGTCACTTTATCATTAGAAGAAACAGTAAAACAGTTGAGTTGAGGACTTTTCGAGCTGGTATCCACTCAGATGCCTGAATGCAAACACATTGCTGCAGACTATCAAACCATCTCAGACAGTTTTCATTATGAAATTGGCTTCAGTAAAAACTAATGGTTAAGTCTGCATTTAATCTGGAGAAACTGGGAAACTGTGTGTGCTCCTGGAGAAAAAAAACACACTTAAGCAGCATCTGTGCAACAATAAAGGCGCTTATTCAGAAATGAATGCAGACCGACCGTATGTTTAGCTCTGATGGATTGCACAACAGGCAGGTGTCAAGTGTCTGCTAATTGATTTTCTCACCATATGGAAATTAATGGAAGCCAATGGCATCCTAGGAAATGGAAATCAGGACAGCTCCATGTACTGCTTACTTTATCAGTAAGTTTCTGTTTGTGTTTATAGAGCAAAGAAAAATATCTTTAAAAAAAGCAAAACAGAATCTACACACTCATCCGGTTTGTGCATCATAAAGACAGTTTTAAGTAAAACAGGAATGTGGATTTTCTGTTTGTGCCCGTTTACAAGGCAATGTTTAAAAGGCTTGGATCTTGGCGAGGATGTATATAGAATGAGGTGTGTGTGTGTGTGTGTGTGGAAGGTGCACATCCATATGGGTTTGTGTTTGTACACGTCTGCGTGCAAGCGAGGGAATGAAGAAGCGAGCGGAAGAAGGATGGAGAGAGTCTCATTTGTATTCACCATGAATCTACATTCACCTGCCAGAGCAACAGCAACCCCCCACCCACTCTACCCTCAACAGATGGCCACCCGTCAGCTCCCAGCAGATACACACATACACACACGTACATTCTTTCTCTCTCTCATTCTCTGCCTCAATCAAGTAGGCACACACACACACACACACACACTCACATCGACTCAAAATAAGCTTCCACACACTTAGAGAGACGAGCAGGGATCCTCGGTGTAAAAATGAAGTGGCTGAAACATATGATTAGAAACAGGGAGGGAAGTCATTAGTACAAACCAGAGCTCCAGTGTCACGTTATTTATCCAGCACTGAGCATACATCAATTACCCATGCACGGATATGCTTAAATATTAATCTCCTTATTCGTCCTCTTTCCCACCCTCTCTGTTTTTCTCTCCATCTCTCTTTGCACCACATCTATCATTTTCTTTCATTTTTACCCCCCCCCCCCCCCCCCCCCCCCCCCCCCTTTTTCTTCATCTCCATCTGCCTCTTCGTCACCTTCAGGACCAGTGGCTGGCTCGCAGTCCTATGCTGCAGAGGCGTGTGTACCACGTCATGGCGGCGGTGAGGAGGCAGCTCTACGTGCTAGGTGGGAACGACCTGGATTACAACAACGATCGCATTCTGGTCCGACATATCGACTCGTACAACATGGACCTGGACCAGTGGACACGGTGCTCCTTCAGCCTCCTCACAGGTGGGCAAAAGGGGGGTGAGATCACCATGGTGACAGTAAACAAGTCATCAAGCTTCAGGACTGTAAACAGATGCAGGAAAGTCATTAATGTGACATGAACATTTGAGTTTTTCCTAGTGTTTAGCTGCGGCTCAGAACTAAAAAAGACGACAGAGAATGAAACTATTGGAACGCTGTAGATCACGAGTCTCCACGTGATGAACTATAAAACTAGGATTATTGAATTTTCCATGAAACAAACCAGATATGAATGTTATTACTGAGGTTTTATTAGATGTTTTTCACACCTCTCTGTGTTTTCAAAGTCCTTATAGTGTCTCCAGGCTGTAGTTAATAAATGACGTCCACTCCACTGTGCATTTGTTGGGTCGAAGTGTAGAAAGGAGTATTTCCTTAAACAATAAATGACACACTGGAGATGAACTGGTAAAGAAGGCTCTGTTAGAGACTCTCACTCTCAGTGAGATGTTTCAAAATTAATCTTTAAAGCTCAAACCATATTTTTCTTTAACTATCTTTAATCGTCTTTATTTATTTATTTATTTTTTTTTTATAAATAAATGGATGTATAAGCTTAACCTTTTTAACCCCAGTCAACATGCAGACATTGTTTTTCCAGCACAGTCTCTGCTGTCAGATTATGAGGCTAAAATGATGTAAGTTCAGTGTATCAATAGATTTGGCAGATAAAGGCTTGCAAAAACCAGTAAAAGTAATTTATTACTAGCAGTAATTTGTAGAAATAGCACTGATAAACATTGACCAAGTCTTCTCTCACCTGCACGTCTTTTTCACTGGTGTCTTGACTTTCAGAAGAAAAGAAATCAGCATGGAAACAAACACACAACCGGAGCAATTTACATATTTACACTGTTTTGTTTTTGTTTTTTTTTTTAACTTTTTACTGTTATTAAGGCTACTATTAAACTACTAATTTCACAAAAAAAACTTCAGCTCAGCAGGTTTTTAGTTCCATAGTGTGTCAAATACATCCTTTTAGTTTTACTCCAGCCATTTGACCACTATTTTTCTTTGTTTCAGACAGAGATTAAACTTTATGTTCACTTGTTAATTTTTGACTACTTCTGATTGGATAGTACTGTTAGTTTAGTTTAACATAAAGGTTTTTGGGGTTTTTTTGGTTTTTTTTAATCACAATTTCTGAGTCAAAATGAAGGTCTTTTACAGTGACAACAAAGTAGTCAAAGAAATCTATTTTTACCCTGACAATGTGATAAATAATAGTGGATTTACCATATAGTCTGAATAAAAACCACATTTTGTGGCTGGATTTTCAACCCCCTATATATCACTTAAATGATAAGCTTTCAATTCCACTTTTTCTCCACAGTTAAACTTCCTGAAAACTGTTGACAATTTGTGGCAGCAAATGTGAAGCTTTAAGGGTTAAACTGTGATTTGTGTGTTTCCTCTCTTAACTCATGAATAAACTTTAATGTGTGTAAAATTTTAGGCAGTCAAAGGAAAGAGGACAAGAGCTCAAAGGTGGCTGATAATACATCCAACATTTTTATCCTGGTTCTGCCTTCCCCAGGTCAAAATGAGTCCGGTGTAGCGGTCCATGATGACAGGATCTATGTGGTTGGAGGATACTCTATTTGGACCAATGAACCTCTGGCGTGCATTCAGGTGAGAAACCTGGGCTTTAGTTTTACTGTTGTGAAAATGTGGAATAAATCAGATGAAGCGAATCCACATGAAGTTATCTAAAACTATTTACAGACCCATGTTTGGACTTCAGCTCAGACACACACACAGAGTTTTTAACATAAACAATCTTAAAGATGCCTGTATGTGTTTGTCGAAATGTCTGAAAACAGTCCAGGTTCGGCACAAGTTATCTGGAAAAGTGACTACATACCACTCAACTTTAAAAGAGTTTCTTATTATCATAGCTGAAAAAATGAATTATTAATTGAGTCAGACTTGTTAAGATGGTGTTTCTACTGAATAATCCAATGTGTGTTTTAGAGTGGTTCCCAAAACTTTAACATTGTGATTTAAATGAAGGCCAAGTCCACCGAGAGACGAGTTGAAGTGTTTTCACTTTTTTTCATCATTTAGGAGTTTCATTTACATGGAACCTGTGTTTTGAGAGCATAAAAACATTCATTCATTCATTGTCTGAACCGTTTAGTCCGATCAAGGCTCACGGGGAAGCTGGAGCCGATGCCAGCAGCCTTTGGGTGAGAGGCAGGGTACGTCCTGGACAGGTCACCAGTCCATTTTACAGCCTGAAAACATTTACTTTTAATTTCATTATTAAGACATGTCTGACAAATGGCTTAATATTTTTTATTTATTCTTAATTTGATAAGAAATGTAAGGATTCATGTTGGTAATTACTTTAATTCTGGTTTTATCAAAGCAAAGGAGTCAGCTAGAATGCATCAGTTACAGTGAGAAAATAAATAGATGAAGAAAGAAATAATAATCACACCCAGTATGTTTAGTCATGTAGACATGGTGAAGATGAAGCATCAGAATGAGGAAGAAAGAGGATTTAACAGACTTTCGTGATGAGATGATGGTTGGTGTGAGTGTTTCAGAAACTGCTGATCTACTTTTTCCACTCAGAGCTCTAGACTTTACAAGACCGATCTGGAAAACAGAATATCTGCAGCGAGCAGCAGTTTTCTGGATGATGGTGGAATAAATATGAAAGCATGGATTGGACTGGTGGTGTAATGGTGTGGCAGATACTTTTCCAGCACTCTTTGGGACATGTGTACCAACTGAGCATAGTTTAAACATCACTGCCCACCTGAACACAACACATCACATCCTCTACACCAGGGATCCTCAATCCTGGTCCTCAGGGACCGGTGTCCTGCATATTTTCCATGTGTACCTGCTGCACCACGCCTGATTCAAATCAATGTGTATTTAGCAGACATTGCAGAGCTTGTCTGAGTCTGGGTCAGGTGTGTTTCAGCAGGAAAACTTGTATAACCTGCAGGAGGGTTGGAGATCGCTGCTCTACACAACAGTGAAGAAACAACGTGTGTGTTCAGTGTGAGGTCATTCCTCAGCAGCCATCACCCTCCGACACAAAGCAATATCATCGTCATCATCATCATCTTTGTAATTAATTCATTATTATTGTTTTTCATTTAAAAAAAAAAAAAAGCCTAATACAAATAAATTTCCCTCTGGGATTACGAACATATTTTTCATTTAATATAATTCTAATAAAGTTTTAAAACTGCCAGCACTGTTTCATTTGTGACACAAAACTGAAAATTGTATCTTTACTATTATTTTGATCTTGTTTATGTTTAAAGTGAGAATGCCGGAGGGGCCGAGTTTGGTATGTAGGGAGGATGACCAAAAATAACTTGACATATTAAGGCCAAACTTTGTCATTATAAAACTACAAAAGACTTTGGGAATTTCATCATCTACAGTAAAAAAATTAAAATGGAAAAACCTGAGAATCAGAGAAATCTCTGTGCTCAAGGGGATGAAGCTGAAAACCAATATTGAATAACAGTGAACTGCGGGTCCTCGGGCAGCGTTGGATTAAAAAAAAAAAAAAAACCAGAGATAATTCTGTGGTGGAAATCACCTCATGGCCTCAGGAGCACTAAAAAAAACTGCATGTTGACAGTTTATTGCTGCAACTGCTGACGCATATTCTACCGCACCGCCCTGTCTGGGTCCAAAGACATTTAAAGACAATTTGAGGTTAATTGGAAAACTATGCTTATGAATCAAAATTTGAAATTCTTCATGGAAAAAAATACAAAGATAGTAATTATTATTAAAAAACAAAAAAACACGACGTGATCTTTAATCAACAGAGATAAAAAGCCATCACCTTACTGTAAGTACTGGGACACATCTGACAAGGCAATATTAAAGATACCTGACATGTACACATGATGTGTTCCCATCCAAAAGGGTTTTTTTCTGAGGAAAGCTTTGGGTTATTTTTCAGCATAACAGCGTGTTGTCCTCTGTGAGACATTTTGATCTGGTGATTCAGGCTGAATAGTTGTTAAACCACCTGGTAGGGATGCATAAGACCCAGATAGGTGATGCTTGAGGTCACCTTCTCAGTTTTACCCTGCATCCCCTCATAACTTCCAACTCCACACCACCATAGAAAAGTGAAACATCTAAAACCTGAGATAGTAAATCAAGTTTTCTTCTGTTCAAGCATTTAGGGGTGTTATGACTTGGGTGACTGATATTGTAGCAACTAAACTGCAGGAATAATCCAGCTGGCAAACTGACCTGTCTGCTGTCCAGACGCCCCACCTGCTAACATCTAGATCATTATAAAACACAATAACTTGACAAAAGAAGTGCCACAATCTTGAGCAGTTGCAACATTTTATAAATAAGAATAAACCAATTAAATAAAAAAAATAAAAAAAATTCTAATTTTATCTTTAAAAAGACTCTAGTACCAACTCTCTACAACATCTCACTAGTATTCAGTTTAAAAATGAGTCTGCTTCAGTATTAATGTGTTAACAATCAAATGTCAAGTTTATTTACAGATGGATTTATGGATTTATAAATGGATTCTCTCCTAGGGGAGTTTATAGTTACTTAGTTTGTATAGTTACTTCCACCAAGACAAGGATTTTTTTAAAGGATTCTCTAAGGTGGGGTTGATTTTTTTCATTACAACTTCTAACTTTAATAGATAATTCTCTAAATCACTGTTAAAACAAAACAAAACAAAACAAAAAAAACCCTCCAAGATAATATCATAGTAGATATTAAATTAACCAACAACTAACACAGATTTCCACCATGAGAGAAAATGCTCATCTCTTCAATAACTTCAGGACTAGTGTAGCCACTTGCTATTAGGAGTGATTCCTAATAAGATGTGGCATCTATGCTGATGAAGGAAATAGTAATATTAGCTTGAAGAGCATAGAGCATTAGCATGGAGTTTCTAAAAAGATGAGCTGCTGGTTTTTTTGGGGGATTTTTCTATCCTACTCTATGGCTTGGTCTCCAGCCCAACAGATTGATATGAATGGATCATTTAGATTTAGGCAGAACCTAACAAGCTGTTGGAGCGCCACAAAACACATGAGCAGGAGAACATCTAAACTAGGATAGTGGTGCTTGAGGACCGGTATTTCTTTTGGAAATATGGTTGAATTTTCATCATGGTGTAAAAATGGCGAGACAGAATCACTACTGAACATTTACAGATTTCTCAGAGAGGCTTCCCGTAATAACGGCTGATTAAGCTTTCACACTACATCCTACCTCGGCTCTGAGCTCTCACCAACCAGTAAAAGTCTGTCTTATCTCGAATTTTGTTTCGTTTTGTTCTTTTCCTTTCCATTGTTCTTATTCTCACTTCCTATAGTAACGCTGTCTTGCATTTCTTTAATGAATCAGCCATGGTGCCCATTCAAAATGACCATTAGTTTAATATCCAGCTGCTGGTGAAGCGAAACTCAGCTGTAACGTAACCTCCAGGCAGGAACACTGAGCTGCCATTTGTGCCTTCTGAGCTTCAGAATACTGCAGGGCAACAACAGCTCCAGGAATATCCATAATAACACCACTGTGCCATCAAAATGAGTCGGAAACATATATTTTAACGGTCACAAGTATTTAAAGCTATTTTTATGTATGGCTTATGTATTTTATGGCCTGATTTGTTCCGTTAGCGTTAAAGAAACTTACTGATACTGAGCTGTCTTTGGATCATAAACCAAACCAAAAAACTTATCACAAGACACAAAGTGCATATAAAGTTGCAGTGCAGATGTTGTGCAAAAACAAAAAACCTAAACAAAACATGGAAGTGAATATGATTTTCCTCTTGCAGGTGTTGGATCTGAGCACAGAGGGGAAGGAGGAGGTTTTCTACGGACCAACACTGCCATTCGCCTCCAATGGGATAGCCACATGTTTCCTCCCAGCTCCTTACTTTACCTGCCCAAACCTGCAGACCCTCCAAGTACCCCATCACAGAATAGGTGCTGTTTAAGAACAAACTGAACACAGACACACACCCAGCTAAACCATAGACAGTCAGTATTTGCAAACTTGACTGATGAAAATGCACTTGATCATTGTGATGTACACGGATTTCTCTGAAACACCCAAATGCATTGATCGTACTTTCCAGATTTAAAATGAGCCATGCAATTCTCCAAACTTCTATGAACAAGCTGCACTCCATCAATACAGCATATTAGCTGTATTTTCCCAAAGACTGAGACACTGATGATGATTAGCAATGTCATGATGAGCAAGTTGTTCTCCAGAAGACATCAGCTAAATGCTGCTCCTGCAAACAAGTAATAGTCAATAACAAAAGAAGCTGAGCTGCTCAACTAACCACAGCCGTTCAAAAAAAAAAAAGGCATTTTTTTGTAACCCATAATAGGGCTGTAAGACTTTTTCTAGCTAAAAATCGCTAAACGGTATAACTTTTCCATTTAACCTCTATACTCACATTTGTGGCCTGAAAAACATGTTAAAAGTTTTTCAAGATGCAAAAGGACAAAGTCTGTTTTTTTAAGTAAACGCATGAACTTTGACCGCATGAGGCTGAAACTCATTAATGCATAAAAGACCATGTCACTTTTTTATTAAAAAAAAAAAAATCTTATGTAAAAAATAAAAAATATGACTTAAAGAAATGACTCACCTGCTAAAGCAGTGACATGCCACTCTATGTGTATGCTGTTGACCTGTGTGTGTGTGACTTCTATTACGCTCAGGACCTAAGACTGTTTATGTTCATCTGAATGTTTGGTTATTGTCAATTCAACATGTATGGGTTGAATATTCTCCAGAATATATAAATGTATGGTACTGCAGTGTCATTTAAAATCATTCATGAGAAAAAAAAAAGTCATACCTGGACTTCCCTCGTCTGTCCAAAGCAACACGTCTGCAAGAATATATGGCAAATATGCTGAATAAAGATGCTGTAAAAACGCACAGAGCTGCCGTTTTAATTAACAGTTGTGACTTAGATGCTTAATTATTTCCCATTATTGTGCAAAAGCATTCCTCTGCTGCTAGCTCTCTGCAAGGATTCACTGCCCGGCTGATACTGCTGCAGGAGCAGAACTCAAATGAGAAGATGCATTGCAGTTTGGTGAGGCTGGAAAATGACAAGCAATGACAGAAAATGAGACTTGGTGATTGTAGGAGACAGAAGTGAGACTTCATGTGATGAGGCGCAAACTAAAGCTGGATTGCAAGAGATTGCAAGGCCAAAGAGAGAAGGAGAGAATTGGAACAAACAGTACTCCTCTCCTTTACTCATTTTTTTCCTTTTTTTTTTTTTTTTTTTTTGGGAGGGAGTGAGTATTGAACGCTTTGGGCTCGCCCCCGACTGTCATCAAATCTACAATTCAGAGCCAACCCAGCAAAGATGGATCCTGACAATGTGAAACCAAATAGTACTTTGAGGTTCACTTTCCTCACTTCTCTAAATGAAAAGGCAGAGAAACTGGCAAAGGAGCACATTTGCATTTATAGTCACATTTTATTTCAGTAGTAACACATCCTGCACCTTCTTTACAACATGTACAATATATACAAACTGGTGATATTAAAGCACTGAAAAAGTTTGATAAGTCCAACTTATTAAATGTTCCCAAGATGTAACAGAGGTCGCTACATTTTCCAAGATCTTTCTAAGACAAGATCCAGATTAGCAAAAAATATCATGCCAGTGATTCTTGGGGGTTGTCTGCGAGTCGGCCTTCTTTGAGAAAAACTTCAGTCGCTCTCCAGGCTGCTTATTTCTGCCTGCCCACTCTCCCCGAGGAGCCGCAGCAGCTTCATATATGCACTCCTGTTGCAGAGGAAGATGTGTCATATTCAGTGAAAGCACACAGTTACAGGATGGTTTCCAGTCGTAGCACACGACGCCTGCTCGTTGTCTAGACAACTTATAAATAGTTAAAGGCAATGAGTACTTTCTGCATGACTCCCAGGACGTGATTCATGTGTTCAGCTCACCTCAAGTCGATGTTCTTGCCCAGTCCTCTTTTGTGTTCAGAGTTTCTCAGACTGAGAGTCAAGCTGGGGATTAAAGCTTGAACCGCGGACGGATTCAGGACGGCTACGGTCTCCAGGACACCGTAGACCTGCCTGTCGTAGACGCCCTCGTTCTCCTCCACAAACGACCTGACAGCATTAAAATGACAGAAAGAGTTCATTCAGCAAGTCTGCATCACAGTTTTGAGCCGTGAACATTTTCCTGACAAAGGAAATGCAACAACAGCTCTCAGCGTGTAAATGTGCAGATATTTACCGCTTCGTTTTATTATCAATTACCGTAAGACAGCGATCATCTGCTCACACGCTCCCTCTCTGGATGCAGCGGCGCATCGCTCCACCACAAGCTGTAATGCATCTGTGCCTACCTTCCTCACTGCACGAGCGCGCGCACACACACACACACACACACACACACACACACACACACACACACACACACACACACACACACACACACACACGTACACAACGTCTGATATTGGAACACCAGCTTTATTTCCAGGTAAAGTTGTGCTCATATTTATTCATACCCTTTCATTAAAGAAGAAAAAAACAGCTGCCTGTAAAGTAAGCTGAAATTGACTAAAGTAATAATCAATAAAAATTTTATGAAAATCATTACATTATTTTCTAATTCTGATTCAATAGAAATATTTTTTTTTAAAGCAAACAAATAAGACAATTTATTACATATTACATCAGTCATAAACTAATATTTAGTTGAACAATCCTTTAATGTTTCTGCTCCAGTCAGGTGTTTTCTGTTCCTCTCAGTCAGACTTCTGCACCTGTTGACAGGTATTTTGTCCCACTGTTCAACAGAAAAGTGCTCTAATTTGTCCAGGACCAATTTGTTTGTTTGTTTTTTTCTTTCTTCAACTCAATTAAATGAAAAAACAGTGTATTATATGACTAAATTATATTTTTTGCAAATTTTTAGTTCTTGTTCCTATTTTAAGTCTCCAGTTATTTGAGCGACTGTTGTAAATTCAGCCTTTTCTTTAATGAAAGGGGATGAAGACATATGAACACAACAGTAATTGAGGTTTTCAGGAGGAGACCGTGTGAGATTTGGGTGCAAGTCGGACCTTGTGGCTCATTGACCAGCATCAAACAGCGCAGCAGAGAGGGGAGGGGCAGGGTGAGGAGGGTGACGTCTGCGTCGCCGTTTCGTCTCAGAAGCTCCAACAGAAACATGAGGACTGATGTGAGGCGAGGAGGGGGAGCGTGACCTTTGAACTGCAGAAAGTTCTCGCTGTGGAGTCACAGAACATCATTTATCGGTTTCAGTCGAAGCGATGCGACATTGTCCAGCGCATCCGAGCTCTACCTACCAAAGCACCTCGAGAACTGTCCTCCTCAAAGCGGCTCCCCGCGGGGTTGGGTTGGCTTCACAGGCACCCAGAAGCACCGGGTGGTTGCTGATGACGCCCATGGAGGGCGAGGCGGGGAGAAAGTGGTCCAGATATCTGCGGGTTACAGAGTGAAGCTGCTGCCTGAGGTAAGTTCCCTGCGACTGAGAGACACCTGAAGCCACTGACAGACCCTGAAAGAGAGTACATTAATAAAACAAGTCATTAATGCCAGTTTATATTACTGTGGTTGTGTTTCTTTTAGGTCAACAGCTGTGAGGAAAGAGGTCTGTCCTCACCTGTAGGTACAGGGGCAGGCTGTCTCTCACAGTTTTGTCCTGCTGTGGGAGGTGGTGGGGAAGGAGGAGTCCGTTTACAATCCGGAACAACAGCTGCTGAGCTTTGGAAGCGGCCAGCAGGGGGCCCCAGTGCTTCACTATGCAGCCTGGCTCACACAGAACAGAGAGACTTTGAGTTGTCTACAAAACTATCATCACTTTTTACTGCTGCGTGTTACTGGAGCTGCACTGCAACTGTAACAACATATGGAGCGTGCTCGTACCCACAGCCCAGTACGCCAGCTGGATGCCCTCCTGGTTCTTGCTAACCATATAAGGTTTAATGTATTTCAGGATGTCGCCGATGTAGTCGAGGGCTCTGGTTACCATGGCCGACTTCTCAGACAGGAGCTGCAGACCGCTGTACACGCTGCCTACAGCCTGACAGCACATGGAAGCAGATAAGGATGAACATTTGTGAGAACGTTTGCATGTAAATGTAGGCTGCTGAAGAAGAAACCAGATATGACTGTGATGTAGTTTGAATACATTATAAAGAGTAGAAGCTTATGTAAAGGTTTCAGGTTTTTTTTCCCTCTTAGATATGCAAGAATGATGCGTCCTGGGACATTTCAAAGACAAACATTACTCATGAATTCAGTCCTCTTAAGGCGACCGCTGCTATTAGCATGAATATACTCCAGTGCATTTGTTTTCTGGAAGCATGTTTTACCTTGACAAACATCTCCAGGGCTGCATTGGGCTCGGGCTTGCCGGCTGTGGGATGGAATCCGGCTTTCTGCAGAAGACTGTCCACCTCCGGAAGTCTTAGAACAAGCCGGGTCAGTTCACACAGCTGCTCCCCAACAACCCGGCCTAGATGAACGCAAACACAAACTCTGAATCAGTTCTCTCTCTTCATACCAATACCTGTAACATCTGAACAAGCTGAACTCCAGAGATCAACACACAAGTCATAACTTAAACTCCTGAGTAAAGAGGGGGCTGTGAAATCACCTGTTCTGCTGGTAGACCCGTCAGAGTTCCTGTGAGTGTGTTGCTGTAGAACACATCTGATCCAGGTTCTCACCGAGAGGCCTTGAGCCGAACCGGACACGGCAGCATTAGCACCAGCGCTCAGCGACAACACCAGCTCACTGGGAAGTCACAGACACAACAAGTAGCAACGGAAAGTTGAAGGAAGTTGTTAACGTCTAAGACTTGCAACGTTTTGTGTGACTATGAAGCTGAAATAAAAAAAGGGCTCAAGCCGTTTCTTCACCAGGAATGAAGCTAATGGCTCATTTTATAGGTTGCATTTGGTGAGAGCTGTCAAACGTGCAGCGATGCTCAGCAGGTGGGTACGTCTGAACATTAAACAAGCGGTGTGTCCTTATTCTGCTTTTTTAATCAGGTGTATGAAGCTAAGGACACTGAGCACAATAATCACGTTGTTTCGTCCCTTTCAGTGTAATTTTAAAGATGCGCAGCACTCTGATAGCAATAGCTTTGTTGGTACTAATTTTAAAACCCTGAGGATCCTCCATGTCCTCGTCTATCCATCAGACCGTGCACTTGGATGAAACGTTGTTCATCTTTTAACCTCGTCATGTAATGGAAAAGCCTAACTACCTGTTTTGGAGAAGGTGTGGAAGGTAGCGTGTCACCAGAAGTGGATGCACCATGTCATCCCAGCCAAAGCATTGCATGATGGAGTGGACTGGGTTGGGCTGAAGGTCTTGGGGGGCGGAACTGGGCAGATCAAAGGCCAGCAAGGTGAAACCTGAGGAAAGCCAAAGTAATTCTGTCCTTTAGTTCTTCAACGTAAATGTGACGTTTTTAGCCGAATCCTCTCGAGTCGGACTCTTCAGGTCCGTTCCCGAACGTCTCTCTGGGGGTGGGGTGGGGGGTTACTGACCTGCAGCTGCATCCGCCAGCTGTGGTGGAGGGGTCTGAGAGAGGCGCAGGTTGCGCAGGAAGGGGAAGAAGTGCCCCCACAGAGCAGATGCTACCGCCAGGTGGCGCTCTTTCATCACACTGTTGGTAGCGGGCGCCCAGGTCAAGGTGGGCGCCGACTGGATGGGAACGCTCTGCTGATGGACTCGTCTGGAAGAACACAGACACGTTCACCAAAGAAAAGAAGAAATAAACAAGTCTATTTTAAACAGCCACCCCCCCCCCAGCCCCAACCTTTCCCTACTCCACCCTCTTCAGCTCCTCTGTTTCTCTCCTTCGCTCCTCCTTCATTTTCCTCGCCTTCTCTCATGGGGGATTACTGGGTGCGGCGGTGCGCTGCAGTGTGGAGGGGGGCGGTGGAGCAAGGTGTGGGGAGGGAGGATATTACAGGCATCGACTGGAGCCTAACGCTGATCCCCTGTACACAGACTATACTTTGGCTCTTGTGGCTCATCCCTGGCTCCGGCCCCAGTCGCTCCAGCAGCCCCACAGTGGCTGGCATTAGCCCTGATAAGCAGCTGAAGGAGCTGTAATCTCATTTAGACTGGAGATGATCCTTCTGTTCCTCTCACTCACCCACACGGGGGTGTGGAGAACAAGGGGTTAAGGTGTGACGGGGGGAGACAGAAAGGATAGAGGAACAAGCAGCCCCCTCTTCCTACCTCAACCATGCCAAGGTACACATGCGTGCGCGCACATACACACATCGACGGTGCCTTCCCTTCCAGCAAGGTTGCATCTAATCCAGAGAGAGCTGAGACAATCGATTAGAGTCTGAATTCATTAGCCTCGTTACTACAGCAGAATGGGCCTTTCACACCCATCAACCCTCATTGTACAAGACATCGTCAGAGACCCCACTTAATCCTCCTCTCTGTGCCGTCTTATGTACACTCACACAAACACACGCGCACACACACAACCGCAAGGAAGCACGGTTCACCTTTCCCCAAGATGCTCCTCTAGAAATGTGCATAAAACAAGAGTTTAGCGTTAGCAGTGTTGGTCACTTTCCGTTTCTTTGCTCCTAATATTTGTCATATTTGCAGGATACTATATGCAACCTGAACAACTGTATACACAGTACTACTGTTTATATTACACACTGAATACTACTGTCATTTTTATTCCTGTTACTGCTAACATTACTATCATGTGCATATTATGTTTACTTTATCATACCGTATTATCAGACCATATGCACACGACTGAACCCATATCATGTGATCTTACCTGCTCCAACACGTCTTTAACACTTAGACATGTTATCATGTTCAGTAAACCACTGTTTTCTATACAAGTTGTATTACATCACAGCAATTATACTTTTTATTTATTTTATTTCACTTTAATGTACAAATCGTACAATAATATAAGGTTTATTGTATTGTGTTACACTGTATACTCATCATACTCCACTTACTATAAAATACAGGGAGGTCTCCTTCATGGAACTTCGGCTACAAACCGACCAGGGACATTTGCTGGAGAATGACTGCATAGATAATTATCATGATTATTGCATGTTTATTATATGACACCCTACTGTACTGTATTAGTATATAATGATATGCAATAATCTAATAATAATAATAATAATGTATTATACTCTATAACTATGAGATAATACATTACATAACATTTTACTGCTGCACTACAGAAGGTCATGCTGGAATTATCACGTTACTTTTTATATAATTTACTGGTTACATTTACACTTTTCTTTTACCTTTACGCTGTATGTACCGCATTAAAGCTGTAACTGCATAACTGCTAGTTTTCTCATGTTTTCCTTGTTTATTATCTTTTTTATAACTTCTCATGTGAAACATGGAAACTATGCTGCCGGCCATAAATCGCCCCTCTGTCATAAATAAAGCTTTTTTTTTTTTTTTTTTATTAAACTGACCTGAAACAGACATTTAACTCAGATAATGACATTAGCTGAATGATACATCTTTTTATCTTTGCTTTTGATAGAAAATTAAAGTGTTTCTACATTTTTTGCTTTACCAGAAGGTGTGCATCTTTTCCAAATAAGAACATGGGAATTAATTGTTTGTGCCAAAAACAAATCCAACAGGATGAGTCGAGGTCAGCTCACCTCATCAACCAGCAACACCCCCACCGTCCCAAATCACAGGGTCATGGGAAGAAATCAAAGTGAGGCATTATGTCTGCGCCTGGCTTCTTGCCTCGGTACCATGACGGCGGCTATCGAGAGGGAATATTTGGACCCTCCGCTGCCTCAACCATTGGCAGAATAATTCTCTTAATGTGTGCAGATTCCACATGGCTCTTAATAGACGTAATGATGTTCAGGCTAAATTTGCCAGGATATGTAATTGCCTATTAATTGTGTCACAGAAAAAGGCATTAATCACAAAGACATACCAAGAATTGCCAGGCTGAGGAATTATGTTTAATTTGGTGGGATGAAAAGGAGACACGCTGCATGGTATTTTCCTATTTGCCTAAATGGGTCAGTGTGTTCTGGGCCATAACACAGAGCGCTTCGGAGTTTTCTTCGCTCTCTGGGGCATTATGTGCACATGTTTACCAGCCATCCCTCAGATCCCAGTTTGGAAAGGGCTGCTGCTACAAATGCTGATAAAACAAGGCAAAGTTAAGTTACCTTTCCTACATATTTACATCACTCCTCAGTCCATAACCCTCCTCTTTCGCATGATTTCTGCCTGCTGTCACCTCCACTCCCAGCTCCACCTCCTCACATAAACAGACACTGTTCCAGCCATGGATCTCTGACCTTCGGCTGGGGTCATTCGTGTAACAAACACCCCTGTCCGATAGTTGAACCTATTCTGAAGCTCTGCTAACTGCCATCTCTCACACACCCACAGCACTGCTGCCGTCCTCAGAACGACAAGGGGGTCCATACAGGGTCCCCTGAGCATGTAACTCTAACAAGGGTTCTAGCAGCACCTGCTGAGGGTGGCCAGGGGGTCAACGTACCTCCTGAGACTAACGGGAGGCCTCGATGCAACACAGATTCTTTACAGACAGTCGTGCTGACTGCACAATCCTCCCATTGTCAGTATGGGAAGTGAGCGGACTCTGGGCTGGGAAGAGCAAGAGACATGGTTCTATTCTGCTGGCCGGCCGGCTTGGCCTTTGCTTAGCGACAATCCAAACATGCCCCCCCACCAGTGGAGCAGCTAGGTTAATAATGAAAGAAGAATTAATGTTGAGTGAATATTTGCACCTGAGTTGTGAAAGGACGGTCTGCAGGAAAGCTAGGGCAGAGTTCAGCTCGGACTGGCGACAAGCAGGTAGCAGCCAATCAAAGCCCTCGTTGAGCAGCTTTTCCTCCGATAGGCTGAGACTGGGGCTCATCTCAAACACCTCGACCACGCCCTCCAGGTAGGAGGCGAGCGGCCCCCAGAGAGCAGTTCTTCGAGACGTCTCCGTGGTCTTGTTGTAGAACTCCTTGGCTGTCTCGTTAAAGGAGGCGGCCAGCCAGGTGGCCTGGGCGCCGACATCCAGACCCCTGTCCTGCAGTAAAAAACCAGGTAATTGCTCAGAAAAACCTCACTTTATGGATCGATCTTTACATTACAGCTAAAAACCTAAAGACAAATTCCTTTAACTGGTATTTATGAGAGGTAACGATCAGCAAACACACCTGGAACAGCAGCAGCAGCGACAGCTGTCCCCTCCAGACCAGCGTACGGTAAGCCGGAGGGCAGTTAGAGGGCAGAAAGCCAAGCAGCTCGCAAGCTCTGCTGGCCACGTCCTCCAGCTCTACCTCATGGGCCACAACCAGAAACAGCAGCAGAAAGTTCATGAGACCTGCTTCCGACAGCTCCTGCATCTTCTTCGACGAGAACCGAGAGTAAATCCTGAAAACGGGGAACAAACACGAGCGGAGGGTCAAAGAGGTCAGCGCAGGAAGAAAAAAAAAATCATTTAATGAGAACTATCTCACACATCTCTTTACCTCTGATAACCAACTCATCGGATGCAATTTGTTTTCCTAAAATCCCCGACTTTAAATGTTTGACAAACGGAACTTTCTACCTGCCTCCATCACCCTGCAAGCTCCAGGGGAGAGACTGGGCTGCCCAGCCTGTGTGTGTGTGTGTGTGTGTGTGTGTGGGCGAGAAAGACAGAAAAAAAAACAAGAGAGTGAGTAAGAATAGAGAACCACCCAGTACGCTGTTACATCCTGCGGGCACTGTGGAGAAATGCCTTTAAAGATCATGTTAAATGTCAGAGACACTCAGACACACAGCAGTAGGTGCTTGGTCCCTCTCTCTACAGCCAAACCAATTTACTGCAACACCAGAGAGAGATCAATAAATCCACACACACACGTGCGTTGCCACACATCCAGCCTTGCTGTTTGCTTGCCTGGCAGGAGAACACAGAAGGCTGAAGCCCCCGTTACCCCGCCCTCCTCCTCCTCCTCCTCCTCCTCCTCGACATCGCATCTACCAAACACAGACGCAACCCACACAGGTGAGTTGAGCTGCTGTTTGGGTCAAAACACAAACAGAGAGCATCCTGAGACAAACTCTGGAAGATGTATGACTGATGCAGAAGGAAACTGAAGCAAGGATGGGGGGGGGGGGGGGTGTCTGGGAAAGACCAGGTTAACACCAAACCCAGCTTATTTCCACCCACATAAAAGCATAAAAGAAGGTGGAGAGGCGTGCCGTCAGAGCAGGAGGAGAGGGAGATTTAAATAGATGAGTGGGTAATATGTAACCAGGATATAAGCAGCATGCTGGGGTGCAGCAGTGGGGATTTTCTGCCTTCTCTCCCAACCTGTCGGTCTGTTTGTTTATTCCGGACAGATTTTCTGTAACGGAGGCGAGCAGATGCTCCCGACTCCTGGCATGGTAGATCCGCATGCTCGCAGCCGATCCCGTTAATGTGGTCGTTGTGGGTGTCCCGCACAGCCTGGCCAGGAGTGGGAACGTTGCCGAAACGTTGCAGCGGTACAGTCGGCACGCCTCGTTTTGGTGGAGGGAGGTGGAGCAGGCGAGAATCTGGACCCATCCCAGCCCAGTCTAGCTCTTGCCAGGCCCCCCCCTTACCTCCCCCCTTGCTTCCCCGCCACCCGATGTACCCTCTCCATCCGTGCTGGAAACCAACACAGCTTTGTTAAGGCGAATTAACCGCCACGCTCGTTAGCTAATTAGCCCCCATGTCTGCAGCGCTACTGAGCACATTCCAGACAGAGGGAAGTCATTAGGCGGATTTATCTGCGGCTGCCACTCTCTGGCAACCTGCCGCTGGGGTACGGTTCGGTCCAACGCTCGCTTCTGATTTCAAATAAATTTGTTCATTTAGTTTTTTTTTTTTTAAATTTTTTTTACATCCAGCCTAAACACACACTCCGTCCCCAGTTAACACCCTCACGTTCTCTTAAACCAAACCATTGCTCTAAGGAGCAGGTGCACAGCTTGCGTGTGTGTGTGTGTGTGTGTGTGTGTGTGTGTGTGTGTGTGTGTGTGTGTGCATCAGTCAGGGGCTCCTTGGGTCTGGCTCGTGGTGAAGAGCAGGTGGTTGACTCCTGAGACACCTGCTCCGCTGGTGGGCCTGGGTAAATATCAAAGCCTCACTGGGAGACTCTGGTGCACCTGGCACACACACACACACACACACACACACACACACACACACACACACACAGACGAGACTCAGATGCATGATAGTTTGCAATCACACATGTTGTGCGAGCATTACGGCAGGTATGCACCTACGCACACAATCCAAACAGCTGTTTAAACACATCTGAAGACGGAGGAGATCATTTCCTTTTTTAAACCCCAGTCCTGAATGGTAATTACTTCTCAGAACCAATCCGACCAGCAGCGCCACCGCAGAAGAGACGACAACGCTGCCAAGCCGCCTCTTCATCCTTACCTCCCCTTGATCTGCCTCTGTGAGACTCCTCCGGCCCGGTCCTGGGCGAGGCACAGCGCCAGCACTCGGAGGAAGATGTGGAAGGAGTTGGCAGAGCGATAGAGCTGGGTGTGATCCGGAGAGTAGAGGGGAGAGGGAGAGCAGCACCTGCGGGCCTGCTCCAACAGAGCCAGAGGCGTCTTGTTCAGCGTGGCCAAGCCAGACATCCCCAACCATGGCACGGTGAACGAGGCGTTCTGGAGAGGAGAGACGCAACGTTGCTTTACTCTAACGTAGAACTGATCAAACTTAAAGTCAAAACATAATTAGAGTGGAAACAAAAAGAAAAAGCAGCTAAATTAGTCAAACGCCGCGGAGAATTTCCAACTAATGGGGTTAGAATATTTATTGAGGAACAGCAGAGAGCACAATGAACTGATTCCATGTCTGTTCTTACCAGGTTCTTACTGAAATAGTCCCAGAGGATGGAGACAGCAGCGGTGCTCGGCTCCCACAGCAGACACAGACTGAGACAACAGTGGACGTGCATCCTGACCTGCTCCTCTGCTAAACCACTCTAGAATTAAATATATTTGCTCTGTAAATTTATTATGCAAACAGAAATAAAAAACAAATTGCAGATGTTTAGGAGCAGTGCTGACCTTGGGAATAAACTTCAGTAACTCTTCTACAAATGCCCAGTTATCCTCCTGCTGTTTCTGGAGGTGAAGATATAAAATATAACATGACAGAACATCAATCGTAGGTCTTTAATCATCAGATGCTGAAACAAAGTTGCTCAGATATACAAGGTGCTTCTGTGTCGCTGCGTTAAGAGGAAAACAGAGTAGCTCAGCTCTCCAACACAATGTCAAACCAAACAGACTTATTTCAGGAAAAAAAAGCCACCAAGCTTGCAGAAATAATGTTGTTATTAATCCAACATGAATGAGATTAAATAAAATCTCCTGCTTTGAACCTGAAAGATTACATTTTAAAGTGAGGCGTCTGGACAGATCTCTGATTTTCCTGAACAACTGTTTAAACTCTCAGACCTGCTGTCCAGAAATCCATCACAGTTCCACACTGATAACTCTGCCAAACACTTTTCCCCATGATTCCTACCCCCACGTTGGAGTAGGAACATTGTGACTCTTGGTCTCTTACCTCGTTCTGAACTGTTCCGCTGCGACTGTGCTGACCCAACATTGCCAAATGAGTGACCATCCACCATGTGAATCCCAGAGGGTCTTTACAGTGTGTAGGAAGGCCACTAAAGTTCTCCGCTGCAGGCTTCCCTGCAACCAGGGGCTTCAGCAGTGAGTTCATGTAGCTCCACAAAGACTAGCGGGAAAGCACATTGGTTAAATTAATCTGGGGCCAATTTATAGTGCGACTGTGGATGTGGGTGTTTTTGGGGGTTACCTGTGTGTGCAGCCCTTTCTTCCTGTTGTCCAGAAGGTACATGAGCAGGATCCAGAGCTCTTTGGTGCAGGTGCACAGGTAATGATTGCTGCTCACTGCCTCTGTAGGTCTCACCTGGACATCAACAGGATTCCTTCAACATCAGCAAACGCAGCTTTCATCACTTCAGCTATGAATACTAAATAAAATCAGAAATACCACCTTGCTATACTTTCCCATTGCCAGACCAGTAAGGTCACAAAGCAGACTGCACAGGTGCTCCTCAAACAGACTGGTGTCAGTCAGGTTCTCTCCCGTCAGGTTGACAAACACCACCTGGCCTGGAGACAGTCCCCATGATAACGACTCCAGATTTGTCCCGTTTCAGTGCATTTACTTCTGAAGAATCTGTCTGAAACTCATACCTTGCATCTTGTGACCAAGCATGTGCAGGATCTCCAAGACTGACCAGTGTACGTCGAGATGAAGGTGCAGCAAGTGCCAGGAGGGAGGAAAAATCTGTGGGAGGAATGTGGAATACCAAGGTTCAGATCAATAAAAGAAACACACATAAACACAAAAAACACCAATAAAGTTGAGGGAGTCATAAAAAAAACAAAACAAAACTAAAGTAATTCAGTTATTTCCACACTTGAGTTTGTTTTCCAGCGAGCTGACCGTTATGTAACACATGCTGCATCTGCGCTGCGTAACCTGTGATCAGCAGTACCTTCCCCTGGTTCTGTATGCTGAAGGCGCTTTGAACACCGGCAGGCAGATCCTTGAGACGTCCTACGAGGAGTGTGATGCCAAACAGCTCCTCCAGAAGAACAGAAGGGAGCTGATGTTCCATCTCCTCAAAGGGATGTGAGCGACCTGCATCCAGGGGCCTGTGAGGCTTGACATATCTGAGCACACACAGACAACACACTGAAACCTGCCGAATGCACAAAGTTTCAGCGTGTGCTGCTTTCAACATTGAATATGTTGTTTTACCTGTGCAAGAAGACTTTAACATACTGCAGAAATGAAACGCACTGCTGTCGAAGGTCCTCTGCTTCATAGTGCAGCTGGCCTGCCAGTCCTAAGGAGCAAATGCATTCATGCTGCGTTAAACTAGACTCCTAGAGCGAACTGAGAAACTTTCTAATGCAATTAATGATATGAGTACTTAATTGTCAGACAAAATAAGACATTTTATCAGAAGAAAGACAAACACATTCATTTAGCGTTACATAATGAGACAACATGCAAACTATTCACAGTTGAAGTGAGGAATGATCTGATTTTAAGGCAACATTCTGCTGATATGGAATCTGACAGAGTTATCTGCATTGCGGATCACATTTACACAAACTCACCAAAATCATGTGAGCTGGACTGGACTAAAGTCTCCAACTTGTAAAACTTTTGCCTGAAACACAAAAAAGAGCAAAGTCGGAGAATTTTCTTTAGTGAACATTAAGCCAAAAAGTAAAAAGTCTCTCTGAAACTGATATGAATAATCTCTCTGATGATAATTCTGTGCGCTTTATAGGAGGCAGCATGACACGCGTGCAGTACAGAAGGTCTTTTCACATACTAAGAAGTATCAACCCTAACATGTAGCATTACCAAAATCAAGGAGATAAACTCTGCGCCGGTCTGTCGTGGTGAAGAAGGAGCTGAGCCAGAAGGGGAAGCTCTCGATTTACCAGTCGATCTACATTCCTACCCTCACCTATGGTCAAGAACGAGATCTCGTATACAGGCGGCTGAAATGAGTTTCCTCCGCTGGGTGGCCAGGCTCTCCCTTAGAGATAGGGTGAGGAGCTCGGTCATCCTGGAGGAGATCAGAGTAGAGCCGCTGCTCCTCCGCATCAAGAGGAACCAGTTGAGGTGGCTCGGGCATCTGGTTAGGATGCCTCCTGGACGCCTCCCTGGTGAGGTGTTCCAGGCACGTCCCTCTGGGAGGAGACCCCGGAGAAGACCCAGGACACGCTGAAGGGATTATATCTCTCAGCTGGCCTGGGAACGCCTCGGGATCCCCCACACAGAGTTGGCAAATGTGGCTGGGGAGAGGGAAGTCTGGGCTTCCCTGCTTAGCCTGCTGTCCCCGCAACCCGACCCCGGATAAGCGGCAGAGAATGGATGGATGGAAAAACTCAGCTAAAAGTCACTACCGAGCATTGCCATTTAAACAAAACACAATTCAAACTCCAAAACATTGTGAGGCATTTAGTAAAAACAACAGAGTAGCACTGTCTACTTTAGAGTGTCAGATAATTTCCCATCAAACTAACCACACCCACAAGGTGTCATATGACAGAAGAGACAGCTGATCATAAAGATTCTGTCTCACCTCTGTGGGACAAAAACTACATGAGCTGGAAGCCGAAATCCTAAACCATGTCTTACTTGTGTTGTTTTGTTTCAAACTTTTCCCACTCTTCCCATCATATACTATGCTGAGCTTCACTTCCTTCTGGATGCTTTTTGTTTCTAACATGAATTTTGGAGCTATTGCATCGTTCTCCTGACTGATTATCAAAATAGGAATTGATCATTAGAAGTGGCTGATGGGTTGCTGAAATATATGCTGAACATCTCCATTAAACATCTGTCAAGCTGCTCTGGTTCACTTTTTTAGCTTCTACTTTCTCCAGCTCATCAGACATTACTTTGCTAATTTCTAGATGAACTGGACCGCTGTCCTCTAGTTCTCACTTGAAGTAATTAGGTTTTTATTTAGGAAGATGTTTACTGTGTTCCAGCTAAATGGTAAAAGATTCCGCACTTCTGACACTTATATACCAACCTCACATATATCAGCTTTCTATTTAGCCTATAATCATACATACCTCCCTAGTATTTGTGAAAATATACTTAATTTATTTTTGGTATATTACTTTAGAAGCATAAAAAACAAGCATTGTGATAAAGATGTACATCTTCTGCTTCTGTGGACAAGGTCAGGGCAGGAAGTAGGAGGTGGAACTGCCAACTATTAACTTTAGTTTAGGTTTTCTTCAAAAAGCAAACTTAAGCATAATTGGTTAAATCCAATCTTACCTGAACAGACCAAAGAGTAACTTTGTAGACTCTACTAATGCTGTCTCTGTTACCCAGGAGAAGCCAAAGATATCCACTGTGTCTGTCTCGTACTCAGCAGGGGCTGGGTCAAGATGCAGCAGCAAGCTGCAGAGTGGATCAAATAACAACACAGTTTACTTACAAAGGCTTTTCTCACACCATCAGAAGGTAGGTGATGTGAATGATAAAAAAAAAAATAAAAAAAAAATGGGGGAGAGAGAAAGTGTGGTGAGAGGGGGTTGGGGTGTTGCAAAAGATTACAGGATTACAAGGAAGTCAACAACGCTGAACTGACAGACATTGATTGTACCGTTTCAGTGAGCCTCTTGCAGTATATCCATCTGAGGACAGTGGTCCAGTGGTGTCATCTCTTACTTCAGAGCAGCAAAAGCATGGTGGTCGGGTAGGAACCAGAACACAGCTGTCTGCTGCAAAGGGGGAAACTGGTGGAGTGAGGGACTCACTGAAGTCATCTGCCATGCTGTCAGCAACACCTTTCATGATAACAAGTAGAGGAGAAGCATTAAAAAATAGCTCATTTTTGCATTTGAAACTAATTTAAACAGAAGTAACACCTTAACAGATATTTCCACCAGTGTATAAGCATTTATCTGAAGAGAGAATAAATATACACATGCCCCATAAAAGCATAAGACATGTTTCATGCACATCCTGGGTATGGTAACGATGCTCATATCTATCAGGCTATTTCAATACATTTGTCAGGAAATCCGTGAGTAAATATTTCAGCAGCAGTTAAAACAAACTTTTAATTAATTTACGAAAACGACTGCGGGGCCATGTGTTTGGGGAAACATGATAGCCTGAGCTTCATTTACCTTTATAATGACTAGCAACTTTCTTGTAGCAACGTTATGCCCAATGCGTAGTGCGTTCGTAGAGTGAAAATAAATACAATTCCTATAGAAACACAAGATAATAAACAGTGACTAACCTTGTATTTTCATTTCTTATTCAATTCTTACGGTACCATAATATGTAAAACTACCTACAGTGAAAACCAAATGTCATTGCAACATTGTTTGGATTGTCTAGCTCTCCCGCGCGTTCAGTGTGCGCATGCGTGGACACGCCGATGATTGGTCCGAAGTTTGGCGATAGGCGTGGCCAGTCAGTCCCAAGAGCTGTGATGACAAGAGGTTTCCCTGCTAACTACTTCCTCTGTCGTTCTTTTTGTCCGTTTCCTCAGGTACTTCTGGTAGTTGTCATTAAAACATATCAAATAAGTATCACATATGTGCTATGTGATATACTATGTAGGTGAATGGTTACTTATATATGTGAAAAACAGATATTTTACTCTTTATTAAATTAAAAGTAATTTAACTAGCTTGAAAAGAATTAACTTGGTCTTTTTTGACCAGTTTTTATGAAGTCTGTTTCACGCCAGTACTATTCAGCTGTTTTGTTTAACTATTGCTAACACAATTATAAAATGTCTACATTTCTTATTTGCTTATTTCCATACTCTTTAGTAACATCACAAGCACCGTGGCACCTGTTTCTTCCCTTCCATGGGCTGTTTAGTCAGTTTTAATCCTCGGTTTCGGTGCAGGGGTTCCGCCCAAACTAATTCAACATAATGCAGCGATTTAAGTAGAATTTTAACCACGCGAGCCTAATTTCCATATGCAGATCTGTTTCTCCCAACCGTCCCTCTCGCCATCACACCATTTCTTGCATTCTAATGCATTCTCACATCTTTACAAAAATCCTCCCCACCCGTCTCACGCCGTGGATGTGCTCGTTTTGTCGATTTCAAAACCGGTTGTTTCTGCACGTTTGTCTTTCCCTGCCAACAGATGCACCATAAAAGCAGTGGTTTGCATGATTTACTTTGCATCTTTTATTAGCACGAGTCAGCAGAGAGTACAAAAAAAAAAAAAAAAAAGATGGACGCGTCGAGAATCTTCTTTTCCTGTCGAGACGCCGACCTGCCGTCCAGCTTTCAACAGGAGGCTGTCCGTCTGTGTGAGGGATCTGTCGCCTGGACTGCACAGGTAAACCTGTTTTCTCTTTACTTGTTTTCTTTCTGTCTTTTTTTTTCTTTTCTTCCCCCCCTGTTCCTGTCTGACAAAGCCTTTCTATCATGTGGTGCAAGGCGAAGTGGGAGAGAGATTGAACCTGTGTCATCTCCCCCTCCCTTCTCTTTTCCCCAAACCCCCCTTTCCTGGATTTGATTCACAAATTGGATTGATTGATTATTTATTTATCTATTTGTTTGAGAAAATTACATCGCAAATTGAGACTTAGGACTAAAAGTGTTGATTGTAAACTTGATTCACATCAGCATCTTCCTCACTTTGCTGTATTGAGTGCCTGTAATGGATGGAGCAGGACTTTATTACATTATGGTCAGAACCTCATGTTGTAAACACTTGCAGCCTTTTGAGGCTCCCAGGTAGATCTTTTCTACAAAGGGAAATAAAAACATTGCTCAAAGCGTTACAGGTGTTTCCCATGCATTCCCTCCTGGATGTTGGAGTTGGCTGGAGCTATAGAGAAGAAATACTTTGCTGTCATTTTCAAAGTGAAGTTGCAACATGAATCAGAAAGTTTACATAATTTTTCTGTCGCTACAGCAAACATGCAGGAAAAAAACCCTGCACACCTGAATATGCATTTGGGATTTCCAATCTAAAAGAAAACAGCAAAGTTTCATTGATAGAATTTTTTTTTTCAATTTACAAATGAAGTATTTTTACAGTGATATTTCTCTGCATTTTGATATTTGAATAATGATCTACTTTCTTTTTATATAAATTCTGAGTGCTTTGTATGAGAGAGGAAATTGATCATCTCAGAGAGGGCATGTCCTGATAACTGAGTGGTCCAGTTTGGGAGGAAGCTATATTTGTTCTATGAGCTCCACATACTGTCATTTAGCTTAAAACCTTGTTGAATGCATCATTCTAACAGTGAACTTTCTAGATGTTTGAATCGGTGTCTCCACTGTGTGACAAATGGGTTGATGTGGATTATCACACTTTGAATGGAAGAATATGTTTGATTGGTTTTCTGTAGAGTCAGATCTGCCTTTCATCACTTAGTTTGACTACAACGATGCTTCCTGCGCGCCAAAAGCAGACCCTGACAGCAGAGATGCAACTAAACATATCCATGCTTCCAGATGTTGCTCACTGTTTTTATAGACGGAACAGATTTGCATCAGGAGAGGAGACCATCTTCACCCTTTCCATAAAACATTCCTCACACCAAATGAAACTGGATCACACAGACTTTCATGCTATGCTGCTTCTCCTTGTCATAGACTTCCTATAATGTATTATACACTGTAGATCAGTGGTTTCTGGGGACCCCCTTCATCCAACCCCCCTTTGTTAAACACATAGATCTACTTTTTTCCATCTCCAAAGAAATAAGGACAAATCATCTGCACTGTGGCATTTCTCAGACGTGTCTCATTAATGAACTGGTGTTTACAGGCTCCTAAAACACTGGTTCCATGTAAACCACAGGTGTCTAACTCCAGTCCTCGAGGGCCAGTGTCCTGCAGGTTTTTGTTGTCTCCATGCTCCAACACACTTGACCGAAATTAATGAATAGGTTCACAAGAAGCTGTCAGACGCATTAGATTTGAATCAGGTGTGTTTGAGCTGGGAAACAATTGAAACCTTCCAGATACTGGCCATAGAGGACTGGAGTTTGACGCCGCTGATGTAGACGAAACACTCATATGAAAGTGAATTCACCTCAACTCGTCTCCGTGTCAACATGGGCTGTCTCTGAACAATCGAAGCCTAAGGGACCCACTGTGCTTTCTGGGGACACCAGGTTGGGAACCACTGCTGCAGATGATCATACCATTCATCCAACTTTTGCTTTACTATCAGTGTAGTTGTGTTTCTCTCAGTGACTTGGATTCCCGGTGATCTGGGAATGAAGAATCGAATATGGCAGCTATCTTACTGCAGATGCGGAGTAACTGAACTGACTGCAAGGAGTTCTGATGTTGATCTTTGGTATTTGCTGGTATTTAATGGCTCTTCATGTTTTATGTTTATGTTTATTATAATAATAATAACAATAAATAAATAAATAAACTGTAAGATACTAAGAAACTTTTTAGCTTTGTTGTCAGACATGTCAGCTAAATGTCTGTGATTTCCTTCATGAAACTAGTCAGACGTCTGCAGGTGGAGTTTCTTTTACCCCGACTAGCTTTACATGCTTTAAGCCAACCAGTAGCAATGACCTCTACAGGTGGGAATCTTGAGGGAAATCCCAGCTGGATTAACTGGGCTATGATACCATTATGAATACACTAAAGCATTTTGTTCAGTATACTTTATTTCCTTTGTAGGGTTTCCTTTTTCTTTCTCACCATACAAGTACTTTCAAAGTAGAGTATTTATAGTATTTAATTTATAAAATAGCCAGCAGAGATATGGCAAGATAACTTGAAGGTTACATTTTTATATGTCCATATGTTTTATAAAGGACCAACAGAAACAGGAAAAGGAGCTTGTAGCAGCATACTTGTTGTATACATTCTATTTTGAATTACCAATAAAACAATAAAACTCAAACCACCAACAGCTTTTGTTTGGAGGGTTGTAAGATAAAATGTGCACTGTCAATGAAATATCTTTGAGATGGGATGTTCTATCTCGCCTCCAAAGTGCATAACAAAGTGCAAAAGGAATACAAATCCTGAAAGCAGATGGAAATTCTTGGTGTGATAATTTGTGCTTTAATTTCCAAGACAAATTATATTTGTCCATTTGTTGTGCATTTGTTCTCAAGCTTCTTGAGCTGAGACCCGAAGATAACATACGTCAGTGTTTGCGACACCTGCCTTCCATCATGGCTCAACTATCACAATCATAAATTTGGAAGATAAGTTGTGTCTGGCAGATTATGTCAACATCGGTGGTAAGGGATCCATATGCCAAAATGCAGCTCTCTGGCCAAGATAACGCCAAATGTGGCTTTTTAACTTTGTTTCTGGACACTTAATGATAACCTTTTAAATATAAACTTTGAAAACTCATAAATAGGGAGGAGAAATGGCTTTTGGTGGATTTGGTTCAACGCTGTGACAAGAAAATGCAAGCTCAAAATCAGCTACTCTTAGCGAGATGATGTCAAATTCAGATTTTTAATCTGACATGAGTTATAATTTAGTTGTTTATAAATGATGTGTTGATAACTGATACAAATTCTACAGTTTAATCTCCTTGCACTATCACATTTATTTCGACAGCCCTGATTAAAATCCCAAATTCATTTGGTAAATGTTGGGCTTTTGATTTATTTTTTTTTTTACAATGATCTGGCCACTCCCGGCAATTATCTGGGTCCATGTGTAAATATGTGTCTGGAGTGATTTAAACTCCTTATTGTGGTTTCAGTTTTCTACTGAAAGTTTTCTTTAGTTGTTTCTCGCTCCAACCCACCTGGTCCAAATCAAATTGATCCAACAGCTTGTCAGCATCCACACAATGACACATTAGTTTCAGTCAAGTCTGTTGGAGCAGAGAAACATAGAAAACCTACAGGACAGCAGCCCTTGAGGACCAGAGTTTTGACACCCCTAAAGCTGATTGACAACATATCAGCTGCAAATAAGAACATAATACTTTCTCAGAGACTCTTGTGGTGGGACAGCAAGTTTCTTTCCTAATCATCCTTTACAACAAGACATATAAAAGAGTTATTTACTGTTGTGTGGCAACTTAATTCTACAAAACTCAAAGGTTTGTGAGGAGGAGTTATCTTGACATGATGAAGTGAGTTCTCCTGCTGTTGCTTTGACCTCTGTAAATCCCATACAGTGCAGCGTCACTGTTAACTTCTCTATAAGAACTCTAGTTAGGAGGCCGGTAATGACTTTGCATAATGACTTACATCCTTTTTTTTTTTTCGTTGACTATGCTTTCTGAAAGATCTCTGTATTGTACAGAAGAGAGTGCTAGTCTCTTTTATCTCCAGAAAAAAAAAAAATCCTCTTGTGGCTATAGTTTGATCAATTAAACTCCTGAAAGAACCCCCTCCCCTTCACTCCTCTGCCTGAGAGGAATATAAAGTTATCAGTCTTCCCAAGCGATAGGAGGACAGAAATAAGTAGTTTGTCTATAAAAATGTCCAGGTACTTTATCAGCGTCCCAGTAGGCCCCGAGGCCCTGACACTGTTCAATGTGGCTCTCCTGTACTGCAGTTTGATGTGCTCCTTCTTTCTTCCTCCCTCTCTGCCTGTCTACTCTGTCTCTGCCCGAGGCTCAGCACCAGCTGGGTGGGTGTACGCTGCTAGACCCCGGCATCTCCACGGGATTGACTGGGGGTTGAGCCCCGAGTGAGGTTATCGATTTCAATCAGTGCCTGGAGAGATGGAAGCCTTGTGATGCTTTAGACAGTGGTTAGCTGCATTGTTTGTTGTTTGGTGTTTGGGTGTGGGGGTGCTGCAGGAGGAGGCATTTTGCTTTTTGACCAGAAATCAGATAAAGACACAAACTGAATTAGAGGATGATATCTTCATCTCCCGGTTTGGGATTTTGACTGTATTTTAGTAAGTGTGTTTTGGAAATAAGACAGGAAGTCAGAAACTTCCAATTCCTTCTGTAGTTTTCTTACAGGGGTCCTGAAGTATCCCAGCAACACCAAAGCCACAACACGACACAATTAGCATCAACACGGCACAATTAGTATCAACACGAGATAAAAGACACAACACAACACAATTAGCATCAACACGACACAATTAGTATCAACACGAGATAAAAGACACAACACAACACAATTAGCATCAACACGACACAATTAGTATCAACACGAGATAAAAGACACAACACAACACAATTAGCATCAACACAACACAATTAGTATCAACACGAGATAAAAGACACAACACAACACAATTAGCATCAACACGACACAATTAGCAGCAACACGACACAATTAGCATCACTATGACGCAATCAGCATCACTATGACGCAATCAGCATCACTATGACGCAATCAGCATCACTATGACGCAATCAGCATCACCATGACGCAATCAGCATCACCATGACACAATTAACATCAACACAACACAATTAGCAGCAGTACAACATAAAAGCCACAACAAAACACAATTAGTATCGACACGGCACAGTCGGCATCGACACGACACAGTCGGCATCAACGCGACACAGTCGGCATCAACGCGACACAGTCGGCATCAACACCACACAATCGGCATCAACATGATACAATCAGCATCAACACAACATAATCGGCGTCAACATGACACAATTAACATTGACACAACACAATTAGCATGAGCACGGCACAATCAACATGTCACAACACAATCAGCATTGACAGTATCGACACGGCACAGTCGGCATCGACACGACACAGTCGGCATCAACACGACACAATCGGCATCAACACGATATAGTCAGCGTCAACACGACACAATTGGCATAAACACGACACAGTCAGCATCAACATGACACAATTAGCATCAACACAACATAATTAGCAGCAGCACGACATAAAAGCCACAACAAGACAAAATTAGGATCAACACAACACAATTAGCATTAGCATAGCACAATCAACAAGACACAATTAGCATCAATACGACACAATTAGCATCAACACAACACAGTTAGCAGCAACACGGTATAAAAGCCATAACACGACACTATTAGCATCAACACGACACAATTAGCATAGACAGGACACAATCAGCAAAAACACTACACAATCAGCAACAACAAGACACAATTAGCATCAACACGACACAATTAGCATCAACATGACATAACTAGCAGCAGCACGGCACAATCAACATGACAGTTAGCAGCAAAACAACACAATTGGCATCAACGCGACACAACTGGCAGCAACACAACACAAAAGCCATAACACGACATAATAACATCAACACATTAACATGACACGTAACAATCAATGTGACACAAAAGTTTTGCTGCCTTTTTTTTTTTTTCTTCTTGCAATTTACATCACATAAAGTGGGCAACAGTCTCGCCACAGGAAGTGAACGCTGTTCTACCTCTAACCGGCAATAATCTTTATTTACTCATCAGTTAACATTTACAATAGCACACACCGGAATTAATATCCATTATTTACATGCGTTTTTTTCCTCACTTATCAAGTTTCTCTAGAAAAAAAAACTTGCTTTTCATCCATTTCATGCGGGCTAAAAATAAATAAATAAATGCTGAGTAACTTTCGTTTGCAGCTTTCGTGTCATGTTGTGGGTTTTGTTGTTTTTCTATTGCTGTGAACTTTAAGGACCACAGTTTTTTCTGGATGGCATCTCAGGTTTGCAGCAGGAGGTGAAAAAGCAACATGTTTATTCATGTGAGCAAAACCCCAGTTGTGTCATATAGGCGGTGCAAAGCGGTGTTTAGGATGTCAGGTATTGTTTTAAAGAACTGGTGCTTAGCTCGTGTGAAACTACTAAATATGTCCATTCAACTTCCCGAAAGGACAATTTTAAATATTACTAATGATTATGTTTGTCCATTGTTCATCTTCAGGCATGTTAGATGCAAAAATAGTCTCCACATCACCTGTTTTTCATGGCTATGTGGATTAATACAGACTTACTTTGCTTCAACTCTGGGTTCTTTTACCATCACTGAGCGCTCTGCTTGTTGAGTAGATGCTAATAAGAACTAGATAACTACCTTTTGTTCCATCATTGTTGGCAGGAAAGTAGAACCATGAAGACAGACTGATAAAGTTCCTGTTTTGCTTAAAGAGGGAAGTTGGTTCGAACGTTGTGAGGACTGCAGTTTTTCAGCTCTCTGCAGCATTTGCATCAAGGCCAGGAGATTAAACGTGTGGGTTGGGAACTGGAGAGAGTGTTGTCTCGCTCAGGCCCCCCCCACACCCCTCCATACTGTAAATCCAGCTTTCCATCTCACAGGGTGAAAGATTTCTGCTGGACGTTTGGGTCTGTGTGGCTACAGGTGGGTGGTTCGCATGTTGTAGGTGGCAGCCGCAGTGGATTTGGTGCAAAAGCACAGAGGAGGTGGCTGTGGGCAAACTGTTTCACAGTTGCCAGTGTTCGCCACTCTGCTGAATCCTGCACCACATTAACTCATTTATCAATTTAGATGCAGTTTAATGTGATATGGCGATATTTGTAGGTGTTTGCATTTTACTCATGCAGATTAAAGTGGCATCGGTGTGTATTTTGTGACTTAAGGATCAGCTAAGACAGAGAGGATACCTCTTTTGTAGCGGTGTTTAATGCTGGTGTGTATCAGTTAGTGTGTTATGACATGCTTTTTTTTTTTTTAATAAATTTGTAATTTATTACAATTTATTAAATTGTAATTTTACAGCCAGCAATGAGATCAACTGGTCGTATAATGATTTTTGATTTTCTCAAATATACATTTTTTTAATGATTTTTTTTAAACAGAACTTAAAAAGTTTACAAACAACTTTTGAATAAAAAGGAGTTATAGCAAAAAGAAACAGCAAAAATAATAAGATCCATACTAATAATGTTTTACTTATGTGTGTTTTATGAACACTGCTTCAGATTCTGCTTGATTGTCAGACGTAAACGCATCACCTCGCTTAATTCTGACAGTATGCCTTAAACGGGAATCCAAAAATGCTTTTTCTAAACAACGTTTTTACTTCCTTTTTAAGGCTTTATGTTCAGTACATTTGTGCTGGTGTGTGGCTGCCTGCTGCAGAGGAAACTGGTGACCACAGAGGGGCATCATGGGACCAATCGCCATGTCTTCTACGCCGTTCAGATGGACGGAGGCAGCAAAGCTGCTGAAGATCTGGCCAAGCAGCACGGGCTGGAGTTCATACAACGGGTCAGTGCTTGTTTAAAACCACTATTACTACATCCATTTGTACTCCTTGCAGTAGCAGGATCCTGTCAGTGAGAGCTTTTTTTTTTTTTTTTTTTCCCTTTCAAAAGCTGCCAAAGGAGCCGACTTCTATTTCCTACTTTAGGGATATCTGACTTTCATCAAATTACAGCAGCATTTCTGAATATTTCATATCTGATGGAAGATGCTTGGCAGAGTAACACAGACTCTCACGCATGAGAAGACACACGTAGCGCTCCCAGTAAGGACAAACGAGCACATGCGTTTATTGCTTTAGTCAACTTATCTGCCCTCTGAGAAGTTCCTGCATGTTTGATACGCTCCAGCTGAATCCCAGACGTCCGAGTCTTTAACCGTTTACCTGAGTTTTAATCTGTCACGCTGAAATCTTTCCATTTGTCAGAAGACTAGATGTGCTTTATCCACATCAATACTCTAAAGGTTGCTTTCGTTGTTGAATCTGAAAGTGTGTCAGCTCCGCTTTAAAGGCGTTCGTAGTTTTAGTAAAAATAAACAGCATAAGGGCAGGAAGCTGAAGCTGACGTTGGTTAGATGGAGGAGAGAAGATCTTCTGTTTGAATCGTTCAAATAAGGAGATTGACTTAACAGGAGATTTTTAAATTAATTTTATCTGATTCGCTTGACTGTGAAGCATAAAAGATTCAGACTTAAAGATTTACAAGTAAAGAGACATTATGGTTTTTATTCATATTTATTCATTTGGAAAGGAGTCATTTATTTAAATCCTTAATAAATAAAAATGATAATTTTACAGAAGGTAAAACAACAAGATACACATAAAACGGATCAATTATTCTTAAAATAGATTCCATGAATTAAACGATTAGATGTGTTTTATTGGCCAGATCTTTAGTGTAAGTGACTGTAGGTGGGTTTAGAAATGTGAAATATGTCGTTAATAAGACGTCGTACTTTCAGGATATAAAAGCAGGATGTTCTTTATACAGTCTTCCGATCACTTTGAGATCTGAGCTATTGATATGCGATTCTGTTAGGTGTGTGTGTGTGTGTGTGTGTGTGTGTGTGCATTTTGACAGCATTGATAAGAGTTATTGGGAGAGTCTGATGCAAGGCTGTGTGCAGCCTTTCCTCTGGGGAGAGGGAACGTAAGCTCATTGCAACCTTGGCCCTGCTGCCTCTGCTGCTGCCGCCTGGATCATGAATAAAACATGTCTTTGACCTTTATCAGGAGTGTATTGGACAGTCCACCCCCGTCTCTGTCTTCCTCTCTGCCTCTCCCTCTCTGTGCTGTGTTGTCTCTCAGGTACGAACACAAACCACTGTTTCCTGCTACTTTTACTTCCCTTTTTGCAGTTATTGCTTGTAACAGCTAAAACAGTGGGGAGTAGCTTTCTATTTTCATAAACTCCCCAGTATTTCTGCTAAACGTTCATACTCTGCTTATGGATATGTTCAACAACAATGTAGGATTTCATATGCATGATGAAAGACGCGGTGGTGTAATCCCCGACTAGCCCGTTGTCAATGATTTGCATTTCACGCTCAAGTGTGTGTCTGTGTTGTGCTAAGGTGTCCAACCCGGTAATATCGTACCCATAGATGAGCCTCACAGCCCCCTGTTTTCATGATCCCCCCAGGTCCAATCTGCTGACTGGCTTCCCTTACCTGCCTGTCGCCAGAGGCTGAAGCTAAATGTCACTGACACTAAATCGCCTTTGTGAAGTCGAACCCGTTTTAATTGTGTCACCTGCGATATGTGCCTCACGTGCGGCAAATATTGTCCATCAAGAAGCTACAGAGGCTGCATACTTTGCTGTGATGCATGCGGTAGTTTTGAAAACACTGAAGTGGAATGAAAAGCCTGACAAGCTTGATGCCAGCTTGAGAGGATTGTGATGTCTGCTGGCATTCCTGTGCTAATGCCGCATGAGTGGAATGGGAATCAAATGTCTCCATGCTGGCACTCAACATATTGTTGGTCTCTTTGATTTAGTGTAAAGCATCCAGGAAAATGTCACTGCGTGCTTCCATTGTGCAGACTTGACATATCCATTTTGTTACTGTAACATACAGAGAGAGAGAGAGAAAAAACAAAACAAAAAAAAACTGAAGCAAAATACCTGAGTTGATGTCTTTATTGAAAGATTTACCATCATGCTTTGCTGCTGCTTTTTTGTTGTTGTTGTTGTTGCCCGTTCCTCTTTGGAAGCTTTTCTTGTTGATTTTTGTTGTTTTAATGGAAATTTTTATGGTTTGTCAACAGTCCTTTAAATGAAATAGTGAATCAACTCATTTCCAGTGTGATTAAATCATCGTACTGGTGAGCCGCCGACTGCGGCAGCTGTGTTGCTGCTGTCACAGGTGCAGGCTTTCACACACACACACACACACACACACACACACACACACACACAAAAAGACCCGATCACGATCTAAACTGGAGGATTTTCTCTTTCTCTTTGTGTCGACGGGATGTTACGAACTTCTAAAGCTTGCAGGCATACACACGAAGCGGCCGAGCCGCTTTTAAGTCGCATCGCACCACGCCGCATTGTTTACAGGTATTATTTCTTGCTTAGTTAAGAGCTTGTAAATCCGATTAAAGGCAGATTAGCTCTGTGTTTTTCTTTGCTTTTATTTCACATGAAATCACTGTTTCATGAGAATGACGTTCTTCTGCGTGTGTGTGTGTGTGTGTGTGAGATCTTTGTCTTGAACTCTGACTTCAGGAAGTCCCTGGTCTCCAACCAATGGTGAAAGGCCTCCCCTTCTCTCCAGTGAGGTGGAATACTGCTGGCGGATTAGCATAACATTACCATATCATTAGCATAACATTACCGCCGCACAGCTTGGCTCGCTGTCTGCGGACATGCTATCAGCTCATCAAGAGATTCAAACCTCAATCCGCTCCATGCTTCCAGCCTCCCCTCCCCTCCCCTCGCCTCCCCTCCCTGCTTCTGTACACTTGAGGTGTGTATTCCATCTGAGTAAAGAAGATGTAATTGAGGTAGAGCACTGGATTTACCAGCTAAATGAAATCACAGAAACGCTTCACGATCAGCCGGGGCTGCTGTCGTACACACTTCTCTGAAACCTCGTCGCTTTGCTCCTAATTCAGCATTTTTAATGGCGCCTCAGTCAGATGCTAAGCTATGTCAAGCCTTCCTCTGGCTGGATTACTCCGGGCTGTTATATTCTGACCAGGTGTGGGTGTATAAACGTGTGCGTGCGTGCATGTGTTGAGGGAAAAAGATTGACCTGCCACCATCTTCTCCCTCGCCCCGTCTTCGTTTATTTCTGTACTGTAGGGCAGTCAGGGCTGCCAAAAGGGACACCAATCCTCTAATGGTCGAGAGCCAGGGCCCATTCCATTAGTCAGGGGGCCCAGAGTTCATCGCTGCTCCTCAGTGCGAGGAGGGCGAAGGAAGCGAAATGGAAGCAGGTGTTGACCGGGGGCAAGACAGAGGGCAACGCTGCACCAGCTGCATGCTGGGAAATGCAGCACTTTCTTTTTTTTTTTTTTTTCTTTTTTTCCTGCCTCATCTCCACGGCTCTGCCTGTTTCCATTTCCTCATGCAAGCAAAGACACACATCTTATGCGCACACATACATACACACACAGACACGACTGCCTCCCTATCACCTGCTTTTGTCCCCAATTTCATTCATTCCAGTAAGCTTTTCTCCATTTTCCTTATCGCTTTCTTTCTGTCTTTCAGCCTCAAACACTCATTCACTCACTCATTCACTCACCTATCTCCATCTCTTTCATTTTTCCTCTCACCCCCTCCTTTGCTTACCACCCCCCACCCCCCTCACCCCATCCCCTCGCTCCATCTTTACATGTACCTCACTTTCATTCGTAAATGGAGAGAGAGGACTTGACTGTGAATATGTGGGGAAGATGTGGTTTCCCTCCCAGGTGGGAAACTCTGGTGGGACGGGGAGGAAGAGGGGAAGAAGTAGAGAAAGGGGGGGGGGGGAAGAGAGGGAGGGAGGAGGAGAACAGAAATTACACTACCTCTCTCTCTCTGTGGGCTTAGATGATGTATGGCTGCAAAGGCCACATGTTGGCCGTGTGATGGATTAAAGCACTTTGTAGGAAAATTACTGAGAGCGCCTCAGCACATCCGAGTCTAGCCCTTAATAAAACTCTCTTCAATATTGAAATGGAGAGAGAGGGGGGAAATGCAGAGAGATAAAGAAGATAAAGGACAATGGTGGACGGGAGAAGGGAGCAGTGTTAAGCGCACAAACACTCGCATACAATGCTCTTTTATGTAATCGTGAAAATCACACGTCGCTTCTCTGTTGCATAGTTTTTGCTTTGAATTGTTTCATTAGAGAAGTCCAGATTATCCTGGTTGAAGTTTAGTGAATGATAATTCATTGCATGTTTATCAGGACTACGCGTGTCTTTTCTTTACAAGTCATTTAGTTGATTTTGCTCAGAATAACTAAAAAAGTCTCGCAGTTGTGAACAAATGAATTTATCCAGCATAATGTTGTGGAACAGATTAAATTAATTTGACCAAATTTCAAAATAAGAACAGAACTGAACATTTGGTTTTTATTGAAATTAGACTAAATCCTTAGTAAGAACCCATAGTTTGCTGTATTTCCCAGCGTATGAAGGATGCTACAACCCTTCGCACCCCTCCCACCTCCATCATTGCATTTCCTGCCAATACTGTAACCAACAAGGCTTAACTACTCACCCCCATTTAGCCCTCAGCACACCCCTCCACAGCCCAGCCCCCTTTCCCGTCTCTGTTTTCTGCTTTTCCATACTCGAGCCTGTGGAGTCCGCAGCCCCTGTAGGGCTGTTAGTGAACACACCAGCTGCTGTTTTCTCCATAGGGTGGACTGCCTCATGCAGCTCTCACACACTGCCTCAATGACTCTTGATGTCTGTGTTTGTTTTTGTTTATCCTTCCTGCTTTTTTTTCCATCCATCCCCCTCCCTCCATGCATGTGTTTTTCTGTTTGTCCATCAGAGGCCGTCAGCAGCAGCTTGCATGTTTCATTGAGAAAACACAAAAAGAGCTTCAATAGAAAGTTATTTAAGAGCAGAAAATAAAACAGTTTTCTATGTTTGTTTATTTTTTTTTTCTTTATTTTAAGAACCGAAAAGCTGTTCATATGACTTAACAATAGTTGCTAATTAACACTTACAGTATGCTCCAGCAGTCTGGTACCTGTTCTCCTTTTACTCTTGTTTGCCTCCTCGGCTGCTAACACTCCTCTGACTTTGTGCCTGTCTGGGTGCCGGGCAGGAGCACAGTTTTCAGTTTATCACAGCTTCTTGCAGAAACACCTGCATGCTGCTAGGAATGTGAGTCATGCTACTGAACCAAAGCAGGGAAGCTGCAGGACCTAAAATCAAATAAATGTACTTTAAGAGGCTCAGCTGAGCTGAGGGAACGAGCACCTGGAGTCTTACAGTGTAAACGTTGCTGCTTAAGTCATTTAACTATTTGATTGTGTGAAAATATTGACAACAGTTCAGCTCTTCTTTTTTTAATCTTGTAAAGATGGATTAAAAAAGAAACATTTTATGCCTGAATGATTAAGAATCAATGTTCAGAGCAACATTCGCCAGCTCGGACAAACACACCTAAATTTGACTGTAGATTTATGAAACATGAAAACAGCTGAAGTCCAAAATCAAGGCTTTAAAGCAGCATTTATAAATCAACCAATGGCCAAGTAAACCAATCACAATCGGCAATTAAACTATATTTGCATTTATTTATGATATTAATGGTCATGTCTGCATGATTTTCTTCATTTATCTGTATGTAAACAGCAGCATGAAACTGGCAGAAATGGCTTCTGTATTTAGAAAATTAACAACAGTATTAACATAATAATAATTAGAGGTATAGCATTCTCTGATGAATATTTCCAGCAGGATAATGCACCATGTCACAGGGTGTGGATATTGTCCCAATGGCTAATTTAACTTCTTCTGCGGTATGAGCGTACCTTAGTGCATTTATACTACGAACGGTGTTGTATGATAATCTAGTTTAGTTTCAGTTTCGGCGAGTTTATTTTATTAAAATCTTTATTAGCTGGTGCAGAAAACTGCAGCTACTCTCGGTCTGAAACTTGAAGATGGAAAATCAGGTTCATTTAGTCAAATATAATTGATTAAAATCTGCTTTGGTATCCAAACAAAAACCTGAAGTGAAGAGAAGTCATTGCTTTTGGGAACCAGATATTGTACTAAACTCCTTTTAAAAGTTTGGTAATGTTATTTTGGTTTTTTATTATATTGTGTCACAGTGGAATTAGTCACCTTTTACATTGAGGTATAATTTGTACGAACCATGCTTGTGGAATGAACAACATGGCTAAAACATGTGAGTAATGGCCCAGAAAATGTGCCAATGTCAATATTCTCCTGTCACTTTCCACTGTTGTGTTAAACTATCAGTGCTGCCAGTCACTAACTGAAAAACCAGTATGGTAATCTGGAGCCAGTGGTGACCCCAGGATCTGGGACTTAAACTCCATTCTCTGGGATGACAGTGGTTTCCCCCACAGAGCCAAGGTCAGCACAGTGTACTGCCAGAATTTGGGAGTGGACCAGCCATAAGTCCAGTCTTTAACTGGACCTGTGTGAGATCAACTTGGGCTTGCTGTTTGTGATAGGGTGACCAACACAACCACGCTGGTTGATGCCATCCCACAACAATCCAGTCTACTGTGAAGCTCAAAACAAGAGTGAATACCAACAGGGGAATATTGTAAGGTGATACTGGACCATTTTTGTTGGACACAGTGTTGCTTAATCTGCAGAAGCTATACCTCACTGTGAAGGTGACTAATCAGACTTTCCAACAATGTATAAGAAAACACGTTACTATCGTTAAAGCAGAAAAATAGTTGACTGAAGTAACACATCTAAACACATGTTTTTAAAGAGTTTATTAAGATAGTGCCATCAAACAGGGCTGATAAGGAACTCGGTGGTTTATTTTGCATGTGTCAAGAAAATAAAATAAAAACAAGCAGCATCTTGTAAAGAAAAGTCAACCACATGCAAATATAAGGAGTAATGAAAAGCAACATTAGCTGCGTTTCCATTACATTTTTTCGCAAGGTAAAAATGATATTTGTAAGTATTGACAAACAACAACTCTGATTTTAAGGTGTTTCCATAGAACAAATGCAGCGCATTTGCTGCAGTTTTGCAGCAATTCTGCAACATGTAAAAGGTAGCCATGTAGCATATAAGCTGCAGTGGCTGTACGTTACGTTTAGCTACATGTAGCTACGTATAGCTACGTATAGCCACTGCGACTATACGTGGAGTTTTCTATTTGGTGTGGAGAATTGGCTACAGGTTTTGAAGCTTTTCTCACTCATTTTCTTTTGTAAAACTCTTAAATTTGCTGTTTGTGCTATACTGCGCCATCTTTCCCGGAAGTGTACTGGTCATGACCCCCGTCACATCCGGGGACATGTAAATGCAGAAAAAGTGGTTCCATTACACTTTAGCAATATGTTTCTATATCGAAACATCTGAAAAACCACCTCATGACAGCGTAAAAACTTTGACAAAATACTTGAGACTTTTTTTCAAAATGTAGGTGATTCCAATAGCCTTTTTTTGTTGCAATATTTAGTTTTTGCCCAATTCTAGGTGTCATGGCAATGCACCTACTCAGATATATACTAACTTTACATGTTTAGAAAGGAAAAGGAAGTCTAGACTTCATTTAATTATTTACCTATTTGAACTATTATATGGTACAATGTTCAGATATGATAAAAAAATAGTTGTGATAAAGATAGAAATAAATGTAATAATTTTATATCTATGTATTACAGTTTATGAGTCTTTTGGTTTACATCCTGAACAGAGAACATCTTAATAAAAAATCCAGTTGTTAAAACACACTGAAAATCATCTTTAGGATCAAAGAAAGTATTAATGATGGTAAATAGTGCTATTTTTCAGACTTTTATTTCATATTTCCAATGTGCATAGTTGAAAATAATTGATATTTCAGACTTAAAATGTATACAATATAGGGGGATTTCTGTGAAACAATTGAAATTAACAGCAGAAAGATGTTTTCTAACATTTTCTTTGCATGTACATCTGTAATTTGTTTTTATTAATATTATTATGTGCATATGATGCATTCATGACATTATTCATGCTTGGAAAATCTTTTTTAAAGTGCAAGAAAACCAGAAAAGTGAGAGATTTATGTCTTCCTGTGTCTTGGCGCATGAGCTTAGATTTTGTTATAATGCCCTCAAACTGGAAACAGAAATAATCTCATTTTCCTGCTGCAGATCACAGGCAGAAATGTTCCTGTGGTGTCTATATGACAGTCTATAAAACTTTCAGCTGCTGAGGTTCAGTTAGGCTTAAAGGAAGCTTCCTGTATCAGTGTTGGATTGGATGATCAAGTCATTTTTTTCCTTATGGTTTTAGCTTACGGGTATTTTACTGATGATCTCCGTCTCTCTGTGGCTGTAGATTATTGGAGGTTTAATCAGTTGGTAATTGTAGTTTCTTATATCTATAGAAGACAAGTAAATTGTAGGAGAAATAGTCAATTCACATGACATTAAATGTATAATGCTCTGAAAATAACCATCTGTCAGTCGCCTTGTCTTTTCATTGCCAGAATCAACACAAGCACAGGTACTATTATTCTTCGAGGGCTTTATAGTCCACTTCATAGAGCCGCTGTGCTGTCAAGCTAATGTCTGCATCGGTGAGATTCGGTCTATTGAAGGAAAACTTGAGAGGAGCTTGTTGAATAGGCCTGCCTGTCAGCTTATACCTTTGTCTAGAGCCTAAAGATCTGGCTGAATGGTGAAGCTGTCCCCAGGGCAAGAAGAAGGCAAATATGTTAATGTGATGGTCTCTGACAATGATTCAACCTTCCTATGACACTTTACAAAAACCACCAAGAGTTGAATTTAAATCATGTTCGTCAGAATTTGGATTAATGCATTTTAGCCATTAACAAGCATTTTATAGTAGTAGTTTAAGAAAAGAATTTAATTATACAAAAGTCTAAATACAGAGTTATCTTTCTGGACAGGAGAGAATAAAAACCCGCCTGTTTTACTTTAATGTTATTGATGTCTCTGTTTACTGTGCTTCTATCTACAAACTTAGCAGGAGCAACACAAGCTATGACTCTCAATATGGATTTTCTACAGTCATTTTCTTTTTGTTCTTTTTGTTCTTAACCCTTCATCTGATGCTTTTAGCCTCTGTCCTGCACTTCAGATAATGAAATAACCAGGAATACATATAAACTTACTGGTCACTTTATGAGGCACAACTTGCTAGAACCAGTTTGGATCTTTACCTTCAGAACTGCCGTAATTGTTGGTTCATAGATACAGCAGAGTGGAAACGTTCCTCAGAGATTTTACTTCATGTTGTCATGAAGCATCACACAGTTTCTGCACATCCATGATGAGAATCTTCCATTCCACCACATCCCAGAGCTGCTCTGCTGGACTGAGATCTGGTGACTGTGGAGGCCGTTGGAGGACAGTGAACTCATCGTCATGGTGGAGATGATGTGAGCTTTGTGACATGGTGCATCATCCTGCTGGAAGTTTCCATCAGAAGATGTTTAATCTGTCATTGTGCATGTGATGTGAGGACCCAAGGAGGCAAGAGGGAGCTGGAAAAACATCTTAATGAGACGAACTTGCTGTGATGGACTGGTGACCAGTGATTGCTGGGATAGATTCTAGCTTCTCCATGACTCTTAACTGAACAAAGCTAATGAATGAATGAATGAAGGAATGAATAAATGACAAGAACAGGACTGCCAAAGACTGGGAAACATATTGATGATCTGGCAATGAGCAACAGAAACAAAGGGGTATATATACTGAGGACACTAACAAAGAACAGGTGAAGCCAATGAGCAACCTAAACCTGTTTTGCTGAGCAGGAAGTGAATAGAACAGCATAAACAATGGCGTGACTTGACAAAATAAGACAATAAAACAAACTTAAGTACACAAAAAACAAAAGAACACAAGGATGGATATGGTTAACAACTAGGTAGGCTGTGGCTGGTAAACCATGTGGTGATGGTACCAAAGGGGCTTAAGTGTGACAAGAAAAAATCCCTCACACCACCAGCCGCCTGAACTGCTGACACAAGGCTCGATGAATCCATGTTGTCATGTTGTTTCCACCTAATTCCCATTCTTCTGTCTGAATGTGGAGCTGAAGTGGAGACTCATCAGACCAGCAACGTTTCTCCATCTTCTATTGTCCAGTTCTGGTGAGTCTGTGTGAATTGTAGCCTCAGTTTCCTGTTCTTACTGACAGGAGGGAACCCGCTGTGGTCTTCTGCTGCTGGAGACCATCTGCTTCAAGGTTGGACGTGTTGTGTGTCCAGTGATGTCATTCTGCATAACTTGTTTAGAACCAGTGGCCTTTTGACTTTACTTTGCCTTTCTATCATCTGAAACCAGTCTGACCATTCTCCTCTGATATCTAAAAGACATTTTGGTCTGGACAGCTACTGCTCGCTGGATATTTTCTCATTTTTGGTACATGCTCTGAAAACCCCACTGGTAGCTGGGTGGGAAAATCCCTGTAGGTCAGCAGTTTTTGTAGCCTGAAGGATCAGCCGATTAGGCAGATGGTTTTAAAAGCTGGTGTCTGGGTCCTGCACGCAAGCAGGTAATGACTTCCTAAAAAACTACAGAAGGTCTTGGCTGCAGACTGGAGAATGAACTAGAGTTGGATATTGGACAGGGCTGGATGTGCAACCCCACCCTCTCAACATTTTGATTGGATTAACCCTACCCTAACCCCACGCCCATTTGACATCCAATTGCGCCCAATACCCAGCCCTGCCCCATTCTCCAGGCTGCAGCCGGGGGTTACCGAAAAACTGCAGCATGATACCTCACAATGTACTCCTGGAACAGCTTGGAAAACAGTTAAACCTACGTACCAAGAGCGAAGTGTTCCCGTGATGGGATCTTCAGGTATCAGCAACAAAAAGTACATTTTAAAAATAATAAAAGAAACAGAATTTTAAGAGTGGTACAAATTAAATTCCACCATAAAACTGATCCAGTTAAAGTTTTAGAAAAGAATCACAGGTGACAGTGTGGTGTTTTCTTTCCGTCTGCTAATTATGTGCTGCCAAGGTCTCTGTGCAACTCCAAACAGAAACATACAACAGGGGGAAAGGAATGGAGTCGAAGCAGTCTTGCAACTAAAGACAGAAAAGGCTCATTAAACCCTTCAGTCCTTTTTTTTAGAAGCATGCTGGTCGCACTGGGAGAAAAAAATCAAGGACATATTTGGTTCTTACATGACTAGTCTTTGTGCTGCATTGTATCATGGAGGTATCAAACGGTGGCACGTTTCGCAGCAGTCTGCACTGTCCAGCCAGCGAGGATATCCCAATTTATGCCAAGCTTACTTAGTTCATTGTGCAACGATTCAAGCATACAGTGTCTGTGTGTGTGAGGGTGTGTTTGTGTGCATTTGAACACTCATGATTAGTGTTCTCAGTGACTGGCTGGCTGATAGGGTTGATTTGTCCAACAGTGCTGTGTGTCAGGCGGGCTCAGCGTTCGCACTGGAGAACATGAGTGAAGGAGCGGATAATTGATAGTGACAAGGCGCTCCCAGCCTTAATTGCTGCTGGTGAATTAGATTACCTTTTCAAAGTGCCTTCATTAGCAGAGGGAGAGCCATACCAACGGTCCCCTGATTGGCCTCATATTGTTTTGCTGTGAACCTCTGCTGGCAGGGCCACAAGAAACATTTCTGTGTGTGTGGGTGTGAGTGTGTTTGTTTTTGGTTGGTTTGAAATTGCTCTAATTTTCGCGCACAGCTGTATTTTGCCTGTGCATATGCAGATATTATGCAGATCTTCAGCATCAGACACTTCCTTGGGAAGTGTCCTTGTGTTTTTACAGCTGGTGGGTGTTCAAAAGTTTTTCTCTGCATTTCCTTAACACAAACAGGTTTTTATTTTACCTCTATGAAAGTAATGACGTTTGCACGAAAGCTTTAGATTCATCCTCTCCTTTCCAGTGAACAATATATCTCTTCAGTATAACAGCATGATGGATGGTTTTAACTTGAAGTCAAGATTTGAATTCTTAAAATGTAGTCATCATGGTTTGTTGAGGATGCGAGGACCCAACCGCAGGACTGAGAGGCGGTGGGCGGATGTGTGCAGGAACATGGTTTTAGTGATGAGAACTGACCTGACAAAGATTTAAAAAAAACTGGAGAAACACGGTGGAAACAATGTGGGAACATGACAGAATCATCTCACCACTGTGGAATTAGGTCCTAGCACCTGGGACAAAAGAGACACAGATCCTGTTGCTGGAGGCTGAAGCTGGCACGCTGATGGTTTTAGGTAAAGCTGTCCATGCAGTGGCAGGAAAACTGGGTCTTCCAGGTGTCTAGATCACCAATCTCGACCCCCAGAACAGCTACCTCAATGCAGGTGTGTGTGGCCTGGCTACAGAAGCTTGCTGGAGGTGGTGCTTGAACAGCCTGCCGGGTCAGACGTTGGTCAGATCATCCCGTCTTGTTACCAACTTGTCTGTTGTCTTTTGCCAGTGTTCAATCTTCGTCCTGCTATTTCATCCTCACATCTGCCGCAACATATTAGTGGTCAAAAATTCAGTTTATTTAGATTTTACAAAAGTCCCCTTTTTATGTGAATTAAATGAATTCCCTGATGTGATTAAAATTTTTCCAAGTTATCTTGGATCATTCAGTAATGAGAAGCATCTCAGAGGAACATGCCCACTGCGTTTCATCGTAGCCTCGAATCCATTTTCCTCCACAGAACTTAACACAAATAAATTTTATTGTGATGGCGTTGTTTATCTCAATCCACTGCTTGTTTTTTTGTCTTAGAAAGAATTTCCATCATCTACATCCAACAAAGTGTCCTCCAGGTTTACCTTTTAGGAATGTGGAGGAGACAAATGTTCTATATTCTTCGTACTTTAAAGTATCAGGTTACAACTTAAATTAAAGAGGATTTTCTGTAAGTAGACATTTGGTCCACGTTCAGCCTTTTTAAACCAAAGTATCTTCAGACAACTAATCCAGCTGTTTTTATCCATGTCATCATGTTCTACTTCAGCTTCTGCTACAACGTGACTTTCTAAACTTTTTCCATCCGTCCTCGCCTCTTATCATCTCCTGTAACGCAGCTGCTCTGCTGCATGAATGTTTAGTGGTGCAGCAGTAGAAAAAAAGTCCTTTCCTGCTGCACCTTGTTTCAAATAATGTTTAGGTTGTAAAATTTGGTAACTTTCCAGAATCATTTGATGGTACAGTAATATATTTCATGTGCATTAGTGTGCAGCAGCATCCTGAAGCTGAGAAACCACACATGCACCTTTTCCTTCCAGTATGCCGCGTGACGTTGCCTGAGTTTCGCTTTACGTTTCATGTTACACACAAGCAAGTGGATGTAAACCACCCGCCATTTTGAACGTGCATTGTGGCTGACACAGCAAGAACTGCAAGAAGTCAGAGAAAGAAAGCAAAAAGAAAGACGAGGAGTAAGAGATAAAACCGGAGTCAAGATAAGGCCGTCTTTTACCTGCTGGAGAACGGTGGTCGCTTGTCTTTGTGGAACGTAAAAATCGAACTGAATGATGCTGGATCTTCCCTCAGAAAGGACTTCCAGGCCGCTCACTGGTGTTTCATCATGGTTAAAAGGGGAAATGGCATTCCCTGTTTGTGTCCCTTCTCACCTGAAGGGTTGAAAAGTCAAAAACACAATATGACACCTTGGTCACGTCTTTGTAATTGTACCTCCAGAACTTCCAAAAGTGTTCCAGGAAGCTTGTAAAAGTATTTTGCATCAAGGATAGTAAGTCTTTCACATTTTGCACAGTTGTTTTTTCTGGAATACAAAGTACTTTAAAGTATTTCAGCATTGTATTTTTGTTTTGTACATCTAAACATGGTTTCTTTTAGGTAAATGTGTTTTGTCAAAAGTTCTTTTACCCTTACTGGTCGCCTTACTGGAGGTACAGATATCATGTAAGATACATGCTGGGTTAGCTGTCAATAGGGGGGCTTCACTGAGAAAATTTGCACCTGTGTTTGTGATATAAGACAAATTCATATCATAAGAAACATAAAAGTTTTTTTTGCTGTGAACCAGTTTCCAAACCAGCACCACTAACTAGACAGCACAACATGTGCAAGTTAACACTTTGGCTTAAACCTCTTGCTTTTTGTATTTGCCAAAAAAAACCCCCACAGGACTCACGTTGTCTGCTTCTCAGAACAGGAAAAACCTCCGCTACATCCCAGAACTCGGTCATTTACAGAGTTGAGAGTGTGACGAACTCTTTCTTACACCTTATGACTGGTTTTCCAGATGTGTTTACAGGAATCATACCAGTGTTTCCTTCTCTTCTCTGGCTCTCAGGATCAGCACCACGGAGAGCGCCACAGATATTCTGAAGGAGATGGCGCCATTTCTCCTCACGCTCAGTGCCGCCACGCTGTTGTAAAGGCAATCTGGCTTAACCACTGCTAAATGCAGCCGTTCCAGCTGCAGTCACTTCAGTCACTATGAACAAACAAGAACGTAAAATAACAACAAATCTGTGTTTCTCTGATCAGAAGAAGCCAATACGACATTTACCTTCATACTTTTTGTTTTACTCAGTAATTTATCTTAGACAGTTTTGGTGTATCTAAAAATGTCTTATCATTTAGAAATCCAACCTAATCACTGTAAAAAACACCACGATGCATGTCTATCATTGTAAAATGTGTCATTAAGTTTTTAATATGTGTCCAGAGTCTTTCTTCTCAAAGGGAGATTTATCAGACTCATATAAAAATAATCCTGCACAATCATCTTATCAGTCACCAGGAGAGATCAGACACTGCCTCTGCCTCCCTAATTTCCCTTTTTATTCTTTATGAGGTTGATAAAGTCACTACTCAGACATTTTCTTTAATTTATAACTGTGTCACACTTCGATATAAATGTTAAATATAAATGTTATTATAACTAGATGGTACTGAGACTATATTCTGTTTTTTTCCCCCTCTACAGTGACATTACAGATCAGTGTTCATTGTTCGAAAGGGGATGTTATTTTTGATGATTGCATCACCTGCAGACGCTGTAAAAATAAACATGCTAAAGCTAATTAGGCAGACTGAAGGGATGGGTTGTGAAGAAGCACGGAGAGGGAAAGAGTTTTCACTGCTTGCCGTCACCGAGAACAGCTTCTTCCAAAAATGAGTTTCTTCCCAAAACTGCAGAACACAACCTGTTCTTTATCCCCTCCAGCACCGGTTTCAGCTTCAACCGACCTCCTTCATCCTATATCCATATCTGTCTCCTGTCACTGCTCCAGCATAAACCCCCCCCAAGAACCCCTGTTCCTGAAAAACACACACAGGCATCCCCATCCCTGTCTCATGCTTCATTCCCACCCCAGCCAGCCTGAAGCCCCCTGCTGAGTTAAATGGAGTGTGCTGGCGTCAGGGGAGTTGTGTGTGCTCAGTTCAGCTCAGCTCAGCTCGGCTGCCAGTGTTATAAACTTGGTGTGTGATTATTGTCAGAGCCAGACTCCTCCACCCAGGACGTCTGCGCTGATGGGTACTATGTCACAGGGTACAGTCAGCCATGGAGGGAGGGATGAGGGAAAGCAAGGGAAGGATTGGAACTAAGGCGAGAGAAGGGCGGGGAGAGGGAAGAGAATTATGGTCGGTAGGGGAGAAGAAGAAAGGTAACAGAGATTGAGGAAGGAAGGAGGGTAAAAAGATAGAGGAAGGGGAGCAAGCTGGAGAAGAGCGACTCATCAAAGGGAAGAAAAAGCCAAGCTGAGCTGGGAAAGATGGATGTACATCTATCGCAGCAGACAAAGACAAGGGAAGACGCAGAGGGAGTGAAATAAAGAAGCGGAGACAGAAGAATAATATGCTGGGAGTAGAAAGAGAGGCAGCAGGGAAATCAGCACTGGAGAGAAGAAGGCGGCGAGACCGCGAAGGTGGATAGAAAGAAAGCCAGGAAAGAAATTAGAGAGAAATTTTTCAAGCGAGTGATGTGTGCTGTGATTGTTTTCTCTCTCTCTCGTTCCTCCTCTCTCACTCTCTCCGTGCCTTGCTCTAAACGGTCGGGATGTGGCCTGTATCTGCCGGCAAGAAGGAACTCAATTTGGGACAATTTACTCGGCAGTCTCAGCCCTGATGCACCTCAGGGACAGAGAATAGAGAGAATGAAAGTGAAGGAAGATAGAATCAGCAAGCCACACATACACACACACACACACACACACACACAACATGCGCCTGGCACACAATTGCTGCCGAGTAGATTTCACTTAGTTAGTTCTAACTCTCCCAGGCGGTCAATACGATTGAGTTTATAAGGCTTGGAAATGAAAAGCCTGGGATAAGGTTAGATAAACTCTGTGCTATTTGATTTTGGCCCACCTCTCCCAGAAAAACCCACACAAGACAGATGGCCGAAGGGGATGTGATAAAATCGAGCAGTGCAAGGGGTCATAAGGGTGATTAAGACTGAATGCGTTACGTGTTTTCACCCTCTCTCTGTACCCGCAGTGGCATCTTGGTGTTGATGAACGCTAAGATGTTTATTATCAGCTAAAAATTTAGAGGGAATAGTTTTCCTATATTCTTTTAAAATAAAAAGCAGTCAGCTTGGACACTTTTAGTCAAAGCTTTGGAGCTCTTAATGCCCTGAGCGGTTGAGGTTTCATAACCTGACAGGATATTCTGTTTCCATGCTGGCAGGTTGGCTTCCTGGAGGGTCTGTACACCTTGAGAGACAGCAGGGGGCGCCGTGACAGAGCCACCTTTGAGCACAGACTTGCGACGGCATCTGGGGTAAGTGCCTCTAACTGGTCCCAAAAAAAAAAAAATACAGTAAACGGCGAGAAATAATCCCTTAAATGTGAGGATGCAGGGAGTGGGGAGGTGGGTCTGACGTGCCCTGTCTGTGTAACGCAGCGGGAAATAGATTTGGAACTACGGCAAATCAGAGTGTTCAGCTACTTAGACGCGACTGTGTGATGCATTTAGCATGGCCATGTCAAGGAGAATTCACACTCTGGCATCAATTCTGATTTCACCCAGCGTGTATATGCAAATGGAAGTTCATTTTGCGGGTGTTGCTGTTTTAATCAGGATCTAGTGTTGATTAACGAGAAGGATGCAGGTATTAAAATGATAACGACAATAAAAAAAAACATGGAGCCGTGCGGTGAGAGATGGCTAAAAGTTGCTTCCCTGGCTCGTGTGCCTTTTGTGCCCTCCTCCCTTGCCACTTTTGAGCAAAACGTTCTGCATCACCCACTGAGCACACAATGGAGCTTCCTGACCGGGCTTCAGTTGCCAGGGAAACCGTCACCCTCGGAGACATCCCATGACAGCATCGGGTGAAGGAGGCGGGATGAGAGGAAGGCTTTGGAGACGTGGCTTTGGCCCTGTCCATTCTCCAGCGTGCACCAGACCTCTGGCCCTTCCCCAACACGTCCTCTTCAAACACACACATAAACAATCCACTTGCGCACGCACACACACACACACACACACACACACACACACACACACACACACACACACACACACACACACACACACACACACACACACTTCAACACAAAATAATAAATGCACAAAACAGAAAAGGGAAAGGAGCATTCCAATCTCTCTGATTTAGAGGTATCACCAAAATCAGTGTGCATGTGATTAATTGGAGTAATTTATGCGGTCTCCAGCGACTCCATGTATGGTTCATGATTTCATTAAACTGTAACTTTAATTACTTTTCTACTTTCGTAACTTTAGGTGGAAATAAATCTACATATTTGAAATGTCTCAGGTTTGGTAATGAGTTGTTCATTTGATGGCTTGCACGAATAATCCTCTGGCAAAATGAACATTTGAACGTTTATGCTGCCGTTACGACCTGAAGAGACTTCCATTAAAAGCTTTTTGTCACTTTTGTTTCATGTAAACAAATACGTTTCAGCCTCAAGGCAAGAAAAAAAACACAGCAAAAGCATCACTGTATGGAGTTTATTTAGGAGATTGTTTTTGCCCTTAAACTGATAGAACAAATCCTTTTCTTTCCAGCTGAAAGCAGTTGATATTGTAAGTGTATGGAGGAGGTTTATATTGGGTTATCCGCTGTCAAACCAATTACAGCATGTTAGCTACAGCAGCTGGCTTTTTGCCAGCTCCTTAGCTGTACTCCTTCCACCCACCTCTGACCGGGCGTCTGCCTTTCCAAACCTGTTTCCTGCTCTTCCTCTTCAAACCGCACGTTGTACTGAGCATCTCATAGCATTGTTTCCTTTAAATGTTCATCACTTGCTGCTTCATGCTAACGCTTCCAGCCTGCCTCGTCTAAACACATGCTGCTTGACTCATCTTTCACGTCAAGTGTTTTTAGTTTGGAACACATTGTAAAACACCGCTAAGATCGAACAGGGTGCTTTCAAAAGGTGGTGTGTTACTCTCTAAATCAGATGAGAGAATAAATAGTAGTAGTACATCGCTACATTTCTTCACATTTTCCTTTTTAATTTAGTGTGTCCAAAGTAAAATTTGCAGATTTGCATTTTTGCACAAGTCTGACCGCAGCTGAAATGCTTGACGGTGTGTTCAGACCAAATGCGTTTTGAGCGTCAAGGGCGGCAGGTTTTCATGTAAAGTTTATGTGGAGGCGCGGCAAGGGGGCGTCGAGCTTTCTTGCGTCGCGTTTTGAGCGTTTTGGGCGTCAAAAGCCAGAGATGGGCAAAGCTGAACTTTGGCCGCTTGACGCGGGGCGTCGACCAATCAGAGCGATCAGCTCGCAGCTCCTGGAGGTTCCCTGTGGTGAACCCAGACACGGGGCTGAGATACCATTACTCTGTGCAATATTTAGGATAACCATTCCTTGCTAAAAAGCTGAATGTTACTGATTTGGCAACATAACAGGATACGTTGCCTAGCAACGCTTTGTTTGGGGGTGGCGGCGGTTCTCTGCTGAGTGCGGCTCTTGTTGCATTAACAGTGACTATTACTGCCCTACGACAACGTTCTCTAGCTTTATTTATTAAATAAAACCATGCCATATCTCTACTGAATCCGCCATCATTCAGACAGACCGGAAGAAAAGCTCCGCCTCTCCCCCTCTCTTTTCCGCCCCGTTTGCCGCTCGCTCCAGACAAGCGGCAGACGAGGCAGGAGCGTTGGGAGCGTTTTGGGTGTCGGACACAAAAGTGGCAGTTTAGTGACCAGCGTCGAGCGTTACGCGTTTTGAGCGTTTTTGACGCTCAAAACGCGTTTGGTCTGAACACACCGTTAATGTTTATTTGACGGCTTTAAAGTCTCAATAAAGCATCTTGTATTATGTGTATCTAAGCTCCCACAGATCAGATACATAAAACAAGAACACATCGTTGTGCATCATGGAGTCAGAATCAGTCTGAAATGTCTTTGTCATCAATGGACTGGCGTCCCAGTACGTAGAAATTTGACTGTGCTGAACAACAACACAAACATCACACTTCTGGAACAATTTCTGTTCACCTGTTTCCTCCTCAGAAACACTCCGCCATCAAAAGCATCTTGTAGCTCAGTAGCTTGTCTAATGACCTGTGGAGAGTCTGTGTGTTGAATCGCAAACTTTACAATCAGTGAACAACTGGTTCTTCCACTTAAGCTCCACCCGTCGTACCCATAAACACGAGTTCTTAGTGACTAACCCTGTCGCCAACCCTGCTTCGAAATGTGAGCTGTTTGAGGAAAAATCTCCCCATGAGTGAGTTCACACAAGCCAGCAGACAAGGTGAACTGACATCCAGCTTAGAATGACGCCCATCCCTCCCCTCAACCCCATCTGGGAGCACTGTTATCCCAGTTCTTGTCCTCAGACTCTCAGATTGAGGTTTACCATGGCAAGTTCATGAAGGGGGTTACAATGTCCTGTGTTTTTTTTTCACATTCCAGTGACACTTTTAGGAAATAAGAAACTTCGACAAACAGAATTCTACTGAAGCTGTTCTGACCATCTGTCCTCTACAGAAGCTCACAATATCATAACTACAAGACTCTCCCATCATTTCCTTCCTGTTTATGGCATTGTGACACAAGTTACAGTAAAATTTGGTTGAAAAGTGCTTGCAGAGGAAAACTTCACGGCAGATGAGGACTATTTTTTTTGTGGAGGAAGCAGTCCGCATCGCTCTGTCTGCCCAATAGCAGCTGGTGTCAGCAGCGCAACCTCATCCAGGAAGGATGTGTTCAACTAAAAGAAGGAAAAGAAAATGCCTGAGTAAAATAAATAAATGTAGACATCATGCCTTGTTCCTCATCAGAAATCCCTCCACTTACATTTCTTTACAATTTTAATAGCATAGACTCATAGATTATAGTCTACAGCATGCGAAATGCAGGATCTTCATCTGGGTCACATGGAGTACTTTGTGGGAACAACACATCCTGGGCAACGGTGTGATTGACAGTTCGAGTGATCAACACCCTGAAACATGGCAAAATGAAGGTTATAAATACACACTGTTGTGGAATTTATCTGATGAGAAATAAATCTAGAAATCAACTGTGCTCTGTCCGGTTCATTGACAATGCCCAGTTGTTGCGAGCGAGAGGTCTTGAGAGCTCTGCCCCCGCTCAGGGTGTTACAGCGTTCTGTAGGCATACACAAATAACCTTTGCCTGGCAGCACCAGTCAAAACAACGGCCAGCTTGAAGATAACAGCAGTCGAAGCTGAAACAGGCCTTGAACAGAACATTCAGTTTTATGCATGAACCTACTGAAGCAAGCTTTCTGAACTACTCTAAGTAGGATAATATCTACCGGTGTTAGGAGTTTCAGTAGCTTTTGGCATCAAAAGCTACCTACCTGGCATAAGCCACGTCCATTAATCCCACCATCACCAGTGGGGTGATCTTCTAATGAGTCATATAACGTAGTCATGTTGTTAGTTACATCAAGTAAATAAGTACCGGATGCGGCTAAGTCCAAAGCCAGTGTGTTCTGAAGTAACAGTAGTCTTAATTCTTGGTCAGCAATATAAACCCTTTTATCTACATAAGCTGTGAGATGTTCCAGATCTTGAGCTAGAGCTCTTAACTTCATGGGACATTGTATTTGTGCCATATTGGGTACGGTTACATGATGTTTTTTAAATTCCAAATTAATAACTTGGAATTAAATAATTCGGAATTAACGTATTCTCCTACGAGTTTACATAAAAATAATAATTCCAAATGAACATTTACATAAAACATGTCCTTACTTAATTCCTCTTTAGAGCGGCGGGTTGGGAAGGGTTCTGATTGGACAGAGGGTGCACATGACGTATGACGTATACCGAAACAAAAGTTGGCTCCCTGCTTCTCGTCTTTTCAGTCGTTACTTGTAAAAACTACATATTAAGTACCAGTTTCACTGCTATTTTTATTATAAATGATAAGTAGCAGCTCAACACGAGCATACTACTTCACTTTTTGCAGCAACTGAGAAGATGAAGAAAGATAGACCACCGAACACGGGAGGCAAAACAACGCGTGTCATCGGGACAGGACAAGGTAATGAGCATGCTCAGAATGACCGAAATTAATTTAGAGTGGAATTAAGGTTTACATGACAAAGGAATTAAATAGTTCGGAATTAAAATGTGAATAAACCAGAAACTTACAAGTTTAAATCTGAGTAGAAATTTGCATTAGGAATTAAGTGTTTACATGGTCATTTCTCATTAGTTTAAAGCAGAATTAACTTTTATCTGGAAATAAACAAGAATAAAACTCCCATGTAAACTTAGCAACTGTAATAGTAACCCTCCCAAAAACATTTCACCCCCACCAGAGGTTTATAATCAAAGTACAATAAAATAAAAATCCTGTCCAGCTGTTCCAACCAGTCACTAAACCAGCTGAATGTAATCAGCTCAGCTCGACTGCTGTTAGTGAAAACACTTTTTCTAAATGCAGGTAGATCCAAAAACATGGCAGGACTTCTACTTTATGCCACCTGGATTATGCACCTCTGATCCTCCTGGCTCTATCTCAAAGCTTCTTTCCAGTCTATGTGGCGTTGGGATGAAAGTCAAATATGTGTAAAAACAAAGAGCTGGTTTAAGAAACACTAGATGACACCTCCCACCTCCCACACCACCTAAAAGGCAAAAACAAATGACTCCTTCCACAGACCCAAACCATGTTAGTAGGACAACTGAGCTTTAATTTGACTCAATCAACAAGCCATTGATAAGGGTTGATGGGGGTCTGGCAGATGGAAGTATCCCTGGACTGGCCTGCATGCTTCTACATGGATATTCCTGCTCATCACATGCTGCTGGAACACTGATGGAACACATTTCACATATGATCCACCCCAACACACACAGGAGCTTCTGTCTGCAGCACCACCTCCCTTGCTGACTTTACTCCATTTACGATGGTTCTGTTCATCACACTGGCCAGTCATCCATGGAAAATATTTAATACACGCTGTCACATTTGCAAAAATATCAGTGTGTATCCTGGTGTAAGCATTCCTGCACAGGTATGGGCCATAACACACATACTAAACACACATAACAGCTGCTGCTTGGAGCCTCTCTGCATGTGTTGTGTACTGTTGCAGACCACAGATTATCTTGCACATCAAAGTGATCAGTCCCATGAACACCTTCATCTCAGACTTTTCACTCAAACAGAAGGCATTAAAGAGTATTGCTAAAACAGTCTTGCAGTACATGACTCACACTGTTGAGATCTCGACCATCTGACTCCACAACGGCACCCTCTCAGTTGGTGGTGTTACATTGGTGGTGTCCTCCTTCATAAGCCAGTCTTCTACTGTAGTGATTAACTGGTACTTTCTTGCAGTGTGTAAGATGACTACAGTTGGTGTGGTTAGGAGCACCTGGTATGGACCATCCGACCATTGAGAGGGCCAATACTTCCTTTTGATGACCTTTAAGGACCCAGTCTTCTGGTGTCTGGGTCAGCTCAGACTGCTGTCCTTCCTGAGGGATGACATTAGCAGAAACAACCTCTTTTGTCGTTAAATGTTTCAGCAAGAGTTTATTCACCTGTTGGCTGGAACTGCATCCGCTGCAGGAATCTATACTGTTGACCATGGATCATTTAAAAGGCAGTGAAGGCTGGTTTATTAGGTGTTCCTCTCATATGTCAAGTCACCAGCCAATTCTTTCCTGTTTCTGCCATGACATGCCATTACGCCTCCATCAATCCGGCTGATTCAGGATGATAAACACAATGCCTCTTCAGGTCAGTTTGTCATGTTTTTTATATATCTGTAATAATTGGATTAACAGAAGGCTACCATTATCACTGCAAGTCGTGGAATTATTTCACTAACTAATGCTTTAGCCACAGTTGGGATGAGGAAATATCTCAAGCAATTTAGAATCAATAATAACCAAACAATATTTCTTACCTTTACATTTATTAAGTTTGATCAAGTCCACACAACTAGTGTGGAAAAGATAATCAGGACGATGAAACTTCCTCCGTTTCAGTCTGTAATGACCTTGTGTATTTTATTTCAAACAGATAACACACATATGCGAAAATTCCTATAATAATTAATAAGTCAGTGAACATTTCCTCCACCAATCTCACCTTCCCTCGTGTTGCAACATGAGTCTGTCTGTGTTACAACCGCTGCATGTTTATACAGGTCCTGAGGTAATTATGCTTCCCTCGCAGTCGCTAAGAAATGTTCTCTGCCTCTGATGAAGTTGCCTTTTCTTTAAGCCATCTTTCTTTCAACAAAACATTCGAAAGTTTCCTCTTGTTCTCCAATGAACAATCATTTTGTTTCCAATCATTCCTGTTGATTGTCAAATAATTATCTAACAGACCATTTACATGTGTTTCTGATTAAGAAAGGAGCAGATATAAGTGTTTCTTTTTCCTGCTCCTTTTCTATCACGGTGGTGCTCTAAGATGTGCTTCTGAATTGCTTTGTTTTGTCGTGATGTGAGGTTGTTCAAAGCCACGTGCAAAATAAATAAAAAGAAATTAAATAAAACTTTGCTCGACCAGAACTCGGGAACCGTTTTGCATATTCTTCATCTGGTCCTGCTGCTAATCTAAAATACATTGTCCAGTGCAGATGGTCAGGTCTGTCTGTCAGCTGGGACCATAAACACACATTCTCAGGAATCTTTTTCAGCTCTGTCACTACAGATCTGGGACCACTACAAAGTAGGCCCAAAGAAGAAGAATACTGTGGTCCACCGGTCTTTTCCAACACATTTTTGTTTGGACATCTGCACACTTGAAGTGCTCCCTCAAAGGGGAATACACCCATCTGAAATGCACACATCAGATCTCTGCATAGTAAACTATTAGAGGATGCTCTTGCATCTCATCTAGATGAGTTATTTTTAGAGGCTCAGAAAACCAGCTTGTTGTCATCTGACTGTCCATTAGCAGGTTTCACCATCTGAGTCATTGTGATTGGTTTATTCACATCCTGTAGCGTTAACACTGAGCGTGTGTTCCCCTTGAATCACAGTAGAGCTTCACTTTGGATCTTTCAACCAACATTTCTACGTCTGGTCTGTGCTCATAAGACGACAGTATGGAATAATCCTTCAGCAACTGCTCCTCACATTCTTCAGGTTCAGGCTTTTGTGAGTCTCTGTCAGCAGAATCTCGTCACGCCTGTTGTTGAAGTCCAGTCCCTTTCTTTGTCTGCAAGAGGTTTAGCTGCATTATCCCAAAGAGATATTTATTTCCAACACGAATATGTTTATTTCTTAGCAAGCACAGAAACTCTTTTGATTTGTGATATATTCCATCTTCATTTCTTTTTCTATAGTAACACATATTAACGAATCTCACAAGTGCTCCCTTCACTATGACTTCACATGTGTTTAAATAGTGGTTTTAGAGAAATACTCATTTCATTATGTGTATGCAGCTTTTTAAGCAGAGGCTGAAGAAATAGGCCCAGGTCCCAAAGAGGTAGGGGAGTTCAGTGATTCCAAACCAAAGTTTGGTTTCAAGGGGCTGTTATAAAGAGAAGTGGTGCCTTTCTGGTGACATTAGTGTGATCTTTGTATTCTTAGGTGATACACGAAACACGTCCTTACCTAATTCCTGTTTAGAGCGGCGGGTTGGGAAGGGTTCTGATTGAACTGAGGGTGCACATGATGTATGATGTATTTAAATAAACAAAGTTGGCTCCCTGCTTCTCGTCTTGTAAAAACTACATATTAAGTAACAGTTTTGTCACTATTTTTATTATAAATGTGAAGTAGCAGCTCAACACGAGCATACTACTTCTCTTTTTGCAGCAACTGAGAAGGAGAAGAAAGATAGACCACCGAACACGGAAGGCAAAACAACGCGTTTCATCGGGACAGGACAAGGTAACGAGCATGCTCAGAATGACCAGAATTAACTTAGAGCGGAATGAAGGTTTACATGCAGAGGAATTGAATAGTTCAGAATTAAAATGCGAATAAACCAGACACTTACATCGGAATTAAGTTTAATTTCAAAGAGAAAGTTTGCATTAGGAATTAAGTGTTTACATGGTTGTGTTTCATCAGTTTAAAGCAGAATTAACTTTTATTCAGAATTAAACAGGAACAAAAACTCCAATGTAAACGTAGCAATTGTCAGACAATGGAAGTCCGTTGGGGTTTCTCAGAGGAGGACGAGGAGGTATTCCCACCTCTTAATCACAGCTGATGCAGCCTTTTTCCAGCAACAGTCAGCTGCTGCTTTAATCACACTGCTAATGACACAATTAAGCAAAGCCCGGGTTAAATGACACAATTTAAACATGTGAAGGTTCAGAGAAGACGAATAACATGAGATACACACATTCACTTTCAAACCATTTAAATCAGAAATGTTGCAACGGGTTTGCAGTATAATCACACCTTCCCTTGTTCCTCTTACAGTTTTGTTCTCAAACACACAAACGTGTCTCTGACAATGACCTTTTACAAAATGTCTTGGGTACTAACTCCCTGCCAGCTTCTAACACACACACACACACACACACACACACACACACACACACACACACACACACACACACACACACACACAGGCTTCCGCTGGTGTATTATGCATTTAATACACACATGTACTAAATTTGTTTGCAGTAACTCTTGTCCTTTAATTTGTTTTCTTCCCTCTTTCCTGAAATTTAGTTAATCTAAGCAACAGCTGCACCTTCTTGATGCAACCATAACAACTGAGAGAAAGAAACCTCTCAGATAGAAGTCATATCAAATCTGAGCCTTGAGCTAATTGAAAAAAAAAGTCTTTACTTTGAAATGGAAAAACATGATTCACATAATTTTGTTTCCCTGTGTCAATACAGCAGATTCAAATGAATGAATCATCTGGCAGAACTTGAACTACTTCACTACTACTAGCAGGGAAACATGTAAAACTTGCAGAACTCTATAGGACCAAACTTCCCTAGCGCTAACCTAAACTGCTTCACCGAGCTGGTAGTCAAGACTTTTCTTTTACTCAGGAGCAGTTTTATTAAGTTAATGTGAATTACAGAAAATTCCAAACAGGAGAGAAAAAAAGAAAAGTAAGTTTAACAAAAGAAACAAATAATAAATAAAAAGTATAAAAAAATAATAATTAAAAAAAAATATCATGATAATATAACAATGAACATATTCAGTCAGAGTTGACAGGGAAAAAAAAAAGAAAACAAATAAGAAGAAAATAATTAAATAACATAGAATATATTAATCTCTAGCAAGACTCATATTCTGCCTCTGATCGTACAGTTTGTTCCACCCTTTAATGCTGTGAAATCCACATTTGTACCAGAGTGGATTCCATGTCAGCATTTGTCAAGGACAAAATAATTTTTTATGGTCTGATAGTAAAATGTCAGAAAGAATTTTAGTTTTACATAAACCTATGTAGAATACCTGGTTGATAACATATTCATCCTACATATATAATTTACCAGTGGTAATACTTAGGGGTGGGAAAATCTTATCGAAAAATTGAATATTGAGATTTTTTTGCTTCCCAATTTTAAAATCAATTTAAAAAAAAAAAAAAGAATCAAAATTCATTATAAAGTTGTTTTCATTTTTATTTTTTTTTTTATTGATCTTTTTACTTGTCTTCTTGGGCATTATAGCAGCAGAATGGTGGTCTGGCTACTGTGTTGTTTTTTCCTAATTGGATTCAAGAATGGAATCAAGAAAGATGACGAGCAAAAAAAAAAAAAGTTTTGTACATTTTTTTTTTGTTTTTAATTTACAAAAATCAGCAATATTGAAGAATTGTGAGAATTGCAATTTAAAACAAATCGGCACCCAGAAAATCTGAATCGAATCAAATTGAATCTGAACTAAAGTATATCGTCACAGCCCTAGTAATACTGTTCAAAAACATCTGAAATATTTTTGTAAAGATGGTTGAATGTCACTTCTCCAGTATATGTTCAGTTGTATTCTAATAAAACGGCAACCTCTGGCAGTTAAGAGTGAAGCCTATGCGGAGGTGCATAAAACTGCAGTTCGCCCTTCATTCACTAGGGGCTGGCTGCAAAACAGAGCAAATCCCCATAGACTCCCATGTTAAAAAGACCAACTTCACGGCAGAAATAAACATGTTTATAGCCTGGTTCAAAAATCCATTTTCGGTTTATAGGTCAGGTTTACCTTCATGACAACTGTGGGCGGAGTGAATTTTTTTCTAACTCACCCGTTTTAAAGTAATTTAATCTCGAAGTTCGGCAAATTTAGGGGCGACTCCTTTTGATTGACAGATACCAGTCTCTGGCTTCAAGTAAGAAGAACGCAGAACAACCGCGGTTTTTAGCTGGAAAACAACGTGACTTAGCTTTAGCCTGCTTACCTCCGTTAGCTGGTTAGCTCCTGTTATCTCGGGGTTAGCTCGGTTAGCTTTTAGCTACAGAAAGCTCGGAGTTCGCTCGATGTCAATCATCCACCATGACGCTCACGGCTGCCTTCTCAGCTCCACCTCTTTGCCCATATTTGTATTTTATGGGTGAGACGACGCGCATGACGCTGCCAACATGACGACGGTAGGAACCGCCCACCGAGCTTCAATTCAGCTCTTCAGAAACCAATGGGTGACGTCACGGAGACTCCGTCCATCTCTTTATATACAGTCTATGTTTCTAATCTACTAAGCAAAAAGACTTTATCACTTGTATTTTTATATAAATTAATTTTAGTTACTGGTAAACATACAGTTGGTTGAACAGAGAAGGCCCTTTAAACGTCTGGATGATAAGGAGGATGCAAATAAAAGAAATACTTGGTTCCCACTCTTAACAGTAGAGGATGAAATACTGGCTTGTAGTACCACAATACAACAAAAAAGTGAAATGTCTTGCATGCATTTCTTCAGGGCGTTGGTCCACGTTCTTCTAGCTATCAACTAATGTTCCTCCATGATGCCTTTGAGCCCGGACATGTTAATGTCAGCTCTGCTCAATGTCCACAGCAGCCTATCTTTTTTAGTAAAGTCTTTGTATATTTTAAGGGAATTACATATTGTAGCACTTGACAAAGGTTTTCTTCAATAATATCAACATATGTAGTTTCTTCAGTTATTTATAAATGTCAGGAGGTTACTCGATGTGGTGCTATCACAGAGACGTAATGGGTGCTCCATCACAGTCCTTCAACTTTTTAATCATGATTTTAATGATGATGCAAAGTAGAGGGGAAATTCTTCCACTTTGGAGGTCCGATGTCAGTCATTTCTCTTGCGGATACTCCTACTGAAAAAAATGGCCCGTAGACAAAAACTTTAGTCCCAAATTTCTTGCATCCCAAATTTTTAGAATGTGTTTCAGACGAGAATTGCAAAAAAAGAAATGTATATATATAAAAAAAAAAAAATAAAAAAAAAATTGATGAAACAAAATATGAAAGGTTTTGGGTATTACTGTGTGAAATAAAATAGAAGTAACAAAAAAAAGAATCTGTTTTGTCCTATGTTCCAACTTTTCCTCAGTTCAGGTTGCATCAGTAGCACCGTTTACATTAACGTCTATTTAGTATAAAATTGTCATCCAAACAACTCATCTGATCCGATTTACATCAGTCGAAAAGGATTTTTAATCTGACCAAGAGGGTTAAACCAAGGGTGTCCAGCTCCGCTGTCCTGCATGTTTTCCATACATTTCTGGTCCAACACAGCTGACTCAAAGTAATGAGTCATTATGTTGACCTTTATAGGCTGTTAGATCCATTTCATTTGAGTCTTGAAGCAGAAATGCATTGCAAGACAGTGGCCCTCGAGGACCGACTTTGGACACCCCTGTTTTAAACCTTTTTGCAATCGAATTAGCAGGACAAAAACACTCCTTCCATCATTCCAATTGTTTCTGTGTAGTACACGTTTTTCCTGCGTGTCATTGAATCACATTGGAATTACGTAACATACTTAGGGAATGACATAGGGAAGACTTGAAAAATGCAGCAGCAAAATGGACTGGACTAGAGGATGATTGTTTGGACTATCAAAAGATTAAAAGTAAAAAAAAAAAACAAAGAAATTATTTTTTTCTCCGATCTATTAGGGACTATGCATGTCAAAAGTGCTACAATTTTAAGAAATCCGTCCATATCGTAAATACACCTTAATGAACTGAAATCTGTAATCAGATTTATTTTATTCACATAGATTAGAATATTTGTCTATGTAAATATATCTATTAATGGCTGATAAAAATTCCAAAAGTTTGAATGCAGTCATTTGTTTTTTTTAAAAAAGTGAAGACTTTATCAATTTTTGTTGTTTGGGATTGGTGGTTATGTGGACTAAATGCAAACCTCGTGATAACCTCTGTGTAATTTTAGTAAGATGAATTATTAGTTTAAATGTTAGGAGGTAATCACCGGGCAAAATGCACATTCAGCTTGTGATTTGCCATAAAATGGATTTCTTTTTAGCTGCCATACTGACATTTGGTTCTAGTTTACCAACAAGCAATCTGGCCGACAAGCTAGAGGCTAAACTGGATTGAGATATTCTAATGTTTGTGTCTTTAAATGTGTGTAAAGGACAGAATATAGTTTGTTTTTCCCATTTGAGATCTATAATTATTTATATCAAGGCTTCATACATGAAACAGTTACATTTATTAGCATAAAACAGTTGGCTAGCTGAAATAATTTATTTGGCTAGTTTTTTATTTTTCTTTCAAGCTAACAAGCAAACTAACTAGCAAATGTGAGACTAAGACAGTGAAACATCCTGATAGATGAATGGTTTATTTAGCTCTTTTATAAAAATTTCTAATCATTCATATTTATTCATTGAAATGACAATTTGCATGGAATTTTTAGCTATTTTGTAGTTTGTTAGCAAGCTAACAAGCAAACTAGCTACCAAGCAAACTAGAGGTAAAAGAGGAGTGTAAAATTGACATTTTTGTTTTTAACACACATGAAAAACAGAATATAGTTTATTTAAATAGTTTTGACATTTATCTGTTGAGGCTTCATGGATGAGACACTTACAGTGAGGCATAAGAGATAGAGTAAAAAAGGATTCTTTTGCTAGTTTTCTTTTGCTCAGATTTCTTTCTTCCTCCCACCTATTCCTCCATTTGCACAAAACAAAAAAAAAAAATTGAATTTCCCCGCAGTGCTTCCTCACTGTTGAGGCGTTTGTATCTTTTTTTTTTTTTTTTCTTAAGACTCCAGTCACATCCGCAATCCCGCGGCCCTATAAGGAGCTTTCACGCCTTTTGGTTTGCTTTAGATGTTTAATACCCCCTCTCTTTTGTGTCAGGGAGCCGGAGAGGCGTTAAGAAGCGCTGATAAACCCCACTTAGATCCCTTCCTGGCCCGTCACCCTGGCCTGCCGGGCCGCTTTAGCTGGGAACTGATCTGTGACGGCCTGCCACTCAAACTGAGCACTTCTGAAGGCTGACACAATGGAGTGAGCAACACACCAGAGGGCCTGAGGGTGGGTGGGGAGGGAGAAGCAGGGAGGGTGAGGCAAAGGAGGGAGAGAAGGCCAAGAGGTGCCCTAAAAGAAGGCTAGAGGAGGGGCCAGAGTGTATCTGTCTGTTATCTGTTTCCACTTGCAGTTTATTCAGCTCACCCCCTCCTCCCTTCTCTTTAGTGCTTTCCACTGTACAGCTTACATTTCTCTATCACTGTCCTTTACACACACATGCACACACAAACTCTCGCCTCTGTGGTTTTTTTCTCTTTACGGTTGGTGGTGGGTTGAGAAGCAGATAGGAATCAGCAGTGCTGTGCAGCGTCTTGGTAATGATGGGTCATATTCACTGCACAATGGGCCCAGCCAGACCGAGTATCTGCTCGGGTCCAACAGAGCGTCAGTATGCACAGAGCTGAGATTGACAGGCAGAGGGTGGGGTTGGTGAGGAGGTGGTGGCGGGCCGAGGTGGCCGCTGTCGGTGCTATTGCCATCACTTTCCCGTGGGGCTGTGGGTGGGCGGTGAAGCCCAAAATGTCAGCGCCAATATCTGTGCAGCTTGACTTGGCTATCACGCCGTTGCAGCTGCCTGCCATCCACCACATCCACTCATTCATACAGAGAAGCTGGTGCCTTATGTGTGTGCACACACACACACACACACACACACACACACACACACCCACACACATTTTTCTTTTTCTGTTTCCCTTCCACCCTCCTCTTTCATTCACATCAGCTCTATAAAGCCATATTTGTGCACACACATCTTTCATTGGATGTCTTAAAATACACATTCGCTCAGGCACTTTAACTCTTTCCATCTTTCTGTCTTTCTTCTCCTCCTCCACAAATTCACATTGTGCCTCTGTCAGTTCCACCTCAGCTGTTCAGTCATGTAAGTCTTCCACTGCTCTTTTTATATTTGCACTCACCGTTTTACAAGGCTTTCTTCTCAACAATTTTCACCAGTCTAGCCTTTGTCTTTTCTATGTTGATATCAAACTTAGTTGTCTATCTGCATCTTTCTCTTCCTGTTTTCTAGTTTTTGTTTGTTTGATTTGCAGGTTGCACTGACTTGCTTTGTATTGCAACACTTGTTGGGCAAACATTAAAAGATAGTTCATTCTTTTCGCTGATGTCATTTTGCCTTCTCTTTTTTTTTTTTTTTTTTTTTTTTTTAACCCAAATTACATTGTGTGTAGTTTGTGTGGTATTTGTATGTGTGTAGCTATGTCTGACAGTTGGATGATGAATGCGCTGACAGTGGAGGGGTCGGTGTCACAGACAGTGTGGTCAATTGCACCTTTTCCACTGAGTCTAACCTTGAGCAATACTCCCTAAAGAGAACTCAATCTGCCATTAAGGCAGACGCAAACTCACACACATACACATGCTCATACACGCACTTTTCCCTGTTGAGCATGTGCCATTAGTAGCTGGCAGGGTCTGGTTTGACAGAGAGCGATTAGCTCCCTATCATGTGTATTGATCATCCTGTACTGGCTGGTTCTCCAGAGGCAAGGCTAGAGGGGTTTTAAAAAGGAAGTTGGGCCAAAAACCTGCAAAGATAGACACACACATGAATAATTTACAAAGATATTTTGATTTTTTTTTTAAATTTTTATTTATTTATGTGGATGTCTATGGAAGTTATATGTTTATACCCCTCTGCATATGCCCCGGAAGCACTTATCTCATTATGCCAATCCTGATTGGATGGTGATTGTGAAGCTCACGTCATCCTACCATTAAGTAACCAATGCTACCAACAGACACCTCTTCTTGTTTCAGATGGAGCATATCTCAGTACATTGCTAGATTAATAGTCCATAGACAGCTCTCTCCAGTCTCTTCCACCACCAGACCAAGCGCCAACCTCCGGCGGTTAAAAGTGAAGCCTATGCGGAAGTGCATAAAACTGCAGTTCCCCCTTCATCCACTAGGGGCTGCAAAGCAGAGCGAATCCCCATAGACCCCCATGTTAAAAAGACCAACTTCCCAGCAGAAATAAACATGTTTACAGCCTGGTTCAAAAATCTATTTTAGGTTTAATAGGTCAGGTTTACCTTCATGACAGTTGTAGGGGGAGAGAATTTTTTTCTAACTCGCCCATTTAAAAGTAATTTAACTTTGAAGTTTGGCGGTTGATCACCTTTCCCTGAACACGTTCCACTCTGCAAGTTATGCATGTGACACAGTCACTGAGTCGTCACGCAGGTTTTTTCACTAACAGTAGCTAGTTTTCCCTGTATGTTTTTAATTTACATTTAACTTTTTAGATTCATAGTTTAGTTACTATGAATCTCAAGTTGGCTTGTATGTGTATGTATGTGTTCACACTGGCAAGTTCGTAGCTGTGTTTGTACGTACATATGTGTATGTGTATAGATATGTATGTATATATATATATATATATATATATATATATATATATATATATATATATATATATATATATATACAGACGTCCATCTCTATATACAGTCTATGCACCAGAAGCTAGTTATATCTCTCCCCCATACACTGAGGCGTATAACCCCAGGGTATATTCACACAGTTTAGCACAGCGTCTCCTACCATGTCTTTTGTGATAGCACTCCAGCTAACACAGCTCACAATAGAAGAAACAAGAACTCTCGGGTTCATTCTTGCATCTGTAAAAACAAAATCGCTCTGTACCAAGATCTGTACCAAGACTCCTCAGGTTGCCTGAAGCTAGAACACGCCCAGTTGGTGGTACAAGTCCATGGTTTGTGAAGATACTGTGTCTGTTTCACCCCGAATAGTCTCCAACTAAGGCTAGTATTCTGAGCTAGCTTGTCAGACAAAGACCCTTACCTGTCCATGGCTGGGCTGCTGCCGAATAGTGATGACAGTGGCATTGCTGACTCAGGAAGATGCTTTCAAACTTGAGTATGAAGAGGAGGAAGAAGACACCTCTGAGTTCTTCATATTAGAAGAAGACATGGTTGATATGACTGCAAATTTGGGGCTGTTTCTGTTACATTGTGGGGAGTGCACAAGCCACCTTCTCACACTCACTGCATGGACATGCAGGTAGTGTGTAAATGTGCAGCGGGGTAAACATCCTCTGGCCTTGGAGCTCCTGGAAAAAGTTTTGAGCTCATGGAAGGACCACCCATTCATTAGCAAGTCCGACTCAGAGGATTCCTTCCTGGACTTTAAGAACATGGAGGTTCGTATCATGCTCTGCATGACACTGATGGACCTGCTAGTTGCAATGCATCTTCATCCACAACTGTCAACAGTGCCTTCCAGAAGCCTCATACTGCCATAGAAGCTAACCGTTTTCAATCTGTCTACAGAATCCGTTTTCAATGACTACAGGAGCCTGCTGTAGCTTTTTACCCCGGGGATCCACTGAACACAGAAGCGTTGTGGGAGTGCTGTGGAGTGGGTGCACCAAGCTTTCTGCCCGGCACACTGTTTCCCCAGCAGTTACAGAGCGTCACAGACTGTCTGTGTCACGGTTCGCATGAGGATTGTGTCATTGTACCATAGTTGGTGCAGACCTACTTAAAATGCTTCATGAACAGACTTTAAAGTGAACAATAAACCAGCAGCTAAATTAACATGCACAGTTCCACTGCATCTCATGTGACTGCTCTTTATTTCTTTATAGTAGGCATGTGTGGTGTCAAAACCATAGGTTACAAAAGCTAGCTTTCCTCGTCCAGGATAAATGCGCATTTTTGACATCAAGGGACAATTTGGGGTACAGTGTCTTGCCCAAGGACATTTTGGCACATACTCAGGGGAAACCTCGATGTCCCAACTGTCCAGTTAAAAGACAACTGCTCTTCTTCATGAGCTACAGCCAGTGTCATTCATTAAGTTGAAACCGCGTCGGTGCCACTGGTAATAAAGAAATGTTGATGTTTAAGAATAAAATGCATCCAAAGTGGACATGTATTCTTTTACTGGCAAAATCCACTTCGGTTTTCATCTACTGATTTACTGCCTGAACAATTCGCTCTAGATTGACATGGTTTCAAAGCAGCAAGCGGCAAAAATAGAAACTACTTGTATTTTAGAGAAGCAGGAAGCGACAGCGCTTCGGGGACGCTTCAGAAACGCACTGTAGCGCACCAGGTAGAACCTGTTCTGTTGACTTCTGTTGCCTCGATCAGCTGCGAAGGTGCGGCACAGCCGAACTTTCATGTTAAGTGGGACAGAACCTTTACGGTTGTCACCTCCAAGGGTGACAACCTGTATATCAGGTGTCTGAACTGAGAAATATTCCTAAAGATGGATGGTCACACCAGCATATTTGCTGCATCTGGTTTAACAGGGCAGCTGATTAATGTATGTCAACATGAGGAACGCATAGTTACACATTCCGATTTGCCCTCCGCACAGGAAGTATATGAGGCGTTATGTTATGAGTACATGTTGCTTCCTTTCGGTCTCTCTCTGAGCCAGAGTGTTTGCACTTCATGCTGTGAGAAGTGAGAACAGGTGAGCTGGTGAGTGGTACTGCATTACAGTGCAGGCAACTTAAAGGTAGGATGACTTGAGCTTCATCATCACCAGCCAACCAGGATTGGTGACGTGTTCTGAGGAATGCAAGCAGAGAGCGTATCCCATATCGACATAACCTTCTCATGATACTCTAAGAACCAGGATTTATTCAAGAAACCTAAAGTCTTTATTAATCTGTAGCTTCTATACCACTGTGTATATTGTATCCAAATTATTTACAGGACCTGAGCTGTAAACAAATAGTATTGAGGAAATTTTTCATAAAACCATCAGTGGGAAATAAATCCATAAAGCTCTAGCTGGTCTTTGTTTTTATTATGCTGCAGCAGTAAAATAGGTTCAACAGAGTACAAGATTCTGCCGAAATTGTTTACAATTCATTCGTGCTCCAAGAGCATTTTACTCTAATAAGGGTCCCGGCTCCACATCTCTCTTAGCCAATCCCTGCTGGCGCTGAGCGTGTGGACAGTGCATGCATGAAAACAATTCCAGGTAGCCTAAACAAGCTCTCACCTCAGTGAAACTGCAGCTGGAGTCAGACTATAGCCTAAACTAACCTTTGCGTGGAGTCACACGGGGTCCTCCAGTCCTGGCATGGTATATATGAATGTTCCCTGCCTGCCAAGACTCTCAGATAAAACTTAACCTTAGCTTTAGTGCATTAATATGAAGATAAATGTATATAAATTCTGAAAAAGTAAACATGTTAAAATATGAATGAACGACCAGGTTTACACTGTTGTTTAAAACCATTTAAATGAATCAGTTTGTGCTAGCTAAAATAACTACTGATTTAATTCCTTTTACGGATCTGTGCATATGTCACCCCTTGTCCTTGTCTTCCTCATTGAGTATCATGTATGTGGCATTCTTCGCTTTAACGGCCGTGCTCTATGGGTAGTTAAGACCAGTTGTGAGCTTTTGTTAATTGAGTCTAATTGAAGAACATGAAGGCAGAATAAAAGCAGCAGCCTGTTAGGACATAAAAGACCGCGGCCGCCTCTCAATAGTATTTATTTTCAACCTCTTCCACTCTGATTTAAGTGTAAGAGGACAATAGTGATCTGACAGTGATATGGATGCTTGTGTGTGTGTGCGTGCGCACACGTGTGTCTGTGATCTGTCGTTTGATTTACTGCGCCCACCTTCACAAGGACTAGCCTCTTATCAGATCAAAGCTGCAAACAGCGGCCTATGAAAGAAAGTAAGGGTGTGTGTATGTGTGTGTGTGTGTTGTGTGGAGGACAGAGGAGTTTTTTGTTGCTTTTAACCTGGGACAATAGCACTGCACAGGAGAGAGCAAGTGAGTACTCTTTGAACTAATGAAGAGGAAACCCTTTACTCTTCTCCACAAAGATGCCCAACTCTCCCTGAGCTATGGATTTTGTCTCTGGCTGCTTTTAAAAGAGGAGTAAAACTAAAGAGAACAAAATACTTTACTACTACTAATACTTCATGCCTTTTACGCTTTTTTTTTTTTTTTTTTATCCTGTCAGATTCAACATCACTGAAATAAAGCCGTACAAAGAACAAGTAAAATAGGAGTCGCATTGGAGGGCACGCATCAGCAATAGAAATGTGATTTTGTTAGGCTAAAAAGTGAAATGTTTATGAGTACTTTTTATCATTATAAAAAAAGATATGTGTATATAATAATTTTTTGTTGTGATTTCCAGGTTCACTGGGTGCAGAGGCAGCAAAGTCACCATAGAGATAAGCGGGCACCACTGAAGGGACGGGACCAAAATATGAGAAACGGTAAGTTTTAACCATAGACTGTATATATAGAGATGGACGAAGCCTTTGTGACGTCACCCGTAGGTTTCTGAAGAGCTGAATTGAAGCTCGGTGGGCGGTTCCTACCATCGTCATGTTGGTAGTGTCATGCCCGTCGTCTCGCCCGTAAAATACAAATATGGGGAAAGAGATGGAGCTGAGAGGGCAGCCGTGAGCGTCATGGCAGATGATTGACATGGAGCAAACTCTGAGCTTTCTGTAGCTAAGAGCTAACCGAACTAGCCCCGAGATAACGAGAACTAACGGAGGTGAGTGGGCCATAGCTAAGTCACATTGTTAACCGCCTAAAAACTGCGGTTTTTCTGCGTTCTTCTAACTTGAACCAGAGATTGATACCTGTCAATCAAAAGGAGTCGCCCCTAAATTTGCCGAACTTCGAGATTAAATTACTTTAAAAGGGGCGAGCTAGAAAAAGATTTACTCCCCTCACAGTTGTCATGTTTATTTCTGCTGTGAAGCTGACCTTTTTAACATGGGAGTCTATGAGGATTTGTTCTGTTTTGCAGCCCCTAGTGGATGAAGGGGGAACTGCAGTTTTATGCACTTCCGCATAGGCTTCACTTTTTACCGCCGGAGGTTGCCGCTTAGTTTTAACTAAAATATTTCAACAATCAATCTTTCATTTTTAAATTTTACGGAGATACTTAGTACTTCTTATTGTGTCGCATTTGATCCATACAATTTTTATGACCTCAGCACTGCTTACATCATGTTTTACTGGATGTTCTCTTATGAAAAACAGACATTTTCTCCAATGACTCTGTCAATTGTCATTCATTTTGAAAAAATGGTTGCATTTTGTGTAAATGTTTAATTAAAAGAACATTTATGCTTGATGCAGAAGACAAATACGCAGACACATTGATAATTAGATACCACCAGATACCACCAGAAATGACGTGGGCAGTGTTGAGTTGTATACTGTATATAAACTAATGAAATGAACAAACCAGAGAAGAAGAAGAAGAAAAGGAAGAAGACAACACAGAGGCCACCAAATTAAGACTCGGAAGAAGTTTAGCATTTGCAGAGAGACTGTGTGAGCGTGTTTGCCACTAAAGCAACCAACCATTGTCAGAATGTGGTAGTGAACTCGGACCTCAACGCTGCTTATAGGTGGATGAACTGACTTATGATTTGAGGGATTGATATCATCTGCAGATTTTGATTATGCTGATCTCCAGTGTTTAAGTAGAGTCTTTATTTGAAATTATTATAATTTTCCTTTGACTTTAAATGTCTAATGCAGCATCCAGGAAAACACTTTACTATGATATTTATGACCGGGATATTGAATTCATGATAAGCACATATAAGAAAATTTAGACATTTCTCAGGACCTAGTTAAGGACCTGATCCGAAAAGAAATAATGTTTTTATGTGTTTATATATAAACCCATCACTTATACAGAAAACTTTAGCCTTTTCATTTCTGTGTACTGCAGCAACAGACTTTTTAAAGTTGAATTCTTATAGATTTTTAATCATTTTCAGGTTCATTTGTGTAATGAAGGAGGCTGTGGCCTAGACTGATTAGTACCCTATATCATGATGTGCATAATTATAAGGCAGGTTCAGTCAAACAGTCAAATGCGTTTATGAGAGGGCTCAGCGAGGTTGCATGAAGTAGACGGAGGAGAAAAGGTGTAAATTAAATATAAAAGACTTGATAAAAAAAGGAACTAATTACGCTCCAGTGTTTTTATATTCCAGACTTGCACTGTAGTTGTGTCCTGACGTAGACGTTTCAGTGTAGACAGAAAGACACCCAGTGTCAAAAAACCTCATAACGTATCGTCTCTGGAGATGATGCAGCTAGCTGGTTGAATGTACCGATTATGATACGTAGCAAAGAACCACTGATGAATCAATTAGATTTTTCTTTTCAGCAGACGAGAAAACATAAAGAACCAACAGAACGAAGAGCATCTCACAGCTCAGATTAATCCACACGTCAGACTCAAGAGACAGGGTCTATATCATGTAAACGCTGGCTATATGTACCGGTAAGGCTTTTTAAAACCTTACTGCCCTCCTCACCTCCTGCAGAGGTCTGACACGAGCGATGAAACATTCTCAGAGCGCATTCACAGCCTTTTTGATTCGAATCCTAATCTGTTTTTTCAGAAAGTCTGCTTCGTTTTGGGAAATGTGAATGCGCCAAACAAATTCTGATTTGGGTCAAAGAAGCGGGCTTGGTCCGCCTACAATCCAGGTCTTGGTCCGTTTCAAGCGGACCAAATACAGGAAGTTGAAAAAAATAAAGTCACTTACTGCATTTGAAGTAGCATTGCATTGTGGGTAAATACATAGCAATGGTGTCCTCTGGCTTGTCTGTTGTTCATACTGCGTCCATTGTTGCAGTGTTTCTACAGTATACTCGCATAAGACACAATAAAAAAAACACAAAACATTAATAGTTTCGTCTCCATGTTTAGTGGAGGAAATAGTGGAAGTTTTCTTCTTCACGTGGGTGTTGTCCTCTGTTTTGCTAAATACGGCGCCACCTTTGGTGGGAAAAGGGGATATATTTTTCTAATGGTCTGGCTAAAAGTGCAGCGTAAACCCAATCTCGGTCCACGTCGACACACCCCCCTACAACTGAGCCGAGTCCTCAATCAGACCGAGTCTAGTGGACTACTAACTATGAGTAATAATTAACCAACGGAAATCCAGTGAGCTGATCCTGTTCTTGCCTTTAAATCTCTCCAACAAAGCTGTTTCTTTTTTCTTTTGCGACCATTTGCAAGTTTTGTCTGCTATTATCCACGTCATGATGTATCATCCTGTATTATCTTTTATTTCATGCTATTGGTTGTAGATATTATATACAGAGCAGAATCAGACTCGTAAACACACATTTGTTTCAGCGCAGAGTTTTTAAATCCGCAAAAAAGTGAAGCACTTTGAAATTGTTTTCAAAATTGCTTGATAAAAAATATTATTTTCATCATTAATCGCAAACCCCTCTACCACACACACACACACAAACACTCACACACACACACACACACACACACACACACACACACACATATAGTGTCTGCAAAATAAATTAACACATATCTAAAGCTTCAGAAGTACCTCTGATAACTGTGCTGTGATTTTCACAGGTTTTGGATCGCTGCAGACCAAGTGTCAAAGGAAAACGCGGTTTGCAGTGTTAGAAGTAAACACACTTACAGGACTTAACACCAGAGGAGCGTCTGAGCACTTCTACCAAAGCTTTTTTGTTTTAGTTTTTCTCCGATCTTCAAAAGACATTATGTAGTAGGAGAAATTGTAATATAATTTTGTAAATGCATTTAATACATTTGGAGGAGGAAATATCTCCTCAATTTATTCTAATCTAGCAAAGAAATCAAACACTGGATAGAGTTAATTCTTGTCAACTCTGTTTTTACTTTTAAATCAGTTCATCTTATTAACAGCTTGTTTGTTTCTGTGCTTAACAAGCTGTAGCAGAATACCACAAAACTAATTACAAATACTCAACATTCTGGTAACAGGAAGGGATTGGTGTTGATAAGATTTTATTGATATTGATGCCATTATTGATTCTGTTTAACAATCACTTCCCTTATCAATTCTTAACTTTGATTTCTTTGGGGAAATTAGATCTTCACAGGTTTTTGTCACCATCACAGCCATTATATATATATATATATATATATATATATATATATATATATATATATATATATATATATACATACATACATACATACATACATACATAATGAAGATTAACTATGTGCTGTTCGGTTAGTAATCAGTAGCATTCACACTGCACATATTTAAAATGCCAAATAACAACGTTCTTTAAAGTTAATCACTTGTGAAGTAGGTAAGATGTTATAGGATTCTGCCATCCTTCCTCTCTGCTATGATGCGGGATTAACAACACGCGAGATGTATGAGAGTGATGAGTGTAGGTTGTCCTGACACCCTATGACCGATAGAGAAATAGATAAATGTTAAGGTGCTTTAAAAATTTTTAAACAGGCTCTTTTTTTTTTTTTCCCTTTTTGAACTTCTTTATTGACAAAACCACAAAATTACAATAAAATATAATATAGAAACATAAAGACTAACAATTCAATAAAATAAATAATAAATATAAATAAATAAATAATTATAAATAAATAAATAAATAAAATAAAATAAAATAATAAAATAAAATAAAATAAAATAAAATAAATAAATAAAATAAATACATTATATTATAAATAAATAAATTAATTAATTAATAAATAAATTAGCAAACTTTACAGAGACAAAGAAAAAAAAGAGACTCACATTCATATTTAAAATTAAAGGTATGTAATCGGTAGAATAAAGTTGTCCTATGCCGAGTCGACAAAAAAGTCGTGGCATACACTTCCAAGCCTGACCTTGCAGAAGAGAATATACCTGACCCTAACCCAAGCTCTAACCACTTCTGCAGTACGCTCTCTGAAATAAAGTACCTAATAGTACTTTTAAGGGTACAAAAGATTGTCACAGTGGTGCTTCTCTCAGTGGGACAGTTTGTACCTTATGAAGACCATGTGCTCACGTTCTGTTTTCTGTGAAGCCCTACCAGAGTATTTCCAACCTCGTGCCTAAAGACATATTACCAAACTTTTGCCATTGTCCCATCAAGCGCACCCCTATCGGTGCTATATCTGCATCCATCTTGCATCCAACCTGACCTGTTAGCTCTCTCCAGCCAGTGAAAGATGATCTTACAATGACTTTTGTTTCGTCCCTTTTTTCTTTTAATCTTCTTACGTTTCTTTGCTGAATAAGTCACGTTGTGAAACTCTGCTGCAACGTCACGTCGGAAGGTCATCAAGTTTTGCATCTTTAACCTTCATCACACTGCATAAAAAAAATTATGTTTTTTCCTTATAAAACTGCATTCGTTTTCACAAACAGAAAAAAAAAAAAATCATGCCTACCTGTTTCAAAAGCAACATGACTCGATCGTCCTGCTCTGTCCCCCTTTGCATCTTTTACTTGGTCTGCATAGAGATTAGTCTCGTGGACGAGCGATGATCTCTTTGTTGAAGAGTAGCTCAAACAGTTCCTGTTAAGATACATAATTGTCTTCTAAATGTGACCCTGCAAGTTCACAAACAGTGAACTGCGTGACAGTATTTTGGCGCATTCATGCACCGACTGCTGTCGATCGCTTGCAAAAACAATGTGTGTTGAAGGTTAATGCGATCCCAGCATCCAGATCATCCACAGAGAGGTCTTTCCCAGCTGGTTATGTGATTTAGGAACAGACAACACCGCTTAACCAGGAATGATGGATGATTTTTTTTGTTTATGCAGCAATCTTTAAATCAAATGAATCAAGTACCCAGTTGGCAAAAATACCAGAGACTATAGGGAGGTGGTCTAGTGGTTCACTGCAATATTATCCAAGTTAAAAACAAATGTTCAGAGCAAGGTCTGCTTAAAACAAACCTTCAAATAAATTTACTGTTTTGTTGTCTTTTTTCTTTTTTACTATAAATTAAAAATTACAAAGCAACATTAATAAGATTAAAAGAGTTAATTAAGAACAATTATTTGACGTTGAGATGTGGGTCGCGAAGAATACATTAACGGGTGGGATCTGGATTTAACTGGACGATATCCGGGGATAACGAGTCGATTTTGGTAGTCATCCTGAGGGGCTTGCGCAGGTGCATGTTGGTAAAATTGGACCCTTGCAGGACCTTTGTGTTCATTTTGTTCTGCTATACAAGTGTTTCCTACTGCACACAGGCTTAAAGAAATGCCCTTGAGACATCACTGTGACCTTTAAGATGCTAAACCTCTTTGATGAGACTGGTACAACAACTGCAATGTTTGCTTAAAATTTACATCATACATGCATGCGTGTTTACCTGTAAGCGCACTCATACACACACGCATAATGTGCATCGGTGCGTGGTAGTGGGAAGTGGTAGCTGTGTTTGCAGTAGGATGCACTGGCTCACGTCCTGCTGCAGCATTCTCTGTCTTTGTGTGTAACCGTCCTCACAGTGTTGCTCAGCCTCAGCTCTGACAGATGATACAAAAGCAACAGAGAGAGGCAGGAAGATGAAACAACAAGGAGATGGTGGATGAGCACTGCAGCTGGCTGTTAATTCCCACACAGGAAAGAGGGGAAATGAAAATGCAAGTGTGTGTTTTGGCACTGCTAATGTTGCTTATAAGTGTTTTTTTTTTTTTTTTTTTTTTGGGTTAAATCTGATAAAATGCAAGGAATTAAGAAATATTAAGTTGTTCAGATTTAGTTGTATTTATTTTGTTTTTGGGATGGATAAGAAATAAATGATCTTTAACTCTATTGAAGCAGAAGAGACAAATAAAGATGCCACCACTGAGAATGTTGTTAGAGCAGGAAAATGAACAGTTTTCTGGGTTTATTATTCATAACTCACCACATTTTCCACAATTTCTTTCTTTTAATTTAAGATTAAGTTACTACAGAAATAAAAAATAATGTTTTTCTCTGTTCTTTTCCCCTTGTTGTTAAACTGATTGTTTCCTTTTAGCCATTTTACTGGCACACATGCATCACCCAGTTTAAATCAAACCCAGTTTACCTTGCTTTGATGGTATCATTCCTCTGTGTGTCAGTATGTTTATATCTATTGTAATCCAGGTGGATTTGAGCGTAATCAGATCAGATCATGCAATACATTCTCCTCCCAACAGGAGGACATTTTATTATGGATGAAAGCAGGTTTTAATGTACTGAGAATATAATCTCCTAAATTGTGTTTGTAGCAGCTTAATGTTTTATTATCCATACAGGAAGTTAACATGGGACTCAGAATTTACACTGCCTGTTTTTTTTTTATGTTTAGAGTTAAAGAATATGAAGAAATTAGTCTTTTCTTTCATAGTCATTATGCAGAAGCTGCTTAATGCTAGTGTGACTCATTATGATGTTGTTGGTACTGTTTAGATAATCCTCAAATCTATCTCACAAAAACTGTTTTTGTTCTGTAAACTTGTCGAGCTCTTTACGTTTAAGCAGTACAAATTATTCCTCAGACTTTTTGTCATTGTTGCTTCTCTCCACTGTGATATGCTTTGTTATTCATGCTGATGTCACTCATTTACATTCACGTTTTAACGGTATTAGTTATGTTTACATGCAATAAAACATGATACCTTTTTAGATGTGACAAAAGTGTGTCTGATTTTATTTGCTTTAGAGGCATGTTGAACTCAATAATGGAACAGGGTAAAATTATCTCCAATTTTGGTTTGATTTATATTCACAAATATTGGTGTGAAAAGCTGGAAGGTGGCTCAGATGCTTGGAGATGGACGTTACGGCCGCATGTTGTGGATGGAGGAAGAGATGGCAATGAATGCAACATGAGGTGTAAAGAGAGAAAGCTGCAGGCCTTCATGAGCTGAGCACACTTCCTCATACAGTGAGCCAAGCTCCGCCACTGTAATGAGATGCTAACAATATGCTAATGATATGGTAATCTGCCAGCAGTGTTCTACCTCAGTGGTGAGAAGGGGGATCCAGGAACCCATTGGTCGGAGACCAGGGATGTCCTGAAGTCTGAGTTTAAGACAGGAGAAGGAAAACCACATGCAGGCATACACATGTGATAGATCTGTGTGCTTTCAGGTTCACGCAGGACAGAGTCTGCAGCTGACAGCCCGGCCGAGGATAGAAGGAGTGACCAGTCCCTCACCTTCAACGACCCTCTCTGGCCCATGCAGTGGGAACTGGTGGGTCTAATTATGTGTATATATATGTGTGTGTCGGTGTCGTCATTGGTCTTATCTGGAAGTCTCCCCTCTCTGTTCTTGTCTTCATGTTGAAGGATGTTCCTCTGACAGGCGTAAGACAGGCAGGCTTTCATGTGTGACTAGAGAGAGAGAGAGAGAAAGAGAGACTGAAGATGAAGAGATAAGGAGACCACAGAGAAAGACGGAGAGGCAGAGAGAGGAGGTGAAGGGGGTTGTCCGTGTTGAACTGAGACAGATGTCTGGGATTGATGAGCCTCGGCGTAAAACTGACACACAACTGGGCTGCAACAACATGACATGCTCATCCCCTCAGCTGTCTCCTTCACACTGTTTGGCCAAAGTGTGTGTGTGTGTGTGTGAGGACCAGCAGGAGCACAGCAACAGTATGTTTAGAGGCTGCAAAGTTAACTGGCTGCACAAAACAACACTTTAGCTGTAGAGCTCGTTGTTACCCATAAAATGTAGATTTATTATTCAGAATTATTACTACCATTCATGAGCTTGGTGATAAAATAAATTAATTTATGGTAATGTTGTTACAGTTTGTTTGGTTTTTACACAAATATTCTTGATTAGTAAATCTTTCTCTGGTCTTTGGCCTTCAGTTGTTTCCTCCAAAAGTCTGAGTATACTTCATTCATTCATTATCCGATCTGCTTAGTCCGATTAAGGGGCGTGGGGAAGCTGGAGCCTATCCCAGCAGTCTTTGGGTGAAAGGCAGGGTATACCCTGGACAGGCCGCCAGTCCACCGCAGGTCCACACAGAGACAAACAACCACTCTCACTCACATGGGCAATTCAGAGTAACCAATCAACCTAACATTGGACGGTGGGAGGAAGCCGGAGTACCCGGAGAGAACCCACGCATACACGGGGAGAACATGCAAACTCCACACAGAAAGGCCACTGACCAAACCTCGAACCAGCAACCTTCTTGCTTTGAGGCCACAATGCTAACCAGTATGCCACTTTGGTTGGTATGTGGGACAGATAAAGTCCAGAGTCTGATTCTGGTTTAAAAAGGACTTTATCACATAATAACAGTGTAAGCTTTGTTGTAAAAACGTGCAACATAAAGTTTTTTTATTCTGACGTCGTTGTGACACGGAAATATTGGAACAAGATAAACTTTATTAAAATGATTCTTGTCAAGCAGAAACAATTTCTCCTTTTGTTTTCGTTGTATTTGTCAAAGATGAATTGTTTTACTATCATTTGTTGTTGTGCAAGCAGGTCACCTGAATGTGAGCATGCGCGTGTGTGTCTGGGTGTGTGTGTTGCTTTTGGTAAACATGTACCAGTGGTTGCATCTATGGCACTGCTGTCTGCTGAAAATTACAATTCTAAAGACCTGCACTGCTGGGACTGGGAGAGTTAGACTGGAAGACATAGTCCATGCATCACAGTTGAACAATCTCTCCTATAAAGGACAACTCCCTCCCATTTGGTAAAATAAACATTTCTCTGGTAAACAGCAAGCACAGTTTCCTCATTCAAAGACAAAAATGGTTAATATTCCACATTTTCATTTCAAAATGTATCACAATCTAATCAGTTTCACGCTTTTACATTAAAACTACCAAGTTATAAGTCAATAAAGTCGCAGTAGTTCATATTACAGATCTATGCTTCCATAGTGTGCAGACAGAAAGAGGCAGAAAGTGTCTCTACTGGCCTCCACTGTGAACGGGCTGAGGGCCGGCTCAGCTAGCTGTTGGTGGTATCCACTACCAGGCGGAGGGATTATTTCCCTTTGTGAGGTCACAAAGAGAAAGATCTCAGACTCTCTTGTTTCAGCACGTTTGCTAAAAAGTGGAGCAAACAAATGAGAGAGATGACAGAAGTTTTGGGCCTCATATACAGGATATGGAGACACGTGTGACTGCGAGAAAACCATTGTAAAGGTAAACAAGCATATTATGGGACCTTTAAAATGATCTAGGTTAAGTGTTTTTTATGTGATTTGCATCGTGTTTGATTCAAGTTAAGTTTGCTTTTATAGAAATTAGACATGTCACGTCAAAAAAGTGAAGATAATTTCAGCTAGTTTGGACGCTTATGGACATATTTTGGTAGGTGCAGAATAAATTAGCAGATTAGTCATTGATAGAGAACCTCTTGTTGATTTTTACTTGTGTCACATTGCAGCCGAACTTTGTCATAGCTTTATGAAAACGTGTCACAACAACATTTTAATACCTTTTATATAACTTAAGGCTCCTGTTTATTTATCTCTAAAAAACAATGAGTTCTTTCTTATCTGGAGATTTTAGCTGTAACACATTCCGCTCACAGAATTTGCCAGAGATACAAGGGCAAGCAAAGCTCAGCCAATCCACACTGCGGATGGTCTTGAGTGACACGCGAGGGCGTAATCTGGCAGAGTGAGGGGGAGGAGAGGCGGGTTCAAACATTCACCAAGGCAACAGGCAACAGATTGACTGACACCGCGGCTCTCGGGCGAGATGGAGGGGTGAGAGTCAGGACGGGGGCGGAAGGTGGTAGAGACAGAAATGAGGAAGCAAGGGGAGATGATGGTGAAATAATGACACTGAGGTGGAAGAAACATTTTTTTATTATTATTTTTTATTAATGTGATCCGTTTCAAAGAGTCACTTCCTGCTTTAGAAATGTTATTGAAAAAATTATAAAGTCCAGTATGATGCATGTGGTGTAGCACAAAGTGAGACACTTAACTCATTGCACAACCATGAGCATATTGGCTCATTGCATTAACAAGACAATGGAGCATATTATCAGTTGCAGAATAATGAAAAATAAGAAGCGTGTTTAAAGCTTTGGACCTTTGTCTTTGTCGACCGCTCGCCTGCCTTCTGCTTCTGCTTTCACTGTGCTGCGTTTAATAAGCCTCTGGTGGACGTAGATATTGATTGAGGGTCAGTAATCTGCTCAGGGTTGGTAGCCTGCCAGGCCTAGACAAATGCATGTGTGTATGTGTGCGCATGTTCCTTGAAAAAATAATGTGTGTGTGATGGAGGAGTAAACACACACAAGGCAGGTTTAGCCTATAGTACCCTCACTGAGGACAAGTTCAGCTCCTGCAGAGGATCTCTGCCGGGATCTATAAAGCATCCTGAGCATGCTTGTGGAAAGTGTGTGCCCTTGTAAGAGTGTGTGTGTTTTTTTCACCAAAAAAGATCAAATGTAGGATTTATAGAGTTGTGTTTTTGTTTTGCTCTCCTGTTTGTGCAGAAACGTGCGTGAGCTGGAGAGGAGAGGTTAAGTTGCACTGCACCACAGTGTTGTGATGATCCTCTGTTGTGTGTGAAAAGCTGTTGTCATTGACTTTATGGTGTAAAACAAAATGAATCACCATTCAAGATTCTTCTCTGTGGGCTTAGATCCACGTTTACAAACGTGCGTGCCATTTTTTTGTGAGTGTGTGTGTGTGTGTGTGTTTTCTTCCCCAGGGCTGGTCCTAGTTCTCTTTGGTGGTCGGCAGACTGCTTCTTGCCTTCATTTAGATGCCTTATTCACACTTACAACAAAGCTTTGCTGCTCCCAAGATGCAGTTTCTCAAACATGCACAGACACACACACACACACACACACAAACATTTTTTCCACTGTGCTCTTCTTCCACTCTTCTTCTCTTTCTCTCTCTCTTCATAATGATAACAACAGAGTTGAAGCTTCTCGAAATGCTCACTTTGAATTTAAAATGGGTTGTGTGTGTGTGTGTGTGTGTGTGTGTGTGTGTGTGAGAGTGTGTGAACAAGTGGGAAACAAAACAAGACACAGGTGTAATGAATCAACTAATTGAGTCCAGGTGAACTAAATGAACGGGAAATAAAACAGGAAACCAGAGATGAGGAAAATAAAGAAAAACTACAAAAATAAAACAGGAAACTAGAACTAAAGACACAAAAAGTCTTAACCAGGACAAATTACAAAAATGTGAAATATTATTAATACCTGTGTGTCTTTTGTGTCTAATGTTTCACTAGAATAATTTTGTTCTCACAGAATGAGTCTATCATGTTTACTGGATCATGCGTCCACATACATAACTGCTGAGCTTTACGGCTGCGTCAGCTTTATGTGGCAGGTGCTAGAGGACCGTTTGGGATCAATACTGCCTTAATGCCCATTTCAGCTCTACTCTAAAGACGGATACGCACCATTTCATCTGTGCTCTTCAGACAGAGTAGTACCACCAGAAACCGCTGGGGGCAACTGTGCTGTCTAGACCCCTGTGCTGTTAATTTGATGTTAACTGGTTTTCACCAAGAATGAAAAATTGTACTTTTTCCAAACCAGTTCAGCACTTATGTGTCAGGTCAGACAGTGATCATTTAAGAACAAAAAAATGTTTTTTTGGTGCTAAAATGTTGATTTACAAACCTCCAAAACTACAAACTCAAAGGAGATTTCCTACTTCATTCAGCTTTACCTCATAGATAGTCACACAACACGGGCAAAATTTAATGCGTACACGTAGTTAGAGGCTTCTAAATATTCCATAGCAGGATGGTATCACACTTCCAGCTGTGGAAAGTGCCCAAAGAAAGTATTTAATCTTCTGATCAAAGGTTAGTAAAAAAAAAACAAAAAAAACAAATAAACAACTGCAGGTAACGTCAAGGCAGTGTAAAGATTAATGTCTCGATCTTATATTTAGGAGTTAACGGTACGATTACTCTGTGAAAATGTTGTTATCTTATGACTGTTTGTTCACACCACAAAGTCTATAACTTTTTATTAACGCTAAAAATGTTGCCACTATATTGCCACTGTGGTGAAGGTGGATTTAGTCGAATATGCAAATTCACTGCGGTCGCATTTACACTGTGAGAAATGGCAGATGTTTTTGGTAATTTGCTGCTTAACATCTACAACTTGCTCGCATTTACAGCTGTGCTTAGTGGCGAAAGGGTGAGGAGCATTTGAAGCTGTTGCTAATACCATCTTTACAGATGTCAATAACTCTGTTATAACTAATTCAGTGGTGAGAGATCTGTCCCTGACATGAACAAACCCCTCTGCGTTTGTCATCAGATCTCTGAATGTGCAACCCCTGAGTGGATTATAAGATAAATACATTCTTAAAGATGAATAAACAGCCCTTTTGTAAATATAATATCCTTTCACATTAGGAACAGTAAGTCATTTTGAAATGAAAATCTGCACAAAGCGAAAGCAAAGCAGCACGATTCATTTTAATGTTACATGGAGTCTGATGCACGCTTCACATCTGCTGCATCAACGGCTTCACAAATCCACTTTTCTGATGTAGTTCATCTCGTCTTTTTTGTGACCGTCATTCAGTGACCAAACGTCTTTTTCTAAGTATGATTAGATCGTAGTTACTTCGTATTACATTCCTCACACTTGTGTATTACTAGTCAGTCTCTCACAGAGGATGAAGATGGGGGGAGGCAGGTGAAGTGAAGTAACTCTCCCCCTGGATAGTCCCTGCCGGGCATCACACCCATGGGGACGCGAATAAGCATTTCCCAGTGTGAGGGCTCAACACCTCAAAGAGACGTTTGTTCTTTTTTAAGAGAAAAAAAAATCCTGTTTTTATTTATTTTTTTTAAATAAATAAAAATAATCCATTATAAAATTTTTGTCATTTTTATTATTTTTATTGCTCTTTTTACTTGTCTTCTCAGGCATTATAGCAGTAGAATGATGGTCTGGCTACTGGGTTGTTTTTTCCTAATTGAAATCAGGAAAAATGAAAAAGTTTTATTCATTTATTTTGTTTTTAATCTACGAAAATAAGCAATTTTGAAGAATTGTGAGAATCGCAGTTTAAATCGAATCGGCGCCCAAAAAAATTGGAATTGAATTGGGACAAAAGCATATAAAAGCCCTAATCTTCATCACATTTTAGATCCTCATCCCATACGGATTTTCCAACTTCTGAACATCCCGATGAAGTGAGTAAAGATGGTCTTACTGAGGTGAGCTGCTCTAAATATACATAGTTCTGAACTCAGATAATATGTTGACCTTAAGAAAAATATTTTCCGCCATGCGTTCTCTGCTGGATGGAGCACGCCCACCTGTGTGTGCATGCGCATGACTATTTGCATGTGTGTAACATTGATGCAGAAAAAAATGGAGAGAAAATTAAATGCTGTGGTGTAAATAAGATAAATAATATAAGACTGTTTAATCTTTTACTCCCAGGACAAAATGTAAACCTGTTGTGGAGGAAATGTCCTTCAGGCTTCAGTGTTCTGGCCGCAGGTTGTATCTCAGCTTCAGGTCCATGCGTTAGAAGATGGGCTTGTTCATATTTTCAGGCAAACTCATGTGGTAATCCCTTCATCTTGTGTAAAATATATATTTTTCTGTATCGTTCAGGCCAAAATCCCATAATTTGGCTTTATTTATTTAGTGTCAGTTCACAACAAAGTCAGCACAAGATGTTTCTACAGACGCGGTCCAGTTCCATCAAATGTTTTAATCCAATTATAATACATCCTTCATATGATCCAGACTCGCCAGTTTATAAAAACTGTGTTCATATAAGCCAGTTTACAACCTGCCGCCAAGGAAACCAACAGTGCACCAGATCTTTCCTCCATCCTGAGTGTGCACGAAGAGGAAACTCTTCCAGTAGAACCAGACTGTTGCAGCAATCTGCCTCTGAAAGGGGGGGGGTGGGGCGTCAACATTCACCATAACCATCCAGCACCCATCTATCTACCTTCCTGATATTGTCAAGTTTCACAGCTTCTCACCAAAGTATCCTTGGTGTTGGATGCAGGGCATCTCCAGGAAACATTGGCAGGGATTGTTCAGGCCTTGATTTGTTATTGATTATCCCCACAAAAACTGTGAACTCACAATAAAGCTGAGTTATTAGCCGGTAATGCAAACTGAAGATTTAACTGGGAATGGATTTCCTCTGTCCGTCCACCCTTTTGATCAACAAAATCCCAAAAGGAATAAATAGAGAGCAGCGGTCTGGCAACCTGACTGCACATAGCAACAGTAGTTATTTGGCAGCTGAACAGCAGACGCCGGTGACAGCCTGAGACCACTTGATGCATCATTATTTTTGAAGCTGTTGAAATAATGGTGTGTGTCTGTGTGTGTTTAGTTTGCACAGGGGGAGTACAGCTCCAGCGGGTTCGACCTGAACGTGATGCCAGTTTGGCGGAACAACATCACCGGCAAAGGCGTCGTGGTCAGCATCATCGATGATGGTGAGTCTTAACGTCAGGCTAAAGCGGGAGGAGAGAGACCCCGCGGGGAAATGATGGCAGCTAGAACACACTCATCCTGAAAAATGAAAAAAAAAGTTTGATGTTGTGAATGTCAACTCTGGCTTTGTGTGAAGAGGTTGAATGATTTATAGAAGTGCCTCCCCTCCTCCCCCCCTCTCCTCCTCACCCTCATGCCCCCAGCAGTGCCACCACCTTACCGCCATCATCTTCATCTCAGTCACGCCACAATGAGAATTCATTTCTCTCTGATTGCCGGGATATCTGGCAACAAGGGAAATGAGAGAGCGGCATCTTATGGGTTCATTCATCAAGAACTAATTGAAGCCTCACTAGTCTCAAGTGCTGATAGAGCAGGAGTAGTTGTTGGAGTGTGCTGTTTTCTACGTGTGTGTGTGTGTGTGTGTGTTAAGGTGTTCACTGGGCACTTTCTGCACTTTCTTTTGGCAGACAGTGTCTTTGATCTGCCTTATGTTACTAAAAGTGACAGTGGTCTTGGAAACAAGTGCACTTCTCATATGTGTGTGAGTGTGTGTGGGTGGGTGTTTTCTCCACATGTTTACATGCATGTTTATTGTATCTTCTTTATCTGCTTTTTGATGAAAAGTGCTGCTGTGGCGAATGCCCATCTCTCTGCTCTGCATTTCTCAGACGGAGCCGTCACGTGTGTGTTTTCTGTGTGTGTGGGTGGGAACGGGGGGGGTGTGCGTGGTTCGGGGTGAAGGGTGGATACAGAATGAGCAAAGCAAGTGAGAGAGAAAGAAAAAAAATTAAATAGGGAAGGATATAGAGGGAAATGTCAGGAGAAGGCATGAGCAAAAGGGATTCGGAAAGGGGGGGGGTGATTGTGTACGTGCTAATGCATGTGTGTGTGCATGTATGAGTGTGTGCATGAGGGAGAGTATTAGACTTGCACCACTGAGTCTCCCTCCTCTGAGGCTATTGTACTCCGCTCCACCTCTCTGTATTGATTCCACTGAGCAGGAGCCCCTTCGGTCGTCCTCCTTCGCTTTCCGTCTTCCTTCTTTCTCTTTCTTCCTCTTTCTTTTTTTTTTTTTTACCCACTTCCTCTTTGTTAACTAGGAGGTCACTTTTTCCTCATTCCTCACCCTTTTCTACTCCCCCCTCCTCCCCTTTTGGACAGCCTGCCCCTCACCACTGAAGGATCATGTCTACGCTCACCTTTAGCCGTCTTTCAGTCGATGCTTATTGATTTTAATATCACAATGAAATAAATTATGTCTGTTTGAGTGAAAGCGCCGATGCCGCAGCCCTCTTTTGGTGTCTTTCCTTTAGCCGAGTTCCTTTTGTTTTTAGATGTAACGCAATCGGCGTCGGAGACCTCTAAAACCATTGAGTCATATTCAGGCTTCCACTTTTGCTTTATCGCATCGTCTTTTCTGTTCTGCCACAGTTGCACCATTAAACATCCTTGCGTCAATTTTCTTTTATTGCTGCAGCTCCTGATCGCTAAAAAAAAGTTCAAACCTCAATAAAAATCAGAAGCCTTGTTTATCAGCCCGATGCCAGAGTATCATGTCTAATCAATACCGCGTGTCTTGTTTGTGAAACGCACATTAAGAACTGTGTACGGTTTGATAAATGAGGCCCGCCCGGACACTTTTATGGCAGGAATAAAAGACAGCTGTCACATAGCATGCATGTCAACATAAACAGTGCTCATTAGCCCGTCGTCAATGGATTATGACTGGTGAGTGGGTTATAGATTCATCAGACAAATTGCATCCACGGCTCGTCCTGCCGTTGCACCACAGTGTCCCTGTCACACAGCAATCTACACTGGCCTCTGTCCACCACAGCTCTCATATCAATCTGTCCTCAAACTGTTGTCATTGCACGTCGCTACACCAAGAGACACAGAGGACGTAGACTTAAAATGGAATTAGAGCAAAGGATGGTTGGATGTATAGATGGAGAAATGAAAAAAAGGAATGGAGATGATATAAAAGCTTATGTAGGCAGCTTTCAGGCAATGTCACACTAAATCATACACACGTACATGTGTAAGTTATCGGTTTGAGCAGCACTCATATCCCTTGTTCTGTTCATATCTTGGGAATTATGGCGACTGCAGGGAGGCGAAGTAGGATTTTATAGTGAAGCACCTTGAAGAGCATCACACTGAGGGACAATGAAAGCCTTATATAAATGCAGAGTTGTATTTATGTTTTCATGATGTACGTTTCTATCAGTTGCAGGAAGAGGGATGATAAAAGATTTTATGGCTGATTATGAAGGCTGAAGGAGCTGCTCTGAAAGATGGGGAGCTGTATTTTTGATGTTCTTGCTGATTGGCTTAATGAGGTGTGTTCTTACAGTATGAAATGTATTTACTGCAGTTTCTGCTCATGTTGTGTGTCAGTCATAGCAAGTTGCAGAAAATCTGCACTTTCTGTTTTCAAGATGTGGCTGTGCAGCTTCTTGTATCCCCGATTTTATTCACCGTGATCACCTTAAACCTGGAGTTTCTTTCAATAAAAACTGTTTTGGTTTATTTTTTGTATAAACATCATCTCAGTATGAAACAACATGATTCTTTGTTTTTATAGTTTTTAAAATCAACGTACGATGTGATAATGATGAGTTAACTGAATAAAACAACTTAATGGAGGTTTTTTTTAAAATCATATTTAACTTTTTGTGAATGTTATATTTGACTTGTGCGTTGCTTCCTTTGTTATTTTCACATTTAGACAATGTTGGAAAGTTTTTGTCTGGTTGAATTTTAAAGTTGGTATCAAGTGGACAGTACAAGTAAAGAAACCCACCGCCCCCTACAGCCTCAAATCTATGTGGAGCGTCAGGATTCTGATGTTGATGATGAGGGATGCTGCCATATTTTACATCTACCTTCTCAGTTCTACAGATTGCTGTTCTGCACACCTGTTCTATGGCAAAGATTCACTTATAAATGATAATTATTAAAAGATGTGTTAAGGCTTATTTGTGCTTGATGCAGAAGATAGATACGCAGACAGACGGTTTCATCTGTTGGTCTGTTTTCAAGTCCCTTAGTTATTCATCACTTGGTGCATAAAATGGAGCAATACCACCAGAAATCGTGGTGGCAGTGTTGAGACATGCAACCAGCGAAAGAAACAAACCAAAGAAGAAGTGAACCAGGAAGTAGATGACAGACGCTGCGTCCCCATTCAGGGTCTGCACACTTTGCAGTATGCAGACTACGTAGCCTACAAAGTGTTTCTATGTAGTCTGCACATCCCAAAGTGCGATCACCGTTAGTGAAATGAGACGGCCTACTGAGTGTACAAAAATTACCCATAGTGATCCAGTCCTCTGTTGCCTAGCAACTACATTTGCCAAGTTTCTCGTTACTGATCCCATTCTTCCACAAAAAAGACGAAAATATTTTTTTTAAATGACAGAAAATGGCGCCAGTAATTTTTGTTTGAATTTTATTTATTTTTATTTACCTGCGCGCCTAAATTACAAACATGAGGAAGAGGCGGACCGGATGAATTCTCCCGGGCTCAGAGCGCAGCGAAGCTCTCTCCTCTGGCTGACGGCTCATCCTGTCAAGTTGATGTTAACTCTGGTGAAAATTAATCCGGGTCAGTTATTGAACACAATGCCACTTTTGTGTGCGTACATCTGTGTGTATATATACATTAGAAAGAAAGAAAAAAAAAATAGCCCGCCGGTGTGGTAACTATACTGGCACCCTGCTGCTCATTCATTTCTATTTGGCGCAAAGGATGCCTGTCTTGTAACCTTTGTTTTAAGATAATCTGCAGCCAAATGAAGAGTAGATTAGCGCGCCACAATGACATATGCAGCCAATAAATCCACACCTTGAAGTGTGGGACACAGCCGTAGAAACTGCCAAATTAGAAGCACCTGAAGAAGATGCAGAAGTTCAGGAGAACAGCAAGATAAAGGTGATTTTTATTTTTTCTGCTTTTTCTTGTATTTTTAAAAAAAAAACTTTATAGTTGTGCATTATGGCTACCGACCAGTGCCAAACTACGGATGTAAACTCTGAACTCGACACTGCCCACTAGTGGATGAGCTGACTTAACAACTATGGCAACGTAAAAGACGCACAACAATATGACGGCGGTGCCGAATGGCAACGTGGGATAACTCTTTGAGATGACACATGGGCCTTTACAAAATTCAGTGTAAAACTTAGTAACTTTTGTTTCAATCAAATATTTATTTGGCTCTCTATAAATGTGGGTCAGTGACTTACCGTTTTTGTAAAAGAACTATCAATTTGCATAAATCACATTTAAGAGTTTCTTCAGACTAGATGGGGCGGCTGTAGCTCAGGAGGAAGAGCAGTTGTCCTTTGACTGGTAAGTTGAGGGATCAATTCCAGGCTTCCCCTGAAATGCCGAAGTGTCCTAGGGCAAGACACTGAACCCCAAACTGCCCCCCGATGTGCCTATCGGGGTGTGAGTGTGTGTGTGAATGGGTGAATGTGACATGTAGTGTAAAGCGCTTTGAGTGGTCTGTATGACTAGAAAAGTGCCATAGAAGTACAAGTCCATTTACCATTTAGATGTTATTTACCAAAAATAGTTCAGTGAACTCATGTTCTTTAGGTTGCTCATGTTGATACAACTTAACCTGTTTAGTTTCAGCATTAGTATAAGGCTTTATGAAATGGATTTCTATGCTAAATTCTAGTGAATTCAACCGAAACGCTATTGCAGTGTTGCAGAATGTGGTTGCTTAAGGAAAACATTTTTTCCGGGCATTTTAGGACGCTACATTAGTCTCTCAGAACCAGTCCTGGCCATACATTTACATTCCTGTCCACACTTTAAGCATTTGTCTGCAGAACAGCTTGAGTTATTTGCATTTTTCAAACTAGAATCATCACATTTCTGCAGTTAAATAAAGAGACAGAAATACTTTGCTTTTCCACGACATTATGTGTAATAATTAGCACATTAATGTTTGTTTTCTTGGTATTCTCACTAGTGTATCAGTGCAGTACTCGTATTCCTCTGTTGTATTCTGCAGGATCTGATCAAACTTGCACTTTAATGCTTCATTGTAAGTGAACCCTGCATTTATTTCCCCTTTTTTTTTTAAATCTTATGCTCATAGGCTTCAGCACAGAAAGCCAAGGTTGCAAACTGTGTAATGAGATAAAGCTCATCTTTACATTGTGTCTTAGTGTCTTTACATCAGTGACTGAAGACGTTCACATTAAGGCAAGCTTTTGGCTGAAGGCCAGGAAGTGTCAGAGGCCTGTTTGTGCATGTGTGTACAGCGGGTGGGGGCTGTTTGGTAGAAATGACACTGGCCGGCCATGTAAAAGTGTCTCTGACAGAAAGAGCGACAGAGTCAGCGCTTTTTTCCTCCCTGCTCGCCCCCCGCTGTTCAATCCATCCAGCTGCTGTCACCACAGGGGAGCAGACAATCTATCAAGGCATCGGGATGCATTCTCCTCACCTGCGCCGCGCCTTTAATGAACAGCCAACATGATCCCGGCTGACAAGCAGGAAATGGATGTAATAAAGATTGTTTCTGCATGCTCTTTGCATCCTTGATAAATCACCTCGCTGTGCAACAGATACGGGAGCCACATGGAAATTTGATTTCACACAGCAAGGGGGAGGAAGAAGAGAGCAGTAGGGGAATAAGAGAGCTGCTAGTGGCGGGGTCATTCTATTTTATTCCTCTTTTTATCCAGCGGAGCAGTGGAGCAAAAATGAAAGGGCTCTTTATTTTAGATTTTTATTTATTTATTAGTTTTTGTTTTATGACCGTGCCTTTTTTTTTTTTTTTCTTACCCTGCCAACAAGTTGTTAGGCATGGAACATACCTCTGTCCTTGCAGGCCCATAAACAATAAGAGGTGAAATGTGCAGATGTTCACATCAGCCTCAGAAATAAATTAAACGTTGACGCACGCGCGAGGAGGCACAAAATGTTGAGCTAAAACTTATCGTCAGAGGTCACTCATCTGTCCGGGGATGTGAAGTTTATCCCACCTGCCAGTGACCAAGAGTCTCCGCTGTATCACAGAGCAAAACAACATATTCTGACACATCATCATCTGAGCTCATCTTATGAATATGAGGAAGGTTTGCTGCGGTTTGCAACAGGAAATTCTCTGTTGGAGATTAATTCACACAGCTGGAAATATTAGTGAGTGATGCATGGGGGGGCAGGGCTGGAGGGGGTCACATGGCAGACAGAATATTGTGTAAAACACTGCTTTTTATTTACAGCACACAAGGAAGCTAATGCTTTTTTGTTGATGTTAATATAAAGTATATCCAAATGCACCTGCACAAGCAGTCACTAGCCAGCATGTTCTGGACTATGTGCGATGATTTTTGGATGTTGATACACCCGCTAGCTGGATGGGCTGGCTGGGTGATCTTCATAAAACTTAAAGAAAATGTTGTGGATTTGCAAATTCATGTCATTTTCCCTCTAAATGTTTCCTTTTCCTACATGTCATGAGCAGCATCTGCATAAAGAAGCTTCTGGGCATCTTTCAGCTAAACTCTTTTTCTTATCATCATTATTATTCAATTGCTTAATTAAATTTTAATGAGTTTTATTATTATTTTTTGTTGTATTGTATATATTTATTAATTTATTTTGCAGGTAATCTGGACAAAACACCAGGAGTGACTGTTGTGGATTCACACATGCAGCCCACAGTCTATTCTAAACTCTCTGGACATCTTTAAGCTCTTCCGTTTTTTTAGTTGTTGTTCAATTAATTCAGTCTTTATCGCAGTTTTAGTATTTTTTTTATTTTTTTACTTTTATTATTCATTTATTATGCATTTGTTGGGTATGACTGTAAGTGTGTTATGATATTTGTGAAGCATGACAAGTGTCCAAGTTTTGTCTGCTCAGTGTTTGGTTATTTTTATGTTACCGGTACTTTAAGTTCTTGAAACAAAAGGATTAAAGTTCGCAGTGGCTTATAGTATTCCTCCTCTGCGTAAATGAAATAATAACCGACATGGCAGCAGCCTCTGCTACGGGCAGCATCTCCTTCTTCAGCACAAACACTGGGACCAGTATAAGAAACACAGCAAACAGCATTCATACGACCTCCAAACTTCCTAATCTCAGTGTTATAATCTGGAAAATGCATCAGAACAAACCTGACCCCAGATGACAGAAATCATCTGACTCCACAGCAGACGAGGCCAGTAGCAGATTTTTTAGTTAATAAACAACCGTAACAAACTCAGGTTAAAGGTCTCTGAGTTCAGAGTCAAGTTTTGTCCAATTAGGACAAAGTGGATTCAGATGTCGGCACACATGTCTCTCATTTATTACTTTTTTAGTTTTACAATTTCTTTCATCATCATTTATTATAATTAAATATTATTTACGGCACAAACATTTCTAGTTTTTTTTATTTATTTATTAAATGGTGTTTTGAGTTTTACCAACCTTGTTAAAAACTGATAAGGACTCATCAGGATTTTGTCTCTGATGTTTAAAATGTTCAAAACCAAAGAAATATTAACTTAGAAGCAACACATTTCCATTGACTATCCCAAATAAGAAAATAGTTCCCTATATAATTATACAACCTGGTTCAATGTAATATTTCCATTTAAAAAAAACAACAACTAACATCCTGGTCAGCAGCCGTAACTGTAAGGCCCCCAGCTGATCCGGAGCTGTGTTGGTGGAGAGCTGACCTCATTAGATCTGCAGCAAAAGCAGGAATCAATGTTTGCGACTAAAGAAAGCTTCTGGTTTTGTTTCAGGTGGGGGCCTGATTGTCCACGTTCTATCATAAAAACTGGCAAAACATAAGCAGCAATAAAGGAAAAGAAGAGGGCGTCTGTCCATAGACGGGAGGTGGATATGGAGCGATGTTTATAAAATACCAGCAGGAGAAGGCTGCAAGACATATTTGAAGTTCAAACACATCAAATTAGCAGTCATTCAAGCACATTTCCCAGAGTCCATCCTGCAGCGGTCCTCTTCCAGAAAGGGCATTCATATTGCAGAGTGCAGGCACAGTGAGAGGAATGAGGAGGGCAAAGAAAAGGAAATAATGATTAGAGCTGGGGAGAAATAATGGTGGGGGAACGGGAGAAATACACAGCCAATGGAATATAGGAGAATAAAGAGAGAGCGAGATTGAGATAGGGAGAGGATGGCGGGGGGGAGTGTTATAGGGGGGTGAGGAGGGAGGGGATGCAGATATAAGGGTGGGTGGGTAATTTATGATTTAATCTAATGCAGTCTGGACCTGCTGTAAGTCACACAGACCTCAGCTGGGAAAGCGAGGGAGGGAGAGGTGGAGAAACCGAGAGAGAGACATTAACCTTTCCTTGAAGCGAGTGTGGAGCCGTTTTATCTGACCACCATCCAGCTCTGCAATTTTTTTTTTTTTCTTTCCAGTCTCCCACTTCCTGCTTCTTTTGATTTTTACCAACGACTCCTTCAGGCCTGTTTACTAAAAAAGCATCACAGACATCACGATCCAACAGAGTGAGAGAATATAACACTAGTTTATTCTTTTTTTTTCAGAACACCAGTTGGCTGATGACTATCATGCCTTACCAACAGGAAGAGATGTCCACTTTTCCTCTCATGTTTTTGGGTTTAAAACCACAGAAAACCTTTGTAAAAACCAAAGAAACATCAAACGCATACAGTAAGCCCCGGAAATGCCCTCAAATCCCACCTTCCACTGCTCCACCAGCCGTTATTGTTCCCACAAAAGATGGAAACAAAATGAGAAATTAAGTGGCTGCTGCTAATGCTGCTGGCATTTAAGTTCATAATACTTGAAACAACACATATGATTAGGGTTTGATTATACTGGACCAACTATGGTGCCAGGTATTGTAGATTATAAAATGTTGCTTCAAAGGGCGGCGAGGACTGGTGGCTGATTGTAACTGAGCTCACAGGGGAGCTGCTTAAATATGATTTCCTTGTATGTAATATCACATAATCATCATTATTAATTATCAGCTTCTGCCACTGACATTACCGCTGGCATTGTAGAGCTTGTGTTGAAGAGAAATCTGATTTCAGTTGCATATCTTCTATCACACACACACACACACACACACAGTTTTATACAGTCACAGTGTTTTGAGGAGTAAACATCTGCATGATGATGACTAAGGTCATTTTCCATAAATCAAACAGCAGAAGAAGAGCAGTTTTCTCCACCAGACTTCGCCTGTTGTTACCAGCACCTTGCAGCATGTTGTGTTATTGTATGTAATTTGCTTTATTATACTCTGCGTGCTCCCATGCAGCAAAGCTACTTCAGGTATGGTCTGCCTTTGCCTTTAAGCAGCTGCTGTTGTTATTTCTCATTATTATATAGAATCCCAGCCTGAAATCGATGTGTTTATCTTCTTTCACAGAGAGAAAAGCTCTGCAGATGCATTCAGATGTGTGCTATTTAAAAAGAGACTTCTGAGTTTTTCTTCCTGTTTGTTTTGCTTTTTCTTCACCTGAGTGACCCCGACCATGAGAGATGTTTTTTTGCTACATTGATGTCTGACTACACTGTTTGAAGCGGGTTACATTCGACACAGCGTTACAGGTATGAGTTGTAGGCATTACTTCTATAAACTTTCCATGTTGATGGTGGTCTTTAGCCTCATGCATAGGAATCTGGAAAGTACTCTGAACATATGGTGATTCAATCAGATTGTAGTTTAATTTCTGTTGGTCTCTGTGATCAGCATGATTTGATTTGTCCACGTCATTCCACTAGTTCACAGTGATGCACTTAACTTACGTTATCTTCCCAAACTGTCAACATTGTTGACTCAACATTGTTATATGAACGTGGATAAAATTTAGTTCTCTGGTGTTGACCATAGACGTGAACTCTGGTCTGCCTGAAAACCAGCAGGGCTCCTGGTCCGCTTGCAAGTTTAGTCTTGTGCAGTGCACTGCTAGTGGAAATGCAAACGGACCATCCAGCAGACCAGATAGAGGAAGTTACGTACGATGCAAAGTACGGCAACATGTTGGGTGTCACGGTGAATCTCCTGCTGCTTATCCTCAGCAGATTCTGGTGAAAACCTCGTCAGATTTTAACACCAAAAACAAAACCAAAAGACTGTTGTTGCTCCATTGTTTACTTGTGGTAAACAAGCCATTTTTGCCGCTGGCCAATCACTAAGCCAGATTTCCGTCGTCCTTCTTTTGCCAGCAAGCAGTCGTTGTGACTGTGTGACCTCGTTAAAAATGAAAGATGAAATAAAGCTACAACACATCAAAGTTTGCTGGACGTCTTGAGTCCCTGGGTTAAGACATTTTAGGGTTTTTTTTGTCCATCTGTAAAGACCCTCAGGTGAGGCTTCTTGAGTCTGTGGAGATTAGGAGGAAAAATCTGGAACAGCTGAAATGGAAAAACTGATTTAATCAGACCTAATTTTTCTGCAAAACCAGAGACCTCAAATCCTGGTCTGGTGGACCCTTGTGCTGCAAGTTTTAGATGATTCCCTGCTTCAGCACACCTTATTGGTTGTGGAGAACTTTTCAACAAGCTGTTGGATCTATTTAATCTGAATCAGGTGGTCTGATTCATGCGTGGTCCACATGGACTCGAGTTTTAGATCCCTGTTTGTAAAAATAACTTGCAGTAGACAAAACTGTGAACATTTTATTGCTTTTTGTTATATACATAAGAAACTACCAAACTTGTCCACTATCAGCACTGTTGGCATTCGTTGTTATTTTAATGGTTCTGTTTGTAAGTCTCTGCAGAAAGAGATAAATTGCTTGTTTTCTGTTTTATTTAATGTTTTTTAACTCCAAGAATAGATGCTCTCATATTTTAATAAATCATTTTTTGTGCATTCTCCATTTGGGAAAGGTTTTTATCACCCTACAACATCTGGAATTTCTACAAAACCTGCAACAGGAGCTCAGTTTGGGTCTCGATCAACTTCTGTAAAGTACGTCTGCGCTGCTCAGATTTCCACAAACTTCCTGAAATAGTTTTTTCCCCACAAATTTCCAGCTTTTACCTTTCACCACAATCTCTGTGTTCGCTCTAGAAAATGTCTTTCAATTTTAATCTTTTTGTTTTTAGCTAACAAATCTTGCAAACAGTAAAGCAGCATGATTGGCACCAAATCAGTCCATGCAGAATTGCATTGATAGTTTCTTCTAGAGTCAATGCAGAAGGTAGAAGAGCTGCATGCAGACTCCGGGGCTAGCAATAAAGATGCTGGCATAAAACAACTAAATTGTTGTAGTTGTAGTATTCTAAAAAGAAATTAAAGAAGCTGTTAGACTTCAAGTTTTCAAAATGAAAATGAACTCTGTAATGAGTAATAGCTCCCTTGTTGTTTGTATTGTACACAAATATGTGCCAAAGCCTCCATGAGAACCGCCATGTCATTAAGTTTGCTGATGATTCTGTCATAGTTTCTCTGGTCTCTGGTGATGTTCTTGATCATGGCCCTGTCTTGACTGACTTTCTTGAGTGGTGTCAGTCTTCTTTCCTGCACATAAATGTGTCAAAGACAAAAGAATTGTTGATAGATTTTAGGAAATCCACTCCTGCCCTCCCTCCTGCCCTGATAAATGGACAGGTAGTTGAGGTGGTGCATCAGTACAAGTACTTGGGAACAGTACTGGACAGTAAATTAACATTCGACACCCAGGTTGATGCTGTCTGTAGTAAAGCTCACCAGAAAATGCACTTCCTTCGCAAATTGAGATTTTTTAACGTCGACAATGTTTTTATGAAAATGTTTTATTCCTGTTTTGTGGAGTCAACTCTTACCTTTGCTTTTCTTTGCTGGTTTGGCATGTTAAATCTTAAAAATCGAAACCGCTTACAAAGCATAGTTAAAGAGTGCAGTAAAATTACTGGCTGTCAGTTAAGTGATTTGTGGGACCTTTACAAATGCAGGGCTGTATGCAAGGCAAAGAAAATCCTTGCAGATCCTGCCCATCCTCTGCACAGGCAGTTTCAGCCATTGCGCTCAGGCAGGAGATATTGCGTGCCTAAGTTTAAAACCAATAGAGTCAGAAACTCCTTCATCCCAAGAGCCATTGGATTTTTAAATAAATCATAGTTGTTAATTTGCTACTTTTAGCGTCGCTTTATGTGCTGTGATGTTCTCATCTTACCATGTTTCCACTGTTATGTAACTTGCCTTTTATTATTTTATTATATTATTTTATTATTATTTTATTATTTTACTATTTTTATTTTATTATTTTACTATTTTTATTGTTTGTTGTTGTTGACTGATTGCACTTTTATGCTACCGGCTGCACACAAATTGCCCTTCGGGGACCTAATAAAGTATTGATTGAGCTCTTTTGCTCGATTCAACAAGCTTGAAATATGCAGATTAAACTCTGGTCCTTTAAAGTAACAAAGCAGTTTCTCTAAAATGACCAGTAAATAGAGATGAAGAGGGGATTTATTACCATAAGTACAAAAATACCATTAAACAGTGGAAAGGCAACAATCTGCAGCCATTATCACGATGTCAGCTGCAGTGTTAAATGTATTATCATATTAGTATTCGTATTAGTATTGTTAGTACTGGTATTTGCACCAGGCTTAGAGATAAGAGTTTACTGGAGGACACGAGAGTGAAACCACAGCTGAGGCAGTCTGAAAAGAACCTCGAGAGAAAAAGGGTGATTTCAGAAAAGCGGGTCGAGCCGTTGCTTCTTACTCCCAGTTTGGTTACAAAGAAAGGAGCCAATCCCTGCTCTCCAAACAAAGCAAACTGGTGGCATCCGCTAATCAGGTTCTATGTTAGGTGGTGTGTTGGAAAATTCTTAAATAAGAGATAATGATTGTTTCATATGGTCTGCCTAGCCACAGAGGAGGAGTTTCGGAACTATATAAGCTGCCGACTTTCTTTACTTCTCAGAGATCTCTCCATGTATGACTTACATGTATCATTTGTGTGAATAAACTAACAAAGGCAGTTTGACTCAGCATCGTTGTTTCTCATCCACAAAGATTTTTCCAGCACAGTGGTCAGACCAGCGTCTGCTGGAGTGCAACTCTTATGTCTGCATCAATAATCTCTCTCTAGAGAACCATTTCCCTGGATAAATATTAGTTTTTGCGCTGGCCCCTGTAATGGCACCCTGTGTCGGCGACGGGGCCCGTAAGTGACTAAGTGACGTTGTCTGTCACGCCGTTGGAAGGCTGGCGTGGGAGTCATTGGCACATTGTGGGGTCTCTCCAACACTCACTTGAATTTGCTAGTCCCCAATCATGCCTCTACACTCAGCAACTACACACTTCCACACTCCACTCACACAGTACTCCCACTACCTGTTTGGGCGCTGGCACTCTCATTTGCATGAAATAAGATGGAAATGGAGCCCTTATTTATGCCAACAGAAATGGAGTGTGTTATTAAGGGCACTATTGTGCAAAAGAGACGGCGGCGGTAAGAATACATTACAGAGGCTATTTCTGGAGAGGCTGGAGTCACACAGAGGGTAATGCTTTACAGGTCTCTGATGACTTCTACAGCCTGGGCACCAGCATGTGTGTGTGTGTGTGTGTGTGTTTATGTGCATTTAGCATGTAAATGTGTGTATTTTTGCTTATGTGTGGAGCTAGTGTATGATGTTTGATTGTTTGTGGAAGTGTGCATTGATCGACAGTACCTTCGCCTGTGTGTGTTGCTGCATACCTTCTCACACCTGGAGAATTCGGTTCTCTCGTAGACGATCATTTGTATACGGCCCAACGGATAGGTTTCTGGTGATTGACAGGTCTCCATTCATACTGGCTTCATTGTAAGTCCGCCTGTGCTGTGTAGACTGCGCGGGAGTGAGGCACATCTCCATTTCTGTCAGTCGGGCATTGATACGGCGCTTCCAGCTCCTCGGCGGGTCGTTTTTGTTTCTGTACGAGGCTAAAGCGGGAAGAGGATAAAGGTCCAGAGGAAGCTGCAGTTTGTTTCATTTATTTGTACAGTGAAATAAAAGTGGTTTTCTTTTTAGGAAAACCATTAAAGTTGTTTCCAGCCAGAACGTTCCAGCATGCTCGAGCTGTGTGACAAAATCATTTGTTTATGGTAATTATTGTGCTTTTCATTGCATTTAATCTGTGGTTAGAGACAAAAAACCGAGAGCCCCAATAATTCATCATTGTTAAAAATTGGCTTAACACACACACACACACACACACACACAAGCACACAAAAGGCTTTCTGGGATATGTTTGCTTCTCTTGCTTCTCTCTGTGTATTTGTGTTATGAAGGTTACCAAGTACACCAAACAAATTCCCCTACAACCCTCATTAATACCGCTTCCGCGGGATGAGACACACTTACTGTGATGAATTGTAAGAACTTTGGTCATCCTTTATTTTCTGTTCGTCGAGTACAGTGGTGGTCACCCGTCAAACTCTGCGATAATTACATCAGATGCGCTTTGCTTTCACCAAACTCAGACTCTGTGTTGGACCTGGTGTAAGTTAGTCACAGTCCAACCATTTGCACCAATTTCAGATTCTCATTAAAATATTCCATTTATATTGAAATATAAATGTTTGTTCATGTAAAACAATGTAAAGTTGAACTGAACATGAAATTAAATGTTTGTTTTCTTCTGAGTAAAGCCAATAAAAGGTTAAAATAAAAGAATATATGTATGTATATATATATATATATATATATATATAGAAAAGGTCAAACATTTCACTATTTTATGAAAAACATGAGCTCACCTTGACTTTGATGGCTGTGATGGGGGTAACTAAATGCTGGAAAATATCACTAAAAAGATTTGGAAAAACCTGCTGGAGGAACATTTTACAACTAATCAGGTTTTTCAGAATTTGTCAATAACATGATCAAGAATAAAGAAAAGAGTCCCCCAGAGAGTCTCAGAGGTAAAAGCCAATCAGAGCTCCAATAACCTGCCAAAATATCTAAAAGAATATTTTAGAATAATGTTCCTGGAATTGCTTAACTGCTTTCATATTATGAGTATCTCTTATTCCACAAAACTTAAAAGATATTATAATTTTCATTATATTAAAGAGGAAAGAGAACATCTTGTTGGTCAAAACGCCTGGATCTGTGATGCTGCTGTGGTGCTTCTGGAAGTGTCAGTCTGCACCTGCAGAGAGACATCATCATGCTGAAAGACATGTTTCTGTCCTAGAGACCCAGCAGCTGTTCGTCTCAGTTCCTGGACATTTACAGACTTGTTAAAAGAAGGGACGCCTCACTGGTTCTGTTACAATAAGATAGAAAATTTCTTAGTAACATGATAATGAAAAAAAAAAAGCTCCTTTCTGCAACACAAGCAATGAAAAGTTTTAAATTTTCATTGCTTAAAATGTTTTTTTTTTATGCTGTTAGTTTTGTTGTTTTGGGATCTCAGGGACCTTAATGGAGTCTTAATTTAGCACACAATGAACAAGCTTTCCTTTGAAGACGCATTACGTAACTATTTGACCAAAACTTTGCATCCCTGACTTGTTTAGGGACACAGTGACATTTATCTCGTGCGTTTCTAGAGACGCTTCTGCTCTCTTTTACATCCGGAACGTGACATGATGTTTCGCTTCACGGTATAATGACAAACTGGCAGTTTTGAACACAAAACATCGCTGATTCAGCAAGGAGGCACCAAGAAGATTAAAAGAGGTAGGATGGTAGGATGCAAGATGGAGGCTGAATTAGCCGTCGATGGGGGGTGCATGACGGGGAAAATGGCAAAACATTTGCAGTATGTCTTTAAGTAAAGAAGAGGAATTTAAAAAGTTTAAGTCAACTGATGTAAAGTCTGTCCAAGACAGGTTAAATACGCAGAGGTGTAAGCTGTTCCTTACTTTTAAGAAAGACCAGATAAAGGACGACTTACTACTATTCATTGGTCTCTAATCTCTGCTGGTCGATGACTTAACATATTTCAATCAGCAGCTTGCCGGCATTGTGTTTGTCTTTTTAGCTAATGGGTGTTTGCATTTAGCTCAAAGCACAAGCCCTCACTTTAAATTTTAAACTTTAAATATGACTGAAGTTTTGTTGTAATGAATAAAAAGCAGCTTCTTTCTTTCGGATGTGAATGAATACAGCTCTATGCTTAAATCAGAGAGCAGAGACCAACCCTCACAAGACAAATGCTCACAACATCATACAAAAAAGAGACAAATGCTCAAAGAACTGTTTTTCTGTTTTTACAAATGAAAAAGTGAACACAACAAATGTTGAAATTGTTGCACGCAATTTTAACATTAAATTAAATTTAAGAAAAAATACAAGCTGAAAAGGAATTATGTTAATCTTATCTATCAAAAGGAGCAAAGCTTTGTAATTATTTCATTGCAATACTTAAAACAATACGTGGGACATGAAAAGAATCCAGTGTGAAATGATGTGTAATGTGTGTGAGACCAACCAAATGAGTCGTCTGACATCTGGTAAGATGATCCATGTAACCCTAAAAACAATGCTTGCAACAATTATGTCACTTTAAGTCATCCTAAAACTAAAAATAAACAAAAAAATTTTAAAAATTGCTAATATTTTTATTTTCCTGTTGTACTCAAGACAACTCTTACACATTGTTTGTTTTTACAATACTAATGAACAGAAGGTACGGTTGGGTATCTGGTAATCTGCCCAAGACTTCACACTCCCTGTAAACTTCTCATCAGGCTCGCCTCTTTGTTTTATATGACTGGCTCTCTCAATACTTTTTTTTTTTTAAATTGATCTCAAACATATATACAGTACAAGAACAAAAGTTCCCATTTGTATAACAGTGTACCTTGTTTTTTGTTTAACACAGTTATATAGCAAACCTTTACTGAATCATCAGTCAAAAAACAAAATTAAAACAACAAATTAAAGTATGAATTGTTTTCTTTTTTTATACTTATCCAATAACAATTCCTTATAATTTTTTTTAAAATGAAAAATATTTTAACATGATTTTAAATCATCACTTACTTTCACATCACTTTCACAAGTTTACTCCATAAATGGATAAACATCTGCTTTTTAGAGCGGTGCGTACATATGGCTTCTGTAACATGGCTTTATCTCGCAAGCTGTGCACAACAACTCTTTGAACTTCTTTTATATATTATATGGCATCTTATTACTTTGAACTTTGAACATAAATTGAGCTATTTTAAACTAAACTAAGTCTCAGAATTTAAGGCAATGTACTTTCAAAAAGAAATTATTTCTATGATCTTTATATTCTGCATGATTGATGACTCTTATGGCACTTTTTTGTAGAATAACTAGTCTTGCAGAGTAGTCTTAAAAGTGGTCCCCCAGACCTCCACACAATAATTGAAATATGGTCCTTGTAAAACATTAAAAAATAATGTTTTGTAATTTAGGATATATCTACATTTTGATAGAAGACCAACCCTTCAGGCTATTTTTCCACTCAGATAATCAATAATACTCAAGTAAAACATATAATTAGAAGACATTTTAGGGGAATTTAATGTCACAAAACACTTTCTTAGTTTCCCAACTGATTTCTCAAAATGTTGCCCAATTTACACGATGCCACCTCACAAAAGCAGCGTGTGGAACAGCTTCAAAACCAGCGTGTGAAATAAAGTGGGACCTTCGGTGTGATAGAACTACAAAGGAAATCACCATACACTCACCTTACACACAGATAGGTAGGTAATAAGTATTTTTTGGTCATGGTTGTTTGCCAGTAAGCCCTCTTTTACTTTATTTGTGACATTAATGTAATAATGTTTATGTTCCTATAAACAATAACCCAATAAAACTTAATTATTTCCCCTCTTTCTTTTTCTAGCCCTTCAACCAGGTAGAGATTTATTTTCATGAATTGCAGCAGTCAGCTCATCCTTTCTCTGACCTGATCTGGACCCTGCTTGCCTTTTGCATCCAGCCCAAACCTGAACCCGCTCCATCGCTAAGCATTGATTAGCCCTGGGTGACCGGTGACCTTAACCTCATCAGGTTTACCATTCCCAGGCTGTCTCCATGTAACAAGACCACACTGGGTAAATACTGCGAGCTGCTCAGCTGGTTGAACCCAGAATACCAACATGGATAGTATGAAGAGACTTGATGTAAAATACGAGTATGTTATCATTAAGAAAACAGATTTATGGTTTTACTTCCTTTGCTGTTTTAGTTTGCACCGGTTGCTTCATATCCATGTTTATTTGCACATCAATTAAGTATCTAATTTAGCCTTTTATAGACTGATGAAGGATTACAGTCAAGCAGAGCCGACTTTCAAATGGAGCGATACCATGCTTCATATTGTCGTTGTTGTTTTCTTTTTCTTTTTTTTTTTATATGCCTTGTAATGAAGATTATTAGCATATGAGTAGCAGCTTGGGAGCGTGTCTCATCCGTCCTCCTGAAGGGTGGCCATTTGAGAATGTTAAAATAAGAGAAGGGGGGAAAAAAAACTTGCCCATTAACTGGAAATCCCTCCTCTCCCAGGGCTAAATTGGTGTAAACAGTATTGTTCCCCTCTCTGTCAAAGATATATGGAATGTTGTTTCGCTGATGGCTTCAGTAAATGCTCCAGCCAGGCAGGCGTATAGATATAACAGATCTGCTCCAACACTGCATCTAACCACTGGGCTGTTTAACTACTGCATTTGTCATATGATATGTGTTTATGTGTGTGTGTGTGTGTGTGGACCTGTGGGCTTGTGTGCTTATTCATAAACATTTAGGAGATGAAAACAAAAGGAGGGCAAGCAGAGACAGGGAAAGAAAAAAAAAATCAAGATGGAGGAGGGGGAAGGGAGGAAGGAAGCTGAAATGGAATTAAGAGGGAAAAAAATCCAGATGAAATAAGCTAATGTCAAGGCCAGTGTGGTCCCATAACTTCTCCTTCCAACCAGAGGCCACACTGGGGTCAAGCTCTATTGATTTCCTTCCAGGGTTTAAAGCAGTATTTCTTCCTACTAATAGCAAGTGTGGGCCTTTAGCAGCTTCAGACGCCGCTTCTCTCACCGCAGACGTATTTCTGGGATGTAAAGCGCAGCAAACATTCAGATAGCCGAAACAGTCTAATATACTAACTAAAAGATAACAGATAAGAATCTGAATGCACGATTTAGTTTGCATCTGTTTATCTCTGTGTATTTGTCGCATGCTTGCAGAGCCATGTGTGTTTTTGCAGCATGTTTGTACGGGTAAAAGCTTATCATTTCGCACTCTTGTGCTCTGCTCAGCGTGTGTGTGTGTGCATATATACGCGTGCGTGTGCGTGCACCTATATCAGTGCGTTCCTGGCGTGCGGTGATGGATCGCAGCAGTTCCCTGTTTACCTAGCCTCATGATTTCCTGTGCGTGCATGTAACAAGTGGAGTTTGGCAGGATTAATGAGCACACAGCTTGCTGAATGGGTGTTTGGCTCGGCAAAGCACTCCATCATGGGCTGATGCTGCTACCATATCCCAACAAACACACACACACACACGCACACACACAAACACCATCATGCACTCTGCAACTCGCCACTTACCCCTGCTCTTAATTACACATGCTTAGCCAAGTCCCATTAAGCAAGCCCCCCTCCCTCGATGCTAAACAGTGTTAAAGCGTCCACATTTCTCATAGTGTTGTGTTTAAATATAGGCTGTGCGCTGCAGTGTGTAGGAGGGAAATTTTCAACTTGTTTGCTCCTGAGATGCAAAGAAGGATGCAGTTTAACATGAGAACCATGTGCCAAAATCATGTTTGTTTGTTTGCATATGAAGATTTCAGGAGGGAATATTAAGTATTTCAGGGAAACATTGTGAAAGATTGTGAAAACTTTAAGTGGTGAGTGTGAATATTGATCAGAGTGCTCTCATTTGAACCAGGGAAGAACAGGTGGGAGGGTTTAAAGCAGGGGTTTCCAAAGTCGGTCCTCGGGGGGGCCGCTGGCCTGCAGGTGTTCAACATATTCCTGCTTCAACACACCTGATTCCAAAGAAACAACCAATGAACTTCTGCTCAGTGACTGATTCATTCAACTTTCTAACCATAAAACTCTGTGATTCTGATTTGTTTTTATGGAACAGTGAGATATTTTCTGTAAAACCCTGGACCCATCATTTTTCTGCAGCTTTCCAAAGCTAATAAATCACACTTCCCAACTTTTTTTCCCCCTAGCCTGGAGCATCATGTTATAGCAGACCTGCAATATGGGCAAGGACCCCCCATCACATATTAATATCCCTTCCATCCAGGGGCTTTTTATTTTAAGTCATACACTTTTAAATCTAATGGTGCTTTGTAATTATTTTTTTACCAGTTATTTTTATACCAGTACTAAACCGTTAAAATGAAAAATCAGTTCTTGGATGTGCTTTTTTGCTGAGAAAATGTATTTTCATGTTATTAGCACGTTGTGAATATGTTTGTGTAAACAAAATTACCAAATATAAAATTAACCTAACTCATCCGGGAGGGGCTCAGAGTAGAGCCGCTGCTCCTCCTGTGACATCAACCTTTATTTTTGTATTTTTTTTTTTTATGTAGAGGAAAATACTTCTATTAAGTGGTGTTCTTTATCTAAACTACTATCATATGGGCCAAGTATTGAACACAGTGATGAATAAAAACTTAAGTGGCCGGTTTATAAATTCAAAGTTCACTTAATAACTAGGGCCCGCTCACAGCAATCAATTGGCCGACTTGTTTCTGTGTTCTGGCATTGGGACTGTGTTTCAGCTTTGTTTCACTTTACGCCACTGCGTCACATGCAAACAGCTGGATATCAATAGACTACATTTAAAATACACACCATGGCTGATTCAGCAAAGAAACATGAGAGTGACAGAGTAAGATATAAGACAAGTCAACCTCTGACTGCCTTTTACTGGCTGGAGAGCGCTCAGAGAAGAGACAGGATGCAAGACAGACGCTATATTAGGTTGTGTTACAGAACACCATAGTGTGGAAATTTACCAAAAACAAGGCAAGGGTTATTTCTGTCTCTCTGCAACTCATAAAGTTACTTTTTTGGATTAAGTTTTCAGGAAACATTAAAAATTAGAATTAGAAACAAGTCTTTTAGATTTTAGGGGTAATATGGATCTGCATCCAAGAGTTCTGTAAGATACCATTTGCTATTGGGAGAAAGATCATTTTGCCTGTAGAGCTTCTAATTTGACAGATAATGTCCACAGTTATCATGGTAGATGTTAAATACACTAACAGCTAACTCAGATTTCCACCATTAGAGAAAATGCTAATTTCTTCCATAAGACTATTACAGCCATTTGCATCAACCGAGTGTGTTTCCAGGGTCAAGGATTCTAAATCATGCATACAATCTATCCTAATGATAGAAATAGAGACATTATCTGTAAGGATACATTAGAGGGTTAGCGTTGGGTTGGGTAACTGGGTGGGCTGTTGAGCCTTTTGGGGTTGTTCTAAGGCGAGTGACCCCATGGCATGGTGGATGTCTTCGCTCTCTAAGAGCTTCTAGATTACTGTTATTATCACATTCTCATCTGAAAATCGTGGCTGCTGAATATATTCCCAATCGATCAGATCTGTTTAAGAGTAGTGCCAGACTATGTAGATGTTAAGCCCCTGGTCACGATGACCAAAGCTGCAGCACTTTGTTCAGTCAATGAAGCTGCTTCATACAGACAGAAGGGAACTAAAAAAGCAGTTCAGATGTATGACATGCAGCTCGGGAAACTTGTACCGCTGGTATGTGGGCTGACATAGAAGAGAGGAGCTGTGGGCGTGTTGCTACATATCACTCATTAGTGAGCTAACAGTCAGAATATGTTAGCCATTGCTGCATGTTGCTTTTTCCCTCCTTTCTAAATGGATTTGTGTCTGGATCCAAGTCTTTGGAAACATGACATGGAAGCTTTAACGCCGCTTCTACTGACGCTGTAGCTCTCAGTGTGTTTTGGTCCTTTCAGACATCCTGAAAAGACCTTTTCCACATCGCAGTGAGCTACTTTTACACACACTCATGATAGTTTAGGAGCTTATGGGTAATTACTTCTTGTTCAGGTCTTGTCCTACTTGCCCTTAAAGTATTGCAAGGTGTTAATGATGTACAAGACCTAAATAGTCACTGAAAGGCACAACCTGAAATGAAGTATTACAGTGAATTTTTCATGCATAGACATTATTTATACACGTTTTCTAGCAAGTGTGATTTATTTATTTATTTATTTATTTTTACCAGTCTTTCTTCTTTTGCTCGTTGTTGTTTCTTGCTTTGCTTCTATGTTTCCCATGCTGTGTGTATGAGTGTGTGTGCATTTGTAGCCAAAAGGGGGTTGGGTAGAAAGGAGGACAGGAGGGTAGAGCAGAAATCAAATCACTTAATTGCTGCATTTTTCATCTCCATCTTTTGTTTTATGGCGGCTGAGGGCCGGCGAGCGACTCTGGCTGTGATTCATGGACGTCATGGAGGCCTGTGAGCAGCTCCATCCCTCATCAGCATCCAGCCGCCCGCGTACCCAAAGCACCCACACAATTACCGTGATGAATATGACTTGTTTTTGTTGTTTGCTTTTCTCTTTTTTCACTCTTTTACATTGTTACCTTCATCTATTTTTCCCCCCCCTTTTTTTTTTTTGTGGGAACCGGCTGGTGCTTAATGCTGCCGCTGAGCTGTCAGAAATAAAAAATTTACCATTTTAAGTTCATCCCTTCCTCTGCACCCATCTCTTATGAGGGCTGAACCCACTGAGACTGAGAGGGAACAGATACAGACAGATAGCAAGCATGGAAGGAGAGGGAGGGAGATCCAGATAAGGAAGAGATAAATAAAGGAAGGGGAGACGAGGGATGTGCTCACAGATGCTGCGAGGAGATGGAGGGAGTGCTGGATATCAGAATGCAACGGGGGAGTGGAGTGAAAGCGGAAGGACCAGAGAGGTACAGGAAGTAAGAAGGAGATAGAAAGATATTCCATGTCTGAGAGAGACATAGAGGATGCGAAAGACAGTAGGAGGAAGAACAGCAACAGAAGGAAAGATCAGAAAAAAAGAGCAAGTCGATGGAGGGAAAGATGAAACCATAAAGAAGCATCCCTGTGCTGTACATCCTGCTTTATATCTGTAGACCAGACCGTTTTTAAATCAGGTTAACATACATGTGACACTGGATTACTGAAGCATATTTCAAATATTCTGAGGTTTTTAAAATGTGATAACACATTGAACACAATTAGTGCGTGTGAGTCGTGGAACCCCCGCAGGTGCAGTCTGCATAAATGCATCCACGAGATCCCAAAATCACACGTTCTGTTAATAGGTATAACACTTCATGACTCTTTGCAGAGAACTTACCTGACTGAATGGGTAGTGTGCATTGAAAAGAACGTGTTCATGTTAATAAGTATGTTAAAATCACCATCCATGCCCAAAACTGTTGCCTAGTTTTTGTCTAATATCATCTGATTTTTATAAAACATCTGATTTTTTCCCTTCACAAGCTTTGCGTGCTCTTCGTTGTTCAGAGTAGTGTGAATTATTACACACTGACTTAAACAAGCTGATTACAAGTGTTTTTATTTTTTTCAAAATAAGTGTCTCTCAAAACGAAACAAACAAAAAAAGGATATATCTCATTTTGCATTTGTTTGACCTTTCCATGATGTAACTTTACAGGAAAAAAACCCTGCAAATGCAAAAAATGCACGTTCCAAATGAGTACCTTCCCTTGTTCTGTGTGCAAGATGTCAAAACAAAGCTGAGGGTGGCGTGACAGATGTTGGCGTTCACACAGACAGGTGGAATATGAATATAAGGGAGTGTTTTCCTTATATAACAGTTTCCATGCTTCATCACTGTGGCACGAATCCATGCTGCTCAGGCTCCAAGGCTTTGAAGGAGGTTTATAAATGTGAATGCATTGTGATAAAAAATGTTTTATGCATGCATAGAGTTGCTTTTGGAGAATATTAGCGCAAAGGTTACTGCGTGTTTACATATTTAATTATTATATTTAAGCACTGATTTGTGAACATACAGCACTGATAGAGCCGCGTTTATTCAAAGATTGAGACATCTGCACAAAACCATCAATTCTGCGGTTTAGTCAATACCCACTGCTACTGTATAGCTCTGACAGACACACACTCTTTCTTTCTTTCTCTCATGCCGTACACACACAGGTACACACAGACGTGCGTGCACTCACACATGCAGAGGCTTTGATCACACACTTGGCAAAATAAACTTGCTCTGGCAGTGAGGTTGCCTCCCCATCGTCTCTCTATAAAGGAGTGTGTTGCACTCGGGCCTCACACACTGCGCTAAACATAGAGGGAGAGACAAGAGAGAGAAGATGAAACAAAAGCTAAGCCTCAGATGTCATGTCCGCTCATCACTTTGTTTGCTTGTTTGTGCGTTTGTTTGCATCCCTCACAGCGGTGGACAAAAGTGAGTTGGAGCAAACTGTGTGAAGAAATAACAGCAAACAGGGAAAGCGCATGAGTATTAGAAAATTCTGTCCTAATTATGTGTGTGCGTGTGTGTATGTGTGTGTGTGTGCGTGCGTGTGTGTGTGTGTGTGTTTGTTTTAATGAGCTGTGTATTGTGCCCTTTGCTACCTAGGAATGGCAGAGTGAGGGAGATGAGGGGATTTTGAAAAAAGTGACATTGGTGATGTAAAGAATATCATGTCATCTCTGACTACTGATGTTTAAATAGATATGGATAAACCCACCTTAAAGGGCTTTTTTCCCTGATGGAGAGGGATGTGTGAGGTGCTTGTCTGCAGCTGACAGAGTCCAGGTTGATCTTAGTTCAGAGAACCAGGCGGTTTCTTGATGAGTGAGCTAAAGCTAGAAGCTGCTCAGAATATTTCACCATCTACCAACAAACTTCAACTCTATAAAATTGCATAGTGATTTAAGGCTCAGCAACAATGCTGATATTTACACCATTTCTGTTGTTCAGCCGACCGTTGCGTATTTTTTTTGGGTGTCGTGCAGCAACACAGTCCATGGCGCCTTCAAAAACACTTTGGTTTGCGACACCTTGTGAGAACATAGACTGTGTAAGTGTCTGAGGTTGAATTAGACACAATACAGCTCTCTCTGTAAACACCACAGTGTCTGATCCTCTGCATTACAAAGGCATGACCACTAAATTTGGGTATATTGATCAACTTCAGCAGTGTTACTTTGTTTCTGTTAGGGGACCATGACTTCTAGACTCCAGACGTAGACAGGAGCTGCGGTTCCATTACATTTTTTGGCAAAATAAAAGCAATATTTCTAAGTTTTGATTTGCGGGTGTTTCCATTAAACAGTGATTAGCGCATAAGCCTCAGTTTTGTTGCTTGCACAGGCCGCAGATGACCACAAAATGTTATTTTGGGGTTTTCTACTTGCTACGGAGGACTTTCTACAGCCTTTTGAAGCTTTTCTCACTCATTTTCTTTTCTTTGCCGTTGTTTGTTCCACACCGCGCCATCTTTACCAGAAATGAACTGGTCACGTAAATGCAAAGAAGCGTTTCTATTACACTTTTGCCATATTTTTTCCATTTTAAAACAACTAAAAATCCACCTAATGAGAGCGTAAAATCTTTTCAGCAATATTTGAGACTTTTTTCCCCCCTTTTTTTAAAAATTTCATTTCAACATTTTTTATTTTCTTTTCCTTTTAATTATATATTGGCAAATCCAAAAAAACAGAAAATACACTCCAAAGTTACAACAACTAATACAAACCCACTGTGGTAGATTTCATGTAAAAAAGAAAGGAAAAGACAATTTGATTAGGGTTTATAACCTTATAAACCCTACCTCATTCTCATTTCAAAATAAACCAACTGGATGGCATCATCTACAGCAAACACTAAGACCAAAGCACAGTTATAAAATACCTACCTTTTTTTTTTTTTTAATCAGTTTTTTGCATGCAGTTTTAGAATGTACTCTTTATATTTCAATTTAAATTGAAAAGGACTTGAACAACTTTTAAAATGGCTTTTAAGTGCGTTCCATTGTCTTACACCAACCACTGAAATACTCATTTCATGAGTGTAGTTCTTGCGAAAGGTAGTTTAAAATCACAATTTTGTCTACTTGTTTCATCATTTAAAATAAAAAGAATTTGCAGTGCCGGTGGTAACAAGAATAGTTTAGCTTTATGCATGATTATTAATGTTTTCCCCACAACCAAATCTTGCCGTTTTAACAGTCCCGACTTTTCTAAATGTAGGTGTCTCCATTAGCGTTTTTTATTGCAATATTTACGCAGTTCTAGATGTGATGGAAACGCACGTATGTCTCTTGTATGTAAGTGTCATGATTGGTCCAGATGTGATGGTCAGTATGATTTCTCACAATTGGCTTCAGGAGTCCTCACAGATTCTTCAGATCTGTTTTTCATACCTAACTTTTTGTAATAAACATTTTTTTTTTTTTTATTATTCACCAAGCTGGTGTTTGGAGCTCTTTTTCCCTCCAGAGCCTTTTTCCCCACATAACCTGCCTCATGGAACAAAAACCTATGTTTGAGTAGTAACCGTTATCTGCAGCCATTTGTGAGTGGCTTTTAGTGTTACCTCACCTCTAGAAGATAATATTTTTCTCTAACAGAGAGCACTGACTGCTATCTACTTCAGGCAAAGAACTGACTAACCACACACAACTTAAAAGCAAAAGCAGCAAAATATCCCTTTAAGCTGTTTGCCAACCAAGAGAAGAGGAGAAAGCTTGTTTTATATAATCTTGTTTATCTCAAAATTGCATTTTCAAGTCATTGTCTGCTGTCATTTGTAGCAGTGAATGGCTGCAGGTTGCTCCTACTTTATTTTCATTTATTTGCGAACAGACGAGTACAAAGGAAAACATTCTCGTACACATCGTCTGAGAAGATGAATACTGAGGATTTATACTTGCAATTAGTCATGCAGACGACTGGCTGAAGTTCAACCTGAGCATGAGAATGAGGAAGAAAGAGGTTTAAAGTGACTTTGAACGTAGCATGGTTGTTGGTCTGAGTGTGTCAGAAACTTCAGATCTACTGGGATTTTCACTCACAACCATCTCTGGAGTTTACAGAGATGATCAGAAGCAGAGTAAATATCCAGTAAGCAGCAGTTGTCTGGACCAGAATGTCTGGTCGATGTCAGAGATAAGGAAAACGGACAGACTGGTTGGAGACGATAGAAAGGCAACAGCAAGTCTCATAACAACTGGTTCCAACCAAGAGAGAACATCATCTCTGCACACACAACATGTCCAACCCTAAATCAAACGGTCTTCAGCAGCAGAAGATCACACTGAGTGCTCCTCAGGACAGGAATCGAGTCTACAATTCACACATATTCAATCACAAAAACCACCACAGCCTACATGAGTCCTGCTGCTCACCACGTCCATCCCTTTCTGAGCACAGTGTAGCATCTTCTGATGGAAACTTCCAGCAGGATGATGCACCATGTCACAAAGCTCACATCATCTCCACCATGACGATGAGTTCACTGTCCTCCAACGGCCTCCACAGTCACCAGATCTCAGTCCAGCAGAGCAGCTTTGGGACGTGGTGGAACGGGAGATTCTCATCATGATGTGCAGCAACTGTGTGATGCTTCATGTCAATTTAGATTCGGTTCCTTTGGCACCACATCAACCTGAACTAATTCCTCCATAAATGTTACACACATTACAAACACATCTTTTTCATACATATAAGCTAGTGAAGATCTATTCTACCAGTTTGTTTTGACACTCTGTGACAGACTAAGTATCATTAAGAAGTGTTTATTTTAAAAATAAAAGTAAGCAGAAATGTACGGCCTCGTGTGTTTTCTTGTGTTTATTTGTTTTTGTGTTTATTTTTATTCAGTCTTTAAGCTTTGCAGCTGTTAGATGAGGTTTAAGATTGGTTTCAGTTCAAATAAATTCTTTCACCAAACAAACATGATAATTATGATGTAGCAACACCGTCATATGTGTAGTGTAACTGAAGGTGTAGCAGGTACTTATTGATCAATAAAAAATAGCAGGATTATGGTCAAATAAGATAATAAACCAATAGTTACTTATTTGGTGATAACAGTTTAGATTTTTTTGTCCATAAACAAGTAGCTCAGTCTTTTTTTCCCACAAAGCATTAATTTTCAGGCAACAATAGTTGTTTATAGGAATTCATTGACTATTTTTCTTAAATGGCCACAGTTTCATTACGGCAAAGATAATTTGTGGAGGCAAGTCAGAAAATGATTTCAGCAATTTTATCTGGGTCGTGTGTCCTGCATCTTGTCAGAAAACTGGCTCTTTCAGCTCCTTCTATTGTTAACTTTCGGGACTCTATTCTCTATTCTAGTCACCATTGCATAGGTCTAAACGCCCCCCCCCCCCCCCCCCCCAACCCCATCCATGCACAAATATATGGACAATGTAAACTATCCTCTCTTTGCTTCCTGTCTTGGTAGTTCTGATATTAAATACTTTCTAAACCCATGTTAAAGATCACATTTTGAATTTAGAAATGTACATAAATTACATTTCCTGCTACAAAGAGTGTATTGACCGCACAGAGTCGCCCACCTACGTAATTTGCACTAACGAAGGTAATACCAGGCTCTTTGTCATGTCTTATTGAGAAAATACAGAAAACTTACCAAGGACTGACCCCTCCAGCACTCTCTCTGTCACTTCTCTGCTGTTCTACAACTTCTGTGTCTTTCAGCGTACCTCTGCGTCAAGGCAGAGCTTTCAACTTACCAGTTCGATCCCCTTCCCGCAAGTTAAAGCCTGTCCACCCTCATCTGCCATCATCCATCCCTCTCTCACTTCTCTCACCTGACCTATTTCTAATTTGCCATTCGTCTCTAAAATACTTGACAAAATAGTGGCAACACAAATCCATTTTCATGTACTCACTAATAATCTGTAAGAACAGTTCCAGTCTGGTTTCCATAGCGCTGAAACAGCCCATAAAGAATCGCTAGCACTCTCTACTTTACAGCTGACTTTGGTTCATTCATCCTCCATCTGATTATGGCCTTTAAGACCATTTGTTAGTCTAGTCTTCGAAACAGATTCATATCAGTCCGCTTCACACGTATCCCATTAGATTAGTGTAAGTCCTACTTTTAGTCATGATGTGATGTTTCAAGTGTTCTCTAAGTTCTGATTTTCTGGTTTATTTTGTAGTTTTTGTCTTATTTCCTGTTTTGTCTGCCTTTCATTAAGTACACCTGGACTCAATTAGTTCATCCATTTCACCTGTGTCTTGTTCTGTTTCCCAGTGTTTATAGCCCTTTTGTTTCTGTTCCCAGTTATTGGTCCATTGTGTTTGTGTTTGCTTCATTGTGTTAGTTTGTTGTAGTCAATTTCAGTTTTCCTGGTCAAGTTTTTGAGATTAAAACATCTAAGTTCTGCATCCTGCCTACCGTCCCTGCCTTTGGGTCCACACCTTCACGCACCGTGACACCCTTCTGTTTGTACTCTGTTTATCCAGTTCAAATCGTTCACCTTCCAGTCCTCTTTTGCTACCACCAATGTCCCCCAGGGATCTGTCCTGGGGCCCCTTCTTTCCACTCGGTTATATCTTCCATAAATACAGAATGCATGTTCCACTTTTATGTTGATGACACCCAACTATATCTGTCAACTAAAACAAATTCCCTCCTCTCACTCTCTCTCTGTCTTACTGAGCTGAAATCTTGGCTTCCCTTTCAATTTTCTTAAACTTAACATTGGTAAAATAGATGTAGGAACTAAACCTACACAATACAGAACTTCTTTTCTATCACTGTTGACAGCTGTTCTTTTTGCCCTCCTCTCAGCTTAAAAGTCCTGGAGTCTTCCTCAACAGCACACTATCTTTTCAATTTTACATCAATAGCATCACTCGGAGTGCATTCTTCCATCTACGTAACAATAATTTCCTCCAACTGTCCCTTTCCTCCATACCACTGCTGTCCTTGTCTACATCCTTGTCACCTCATGTAATGATCACGGTAACTTGTTCTTCTTTGGTCTTATTAAAAAATCCCTGCGTGAGCTTCGTCTTGTCCAGACTCTACCATTTACATTACAACCAGATCCCCCTCCATCCCTCCATCCATCCATCCATCCATCCATCAATTAATCCATCCATCCATCCAGTGACTTTCTTGTTAAACATTGCATCAATGTCCAAATCCTTCTGTACACATTCAAGACTACTTTCCCCATCTTATTGATCTGACTTGGTTTGGATGAAAACTCCATCCCGTTCCCTCAGATCCTCATCCTTTCTTCATCTTTTTGTCCCTTCTGTCACTCTGAGCACTTTGTTTTATCTTTGTTTATCATTTCTTTTCATCTTAATTTTAATCTATTGCTCCTTTTCTTATTTTACGGTGTTCTTGCGCACTTTGAGAGAAACTTGTACATAAATGTGTCGTTATAATAATAATTCTTCTTCTTCTTCGTATTATTATTATTATTATTATTATTATTATTATTATTATTATTATTATTATTATTATTAGTAGTAGTAGTAGTAGTAGTAGTAGTAGCTGTAGTAGTAGTAAAGTTTAGTGAAGAATGGGCATGTTGTCATCATCCCGTCAGCAACTCTTAACTATTTTCTCCCATAACTTCCAAAAGTGATAATGAAAATACAACACATGGCCTCAGATCTTTTCCCGTCTCATTTTTGCCTCTGTGCAACTTCACAACATTATTTACTTTTAGAAATAATTCCTCTGTGGTTATCATTTTAAGACCCTTTGAAGCTGATCTAATTTTGTTTATTAATTTATTTATTTTTTATGTGGTGGTGTTGAGTCATTACAATCAGACAATTTCCCACTATACCAAAACTTGTCATTTATTGTACATGAAAGAATGACATGTGCTGTAAATATTCAGTCATTGGTTAAATCAGCTTTTGGCAGCCATGACGGTTTTAAATGTTCCCTGAAAAGGTCCTATATGCTTTCGCAGGGAGGTTGTTGCATTTTTACAAACCAATGGGGAGGAGGTTTCCTGCTGGTTTGGTTGGGGAGTTTTCATTGGCAGACGTGTTCTTGTCTTTCCAGAGGCTGTGTTGCATTCGGGTAATAGTTAGGCTCCTTTTAGTCTTTTTCTTGTTAACCACATCTTGGGATTCTGAGATTGTGAACTAAATAGCCTTAGTATGTCCAACAAGCTTTCCTGTGCATCTCCACGTGTGCAAACTTACTTATTTCACCAAAAAGTTTAATTAAAACTGAACTACAGCTTCCTGTAATAAGTCAATCAGCAATAACAACCTATTAAGTGCAGTTTACTATATGTAAACATTTAGTTGCATTATTTCTCAGCTACAAAGCTCACAGTCACAATTTATCTTGGAAACACAATCTGATTTGATTGAAATAAACCCAGTCAGAGAAAACTTTCATGCATTTGCAGCGTCACAATGCAGATGCAACAAACAGGCTTTTCGCCTTACTGACTCCCATCTCTGTTTTCTGCTCTTCTTGACAACTTTGTCCCTGATTTGATTACAAAGTCAGATGCTTTTCTTGGCAATTGATTTCTGCTCCACTCTTAAGAAATGTAAATTCATGGAAACAATATGAGATTGAGAATTGTTTTATAAAATTGATAGAAATATAAAATATGCATTCACATTTTTCTGATCCAGAGTCGGCTTCTGGTGAACACTCCAATTAATTAGAGGCAAACTAAACAAATTTTAAGGTGTTTCGAGTCCTGAAATATTTGAAAATGAGCAAAGTAATCACATTGTAAAGTAATTACATCCCTCAGCCTCAAGCTGAGATTGAAGGTTGTAAAGCTGTGACAGCTTTGATAGTTTGTCAAACTCAATTTAAAGCTGCTATGATGCACAAGGAGAAAATCTGCCAATTAAAAGACTTTCCTCACAAACAGCAGAAGACATCAAGTGCTCTTTTTTTTTCCCACGACAAGATTAGAAAAAAGAAAGACGAAGCAGCAAACAGAAGGACAGAAGGGCAAAATCAAATGAAAGTAAGACAAAAGTGTCACTCTTGATATTTTTATTTACTTTGTTTATTCTTTGTCTTTGATGTAAAGCCGGCTCTGGCATGAGTCAAAATGCAAACTGTAAACTAGTTGTCAGATTGTAAACGCTGAAGGTAAAAGGCTGAAAAAATAAGAAATACACCAACGTTTTATTTTATTGCTCAACATTTTCTCCAACTTGTCTCACAAAATGCTTTTTTCTCTCCATTCAGCATCTAAAACATTTAATAACATCATCATAACAGGAAATATACATGAATACCTCAACTTCATGCTAATATCTTATTCATCTGTATTTTCTCTAGCACATAAATGTACATATTCATGTTTTCTTGATACAGTATTTATAGATTAAAACCTGACAGTCGGGTAATGAGGAAGACTTCAGTGCAGCAAGGGCTGCAGGATGCATGTGAACAGTGTGTGTGCGTGTGCACGCCTGTGTCTGTGTGTAGACTGTAGCCGGCTTTTAAATATTAATCTCAAGGTCAAAGGGAGGGAGCTTTTTGATATTCATGCAGGGTGCTGTACCTTGTGCCGCGTGCCGAAGCCCGACCCTCGCTGCTGCCTCACTGGGTCATTATGCCTGCCACTGTCTCTTCTCTTCTTCCTCTGACGTGGTGACACAATATTGAGCCTGAATGTGAGCCTGCATGTGTGTGTGTGTGTGTGTGTGTGTGTGTGTGCAGTCAGATTTAAAGGCTGTCCTTGTATCATTAAATATCATCAGCAGAGCTAAGATAAGCAGTTTGTCTGTTCTAACAGTGAGAGAGCTGTCCTGGGATGTCCGATGAGATTTGTTTGAAGACTTTCAGGTGTCCCGCAGAGCAAAAGTAAAGATAAGTTACTCCTGCTTCTGTTCATCCTCTTGAGATCAGAAAAGTAAAACAAGTGAGGGTGAACCCAGGGGGAGAGAGAAGTTATGTATAGCCTGTGCGTCACGCTGGGTGTTGCGAAGTCAGGTGTGTGTTCATGAATCCTCCATCTGCATAAATTCAGCTTTCAGAAATGAAGTGGAAACTGATCCAGCCCCAGACTACCAGTCCTTCTGATACCACAAAGGTCTGAGACACAACAAAACTCGCTGACGAAGATGATAAAACATGAGCTGCTTTTTAATGGACATGTAATCTTTATGTAGGCAAAGTCAGAGCAGGACTGAACCGTATCAACCTGTACATGACCGTACAGTCATATCATTATCAGTAATGATTTATACTGATCAACCTTGTGGTTTAATGTCCATTTTCTCTCTAACTATAAATTTTATTTTATGCATGACTTTCTAAAAAAATGCCACATTCTTTCACATGCAGTGTTTTAATCCCACAGATATGTGTATTTCTGAAGTAATATTCTGCCATATTTACATAGTTTTCTATAAGAATCAGTATCATTTTAATTTCCTGTTTATCACCGAGGCAAGCTTGATGGCTATAATATATGCTTATATATACAATTTTATATTTATTTATTCTTTATTGAGTGGCAGTGTATGATTCACTAATGCCCATTGAAGAGGCTAATATACCATCCACACCCATGCATTTCCTAGAAAATAGCTCTTAAATAGGCGCCCGCTGTAGTGGACACTGTGCATGAAAGTAACTTCCCACAGACGTATTCAAGAGGCACTTTGTGTCTGACTAATGTTCAGCTTAATCATATTTATCAATCTGACATGTTATCAAACACTTTCCTTCCAAGAGGAAATTTGTCTCGATTGTATTTATATATTTCTTATGTTTTGTGTTAATGTTCATGTTGTTACTGTCAACCATTTACACAGTTTCTACTGCATATTGTTAAAATGGAAAAAGTTTGTTCATTTTCCAAATCACAAACGTTACAAGGGAGAAATTTTTACTCCACTTTATGAATTAGATGTTTAATAAAGTACAAAGCATATCAAGCATATTTGAATCACTTTGTTTTTTTATTGTTTGAGAATTATTACAAATAAATATTAAGCTGGGAGGCAAAATATCTGAGATTATATGTTCAGGCTACATAATACAAATGCAAATATCTATCTATCTATCTATCTATCTATCTATCTATCTATCTATCTATCTATCTATCTATCTATCTATCTGTCTATCTGTCTGTCTGTCTCTCATGTGTTTGAAAAATTCAAGCATATTTAGCTAAGTAAAATTTTTTTTTTTTTTTTAAATTCCACTCTTTTTTTTTTCTGTTTTTAAAATTTTTATCCCATGAACAAGAATTTGAACTTTAGAAATTCTTGACGTGAAATGATAAAAACCAAAAAATTTCCTTTGTTTTCTTTAAAAGTAAAAGATTTCTGACTGTGTTCGTCCTGACAGATCCGCCTGACGGATCCAGGTGTTGCACTGAAACCTTTCTTAGTGTGTAGCATCCATAATGGCTGCCACAGAGACAATCATCACAGCTCATTATTTTCATTCACTCCACTTTCTTCCCACTGGTTTTCAATGCAGCACTGGTATCCATTCTCACCCAGCGTCGGCTTTATGGGCGGTCTCTCACCTCCATCATGACTGGTTGTACTTGTCTGAACATACGTAGCCATAACAACTAATGATATCTTGGCTGTGTGATGTATACCCATGAAACCATCTTTGTGCTGCTGAGCATAGAAACATTCCTGACAAGCATCTGACACTGATTACAGTTGTGCAGTCTTTTATCCATTTTTATGATGACATATTCTGTGTATCTGCACACAGAGCTAAACAAATGTAGGTTTCTAAGATTAGATTACAAGCATAGAGTGTCTGCATCTACTGAGATCTGCATCGCAGCAATTCTACTCTGTAGTTTAGTGAAGAGCTCCTCGGAGTCCTGAGTATTTCAGCCATTTATAAAACTGGCCTTTCTGTCCCTCGAGGTAGAAATGTACATACACACACACATATATGCACACTAACACCAGAGACTATGTGAGAGTGAATAAGGAAAAGGATGATTCAGGCCTTTTCCTACAGATAAAAAGTCTAAATCTTCAGTAAACGGAACAAAGAGAAGTACAAGTGAGCAGTGGACGTTGCAGAAGGAAATCGGATTACTGCACCACCTCTGCACTCCTTCATTCTGCAGCCGCTGTACAGTCATGTTGTGTCATGTAAAGGTTGATAAGGTTCAGTGTGAACATGGCAGGCTGTGGATTTAATGAGCTACACGCCTATTTCTTCTTGAGAGAAACTGCTGATACATACAGGACATGATGCTCCCCTCAAACTGTGTACTGCTTTATGAATGGTAATTTGGGTAGCGGCTGGATGGTGCTGTCATATACAAGCAACAAGCAGCCTGTCTATTTTCGAGCCACTAAGAATAATGTTTTCATGTCTTTTAGAAGAACACTTTTATTCTCCTGGGTTCCTTAATAGCTATTTCTGTAGATTTGTGGCATCGGCCTGGCTTTTAAAATCATCCGTAAAATTTAAATGAGTTAAAAATGTTTCTTAAATAAGTAAATCAAATCAGGGAAAGTGACTTTATTTTGTGACTCATCTGTAGTCGTCTGTAGTCCAGCAACAGTGAGAGGAGAGGAAACCGTTGCAGCAACTTTGTTCATTTATGGAAACATTTGGGGGGGTTTAGAGCGGTTCCGAGGTACTCTTCTAAAGAGGACAGACTCTGGTCCTGTCAGCAGATAAAGAGACGTGAGCTTCAATGCAACACTTCCAAACTCTGTGCCGTTACTCGTTCTACAAAACCAACTTGCAAAAAGTGTAAATGAACAACATGTTTTTAGATGAGCTTTGTAGAACGTTATGAAATGCTGTAAAGGAAGTGATTAGGAGTGTTACATCAGATGGATGTTACTGTTTGTATCAAGCATTCCCAAAAAGTTTCTAAAAGAAAACATAACCCTGTTGAAGCGATATAGAATCCATCTTTCCTTAAAGATGCATTACGTAACAGTTTGACCTTAAAACTCAGCGTTATTGTCTTGATCTGTGACACAGTGACATGGATCATGTGCATTTCTGGAGCCGCTGCTGCCCAGCAGCGTCCCGAGGCTGAGAAACCATCGCTTCACGCTAGAAAACGCACTGGATGTTTTAAACATGCAACGTTGCTGATTCAGCAAAGAAACACAAGAAGATGAAGAAAAAGAAAGGGACATAACAAGAGTTATTGTAAGGTCATCTTTTGCTGGCTGGAGAGAGCTAACGGTCAGGTGGGATCCAAGATAGATGCTGAATTAGCTCTCGATAGGGGGCGCATGACGGGAAAATGGCAAAAGCTCTGTATTGTCTGTAAGGAAGGATTTGACAGTCGCTAGCCGTGTAGTGTAAGTTGGTTTAGTGAGACTTCCTTAATCATTGTAATATATATGTCACTAACGCTAATTTATCGGACACCATCAGGGGATTATCTAGAAAATTCTGCTGGATTGACAAGAACATAAAAGGGCATGAGAAGTAAATCAGGGAGAGAAAAGATTATTCTTCTTAGAATGCGAATTTTTACTCCTTTGGCATGTGTAAAAAAAGTATCTGCCCTCACACCGTCATGTGTCTCTCGTCATGCTTCTTAGCTAATACATCCACCAGAGGGCAGAGCTGAGTTCAGAGTTCCCCTCAGACTCCCAAAGTAAGTTTCCGGCAGTAGAAACAAGGCCGTCTTGGAGGAGGTCATGATAAGAGACATGAAAAGAGGCATTACTGTGGACAGCAGTAGTCTCTGAGGCTGTTTAAAACGTCACAGCTTCTTCTTCTTCTTTGTTCTTTTTGTAGGTTATACATCAGCGATACTGCTTAACATTGCCTACACTAGGGGTGCCCAAGTCTGGTTCTCAAGATCTACCATCCGGCTGTTTTTAGATGCAACCCTTCCCCAACACACCTGAATTAAATAAATGGCTCGTCAGCAGGCCTCTGCAGAGCTGAATGACATGCAGGAGAGGAGTTCAGCTATTTGACTCAGCTGTGCTGGACAGGGGTTGCATCTAAAGGTTGCAGGATGGTAGATCTTCAGGAATGGACTTGGTCGCCCCTGGTCTACACAGTTCACCTCAGGGAACACATCTGCAAGGCCTCCAAAAACAGGCCAAATTTAGCTTGTAATTAATGTAGAAGATGGATTTAATGCTTGCGCATTTCCCTTTTTTTTTTTTTAACAGCGCTTAAATGGGCTTTTTGATATATGTCGCCCCCTGCTGGCCATTATGGAAAAACAGGTTAAAGCCGTTATGGGCCTCTAAATTACCAATTTCCATCTTTTATAGTAACGGAAATAATAACGTAAATGAGTTGTTTGGATGGGTGTTAAAAATTTCAGCTGGAATTAGCAGTTCATAATGTAATAAAATTATCTTGAGTTCAAGTTCACAACTAGACTTCCCATGTAAAGACTTTCTCTAAGGAGACTAGATATCTCCCTCCACATGCATTTCTATACTGTATCTGTTCTTATAGATGCACGATATGCTGATACTACAGTTGTCTTTTTCCTTTCCTCTTCAAAACAATAGGTCTGTCTGCACGGCCATGTCAGCAGATGCAGCTGTCTGTCATCATGCTTTAACAGACTAACTCCCAGCTTTCTCCATCAGTGTCAGAGTAACACCCAGCTCTGATCTGAGCTGCACTCAGGTGTGTAACTGACTGCTCTGTTTCCCCATAATTACATTGTGAGCTTGACGCAGTCTCCGATGCCTGAGTGTATGTGTGCACGCGCACATGTTTTCACCTCAGGCGGAAACATGTCATTTCCCGTGCTCCTGTCCTTCTGCTAGACAGATACAATATTAAGAGCCACAAATCTGTGTGAGTTGAGAGGAGACGTGGAGGTAGTTGTGGAAAAGGGGTGAGATGACAGTAATGATAGCATATAGACAATAGTCAGGAAAGGAGACAGGGATTGCGTGTATTCATACAAGTCGTGTCAAAAGAGAAAATGTGCAGACAAAAAAAGAAACCAGATATGAATCTGTGTTTGAGAAGGGAGAAGTTGAATGCAATCTTGTCACAGTGTCTTATCACAGTGGGAGCATGAATTATCCTGTTTGCTGTTTTTATTCTGCATGCTCAATAATCTTTCAAAAACCTGTTATGGTATTTAGGTTTATCCCGACATGATTTTCCGTGGATTTCGCTTCGGTTTTTCTTGTTCCTGTTGAAAATTGGTGACTGTTTGAAACCAACAAGTCTGTGTTCAGTGCAGCACTTCCACTATGTTATCATCCAAACCTCCATGGTCCATTATGTCATTATCAAGTCAGCCGGAGCAGTCATTTTAGCTTCATATTCAGAGTTTTATAGTGCATTTAGGAGTTATTGGATAATCCTGTAATGCAATTTCAGGATATTTTTGACTCCAGCTCTGTTTAGTGTGAATATAAACTGGTCTTTTTAACCACACGGGGTTGACACTGTTTTTACCGTTTTTTTTTTTTTTTTTAAAGAGTTTACAATCTATCATATATAATATCTTCTTTATGCACCTGAGGTTATCAGGATTCAAATCAATCTGTTATCAGATTGTTTCATAGAATTTGTGTATTAGATGCAAATTGCAGAAGCTCTTCTACCATTTATGCAAAATGACAGTTACCAGCCACTTTATCAGGTCCACTTTGCTAGTTCCAGGTTGGACCTCCTTCTGCCTTTAGAACTGTCTACATTTTTGTAATCATACATTCAACAGCATGTTAAAAAAATTCCTCAGAGATTTTGGTCCATGTTGACATGAAGCGTCACACAGTTGCTGCACATCATGATGAGAATCTCCCGTTCCACCACATCCCAAAGCTGACTTGACAAAACACCATGTGCATGGACTCCAAAGTTACTTGTGACAAAGATTCTTGCAGAGCCAAAGACAAAAATATTATGAAGATTTGTATATTGTACGTATGTACTTATTCTACATGTTACACTTAGGCTATAGCCTTATAGTCAGGCTAATAAACTGCTGTCAGTTACCATTTTCATTGTTTTTTTTTAGATAACCATTTAAATTGGTTGTTCCAAAACCAATAAGTTGGTCAGTTTCTGAACAATATATTGGTTAATCTAACCAATATTTCCACAGTTTTCTTTGTTTATTGCAGAGTCCATCAATCTTACAAAGCCCTGTTGGACAGCTTCTGTCTTTTCATACATGAACAAGACAGAAGATGCACAACACGCATGCCACAATGAGATTGGCGGGATAAAAACAGGCAGAGCATGCTCCTGAAATGTCCATCCATCATCCATGAAAACACATCGCAATCTGCTGGATGCTGGCTGATGGCATCACTATTACTGAACAAAGTGTTCCTAAAGGGCCATTCTACAACTGTTACATTGTGATCCTTGTTGATTGTGTACACCCCCATACCCCAATGGTAATACTGGTACCACCATGGCTACACACGTTGGTAGCTGAAACATTGTATAGGAAGTAAATTTATTGTCAGTAATAAATACTTTACTTTTTAATGTGCCAAGTAAAGAAGATCAAGACACATTAATTGTTGTTTTTGTTTTTTTTGCACAAGTGAGTATATTCTCATCCATAAAGCATTTACTGTTATCACTTTCAGCTTGCCATTATTAATGTGGAGTAGGATTATGTGTCAATACATTAAATACATAATACATCATTTGTTTAATTCTTTTTAAATGTAACAATTTTCTGTTCTGGTAACCAGAAACTGATCTATTCTCCTAAAAGCAGCTTCCATATTTTACGTGACACAGACACTTTCAGTGTTTGTGCATTTAAAAGTAATTCTGCTTGTTTTTGGGCGATCTGCCTCAATATACAGAATGTGAAATGACAGCAGTGGAGATGTTTGTCTTTTTTTTTTCAAACTTTTTTTCAAAGAGCTGAAGTTGTTGTCAACTTCATCAGGGATTCAGTCTATTTTAGTACAGATAGTCATTGAGCCCTTTTTGTTAATATCTGAACAAATAAGCTCACAAACCCCAAACTTTGTACCCCAAAGTCTCTCAAACTTCAATGCAGCAGATTAAAATAACAATCTGATTCAGAAAACAAGGATCCTGAATGTGGTCATCTGCATCCCTTTCCACTGGCAAGCATATATATATATATATATATATATATATATATATATATATATATATATATATATATATATATATATAAAAAACATGGTAAAAGTGGCAAAATCAAGTAACCTGAGTGAGTTAAGTGACCTCTGTCACACGCATACTTTACTGCTTTCTGTCACTGCTGCTGATGCATGTATGTGGAAGCAATGTGGACACACAGAACTCACATCCAGCTACATTAATAGTAGCCTACATGACTCATATTTCTTAAAGACTAATTGATTCCTTATTGCAGAGCTGCCAAGTAAATCAGAAAATTGCATTCAAGCCGTTGAGGTATTTGCCTTGCAGAGTGTTTAAGATGTTTTCAGTGATCGCGCTTTGGCAGAGCTTTCTGCCCTGGAGTGGCTTGTATATAACCAATATTTGCTTAACCAACTAGATTGGTTGTTTTTCCAACCAATCCTTTCTTAGAGGGTGGATTCAACAAGGTGTTCCACCACATCCCAAAGCTGCTCTGCTGGACTGCGATCTGGTGACTGTGGAGGCCGTTGGAGGACAGTGAACTCATCGTCATGATGGAGATGATGTGAGCTTTGTGACATGGTGCATCATCCTGCTAGAAGTTTCCATCAGAAGATGCTACACTGTGCTCATAAAGGGATGGACATGGTCAGCAGCAGGACTCATGTAGGCTGTAGCAATTAAACTCCTTCCTTTCTCAGAGTTTAGTGAGTCCAAAAGTGTTTCTATGAAGAAGCCAGTGAGTGTATGTCATTTAAGCTCCTATAGATGTCTCAAGGTTAGAAAGTATTTTTATTAATTTGTTTAGGTGAATACAAACAACAAAAATCTTTGCTACTACTTAAGACTTCTTATCATGAACACTGACAGGAGAACTTGAGGACTGAAGTGGTGAAATTTACATGTAAGTCGGGTGTAACGAGCATCTGGATTTAGTATCATGTGACTTATTAATTTGATCAAACTGTACTTTTATTATACCTGTACATGTTTTTTGGTAATACACACCACATTTTGTGTGTTTTACTCGTCGTTCTCTGAGGTCCTGGAGGGGAACAATAAAAACAGGTCACTGATAAGTGGCATGCAGTTTGTTCTCTTCGTGCCACGACTACGATGAGCTGCATTAGCAGAACTGACAGTCGCATTATAGTTACTGTTCACAGCTGAGGTGTGAAATCTTCAGGATGTAACACCACACAGTAACTGTTTACACTATTTCCTTTATTCAGTGATATTTGTTATAATATGTGTACAGATAGAGGCGCGACACAGCTGTGATTACATTAACTCTGACCTTGTTGAGTAAGACACAAGGTCAAAGTCACCTTGATGTAACCAACAACCATGTTGCATTCATCGTTTCTCTTGTATTGCTTTGTTTACTCTTAATGAGTCAGAGACATAAAATAGCTTTATGCAAGTTTTCGAAAGTCTCTGTGGACATAAACTCTTGCCAGGCCTCGTTCCTGTGTTTCTGCCCCTTGGTCCTGACATGTTGTGCTGCTAAATAAAATGATCTGTCCAGTCACAGGCATATTAAAAATTGGAAAGACTTTTGGAGAGCAACCTAGTCTACCTGTGCTACATCTACAGAGCCAAAGTCTTACCGCCCTCCTGTCTCTCCTACACTTGCTCAGTACCCCTGCCCTGGCGATCCCCCCTGCTGAGCCCCGAGCCTCACAAAACAGCCAGATTTCTGTTCCATAGGTCACATCAGATGGCTGGCACGCTTGAGCCCTGTTGACAGCTTGTTGTTTACAGTATGTGCAGTCAGCATGGTGCAGCTTCTGCCGATTGGGGGTCCTGGTGGGAGGTGCATACACCGGTGTGCGTGTTTTTGTGTAAGTTCTGGGGGGTTTGCTGGGAGGAGGCGGAGGTAGTGGAGGTGCGGTGACGTTGTGAGAGTTGGATGTTGGCGGGGGTCCTAGCGTAGGTTGCTTAGCAGGGAGCCCGTGGCGCGAGGCCCAGCGGTCTTTGATGCTCTCTGGTTCTAAGAGAGAGGCTGTGCAGGGAGGGAGGGGCGGAGGACAAGGGGTGGGGAGAGACAGGAAGAAGGAGATGAGGAATGAAAGAGAGAAAGGTTACCTGTGGATCAGCCAACGTTCAGCACAGAAGGGCTGTGGTGGAGGGGGGGGGTGGACTTTGATCTAAGTCCAGGTTGGAGGAGAGCATTGATCGCTGAGGGAGGCAGCGAGGAGAGGGTGGTGTTGATGAGATGAGAATGGCCAGAGCTCAACTGCAGCAACACTTCAACCTTCTTCTGAGGAGAAACCTTGAAGTGCCGTCTGAGGATGTTGTAGCCGTGACGCGGATCGGCTCAGGGAAACGTGTGTGTGTGTGTGTGTGTGTGTGTGTGTGTGTGTGTGTTGATGGTGAAGATGCAACTCAGTGGATGAAGTTTAAGAGATCCATCTTTGTTGCCGCTTGCTGAGGATGTGAAAGTCTTTCATCTTTCTCCCTTGTGTTTGCAGCAGGAGCATCGGGGAATTTTACTCCCTCCATGAGTGTGTGTAAATCTGCTTAGCGTGTGTATCAGGATGTGTTTATGAGTGCAGACATGCACACATTGTTCGGAGTGAACTCTCTTTGTGTTTTCCACACCAAAAAAGGAGGGATCCTGCTGGGTTGCTATGTATCAATAGATCAGTGGTGTGTGTGTGTATGTGTGTATGTGTGTGTGTGTGTGTGTGTGTGTGTGTGTGTGTGTGTGTGTGTGTGTGTGTGTGCGCGTGCGTGCGTGCGAGTGTGTGTGCATCGCCGCCTCTGACACAGTCATCAGGACAACACACATGCACTGCACCCGCTGGGTGTAGCACTCCCCACAATACACCCCGGCTCCCACAATGCATCAGTATTTCAAAGCTCGGCATCCCGGGAGACGTTGCTCTAACAGTGAGGTCTCTTCTACCAGGAAGTGACACGCCCCCCTGCTGAGACGCTACTCCCACAATGCACTGAGGTGGCTCCCGTAGAGATACACACACAATGTGTTTTCTCATGTTGCCGAGCAGCCGTCTGACAGACGCTAACAGCCAAAATGTCTGTGTTTTCTTCGTGTCTCATTTGCTCCGTTCTCGCCCTGCTCTACTGTAACGGAGCGGTTTCATTCTTGATCCTGCAGTTTAGGGTCAGCAGACTGTGTTCAAGGGCCGACAGCGGGAACGGGAAGGCATCCAGTGGCCCCGTCTATATCGAAAAACATTTTTCAGTGACGGGGAATAACCCAAGGCGACGTTGACACATCATTCAATTTCTTTTCTACACAGATCTCTGATCCCGCGGCCAGTTTGCAGTGGTTGCCGAAGAGGTTTAAACTAAGTAGACAGCCGGCTGCAGATCCTCTCTGCACCCCTCTAAAGAAAAAGGAATTCACAGGAATCTGTCAGAAATGAGGGAGCAAGTGGCTGGAAACCGATGTTAACCTTAATTTAGATGAGCTTTACTCTTCAATTGGTATTTGCTTCAGCATGCCAACTATGCCAGTGGGTACTAATGAGACCAGCTGATATGCTCGTTTCTTCACAAAAGAGTTTAATAAGCTGGAATCGATCTGAGAGATGTGGTGGCTCACGTTTTGGTGAATGCATCCTGTAAAATCTTGTATTTCTGTAACAAGTAGGCTCAGTGGTTGGTGGGTTGGTTCACTTACTTCCAGCTGTGCAACCCCGATTATAGAAGCATCATGATGCAGATGTGGAAAGTTCACACTTGATATTCATGTTAGAAACTTTTTTTTTTTTTTACTTTCAATTAATAACACAAAAATCTAATCCTCTAAAAGGTTCAACACCACCAACCAGAGGACCATTGAATAAGCAATCCTAAAGTTTCCCCCTGACTCAGAAAAGACCAAATTAATCACAAATTCTGTTACATCTGTTAGTGGCAGGACTGACGTCTGTATGGAGTCATTGAGAACGAGGAAGCTGCTCTATTTTTCACAATTTGTAGCCTGACAGCGCGAGTCCATACACTGCAGAGACCAGAAACTAAGCCAAAGAATCGCAGAAGAAAGCAGTTGGGATAGCTCTAATATCTGTTGTATGGACATCTATTTCTACAGAATCCGATGTCACCATAGCTTTGCATTTTATCACTGATGAGCAGAAGCTTGTGTCCCGTGTTCCCAACAAAAGCAGTTTAAGAGAGAATTTACTGCAACAGGTAAATTTTTGCTGATAGTAATGTTGGAATATATGCTGGCATAATCGACCTTCAAGATGATTGATTGAATAGCTTTAATTTGTTTTTATTAATAATATAAATAGCAGTGTTTCCCCTACACTGATCCAGCCATGGAGGGTGCCACAGCTTTATGGTAAACTTTACATCTTAAAAATGCTGAGAATGGAATTGTTTCACATAAACAACAAAATGTGGTAATTGAACCTGCAATGCCACCTCCAGAAGTGCAGCAGTGGTAGCGTACTCTGCTGTCCGACATCTGCTCTGCACTGAACCCAGAGTGCATGGAGAGGGAGGAGGGTGGGGCCTAACCGAACCTCAGTAACACAGGCAGCAAGGGAAACTTCAAGAACATCCGGTAGGCTCGTTACATGTAGAGTCTGGAGAAAGGAAATGTAGATGCTGCAAAGTTACTTTTGATCTTACAGGTTGAATAGACTTTCCAATAAAAAATTGACCATGAACAGCAAACATGATGTTATGTAACAAAGTAATTGGTGCTAACACTGTTGTAGGCTAACAAACTGGCTAGCTTAAACAATGTACGCTATCTTCTAATATATATTCATCACTAGTTGCACTTTCATATGAGGCTAGTAGGGTTAGGGTTTGCAACTAACGACTATTTTAATTTTCAACTAGTCACCGACTATTGAAACGATTAGTCGAGTAATGGCATTATTTGCGCCTCTGTTTCCTCTGCAGAACCGGGTCCATAGTGGCTCTCTTTTTCAGACTGCATGCATTTAATTTAAAATAATATAGTCAGGCACAGTAAGTTATACAAGAGGTTTTATGGTTGAGGTCTCAGTCTGCTAGTTAGCGTAGAAGGTAATCTTACCGAGGCGAATCAGACTCCGTTTCATTTAAATGCCCGACGTGCTTCCTCTTTAAATGCTCATGTATTCCTGACGTGCTTCCATGATAAACAAGGTCTGCTTTGCAAACTTACAAGAGATCTTTTTGTTTGCCTTATCCAGGATTAAGTGTTCCCAAACTTAAGATAGTTTTGTAAGCGTTGCTGTTGCGAAAGCTGCCCATGTGTGGAACTCTCGACAGAGATTATGATTAAGTGAGATGCCTCATTCTGTTGGAAAACAGTCGACTATAGTCGACAAAGGAATTCATTGTCAACTATTTTCATTGCCGATTTTTGTCAACAACGTTGACGAATCATTGCAGCCCTAGAGGCTGACAAGATATATTCCAAAAAGCCCATTTCTACCTAGGAAGAGTCACTTACAGTTATCAGTATGTGATGGACTGGCGACCTGTTACGGCATACCCTACCTCTTGCCCAATGATTGCTTGGATAGGCTCCAGTTTCCCCGCAACCCCAACTGGGCTAAGTGGTGTGTGGCGCTGAAAACTTAGCTAAGTAGTCACATAAAGTAAACGTGGTGATAAGAAAACTCATGAACACACTGGTGCTGGGACTTCCACAGTTTTCTTTGTTTATTGCAGAGTCCATCAACCTTACAAAGCCCTGTTGGACAGCTTCTGTCTTTTCATACATGAACAAGACAGAAGATGCACAACACGCATGCCACAATGAGATTGGCGGGATAAAAACAGGCAGAGCATGCTCCTGAAATGTCCATCCATCATCCATGAAAACACATCGCAATCTGCTGGATGCTGGCTGATGGCATCACTATTACTGAACAAAGTGTTCCTAAAGGGCCATTCTACAACTGTTACATTGTGATCCTTGTTGATTGTGTACGCCCCCATACCCCAATGGTAATACTGGTACCACCATGGCTACACACGTTGGTAGCTGAAACATTGTATAGGAAGTAAATTTATTGTCAGTAATAAATACTTTACTTTTTAATGTGCCAAGTAAAGAAGATCAAGACACATTAATTGTTGTTTTTGTTTTTTTTGCACAAGTGAGTATATTCTCATCCATAAAGCATTTACTGTTATCACTTTCAGCTTGCCATTATTAATGTGGAGTAGGATTATGTGTCAATACATTAAATACATAATACATCATTTGTTTAATTCTTTTTAAATGTAACAATTTTCTGTTCTGGTAACCAGAAACTGATCTATTCTCCTAAAAGCAGCTTCCATATTTTACGTGACACAGAAACTTTCAGTGTTTGTGCATTTAAAAGTAATTCTGCTTGTTTTTGGGCGATCTGCCTCAATATACAGAATGTGAAATAACAACTGGACATTAATCATGAGTTCACTTCCTCTGCTCCATGTGGATCCGTTAATAATCTATCACTGCTGCATCGATCATAGTTGCAGCAGCAGAGTGTGTTTTCAGAATTTATCTTACTGGGCAGAAAACAGTAAAAATGAACATGTGGAGATGTTTGTCTTTTTTTTTTTTTCAAACTTTTTTTCAAAGAGCTGAAGTTGTTGTCAACTTCATCAGGGATTCAGTCTATTTTTGTACAAATAGTCATTGAGCCCTTTTTGTTAATATCTGAACAAATAAGCTCACAAACCCCAAACTTTGTACCCCAAAGTCTCTCAAACTTCAATGCAGCAGATTAAAATAACAATCTGATTCAGAAAACAAGGATCCTGAATGTGGTCATCTGCATCCCTTTCCATTGGCAAGCATATATATATATATATATATATATATATATATATATATATATATATATATATATATATATATATATATATATATAAAACATGGTAAAAGTGGCAAAATCAAGTAACCTGAGTGAGTGAAGTGACCTCTGTCACACGCATACTTTACTGCTTTCTGTCACTGCTGGTGATGCATGTATGTGGAAGCAATGTGGACACACAGAACTCACATCCAGCTACATTAATAGTAGCCTACATGACTCATATTTCTTAAAGACTAATTGATTCCTTATTGCAGAGCTGCCAAGTAAATCAGAAAATTGCATTCAAGCCGTTGAGGTATTTGCCTTGCAGAGTGTTTAAGATGTTTTCAGTGATCGCGCTTTGGCAGAGCTTTCTGCCCTGGAGTGGCTTGTATATAATGGACTGCCATGAAATCATAATTGCGTGTTTATGAACAAACCAGCTGGTAGAGGCAGAGGGTAATTATTTTCTCTGCGTTCTCCTTTCCGTTCACCGCACACTTGCGTCTGATAACGGCCCTGGTGGAAAATAAACGGTGGGGAGAAAAGAAGAGCAGGAGTAAAAGGGAAAATGAAAGCGCTGTCTTTTTTTTTTTTTTTACTGTAACTGTGTTTACAAATCACTGTTTTATTGCTGCCACTTCTTTTTTTTTTTTCTTCAGAATCACTAAAGTTGTTTTACTTTTTCAGTGAATGCAACAGTAAATTACAGATTGATTCATTTACTCACTCCTGGGAACTAGTGGCATCTATAAAAATCCAATTATTTCAGGTTTGTGATGTCTTCATTATCTTCTGACCACACAGTTAAATACAGGCTTTATTTAGCTGCTGATCTTTTCATGTTTGATTCATGCCTGGATCAAAGTTTATGTGCATATTCTCATTAGAAGATTTCCTTTTCTAGTAGCATTTTCTGGCTTTACAACAAAAAAAAAACTGAAACTGATTAAAAAACTCTCAACTGTTATTAAAATGATTTAAGAAAAATAGAAATTAAAGCAACAAATAAAATGGACAAATAAAAATTTTATATTTCAATAAAAGGAAATCTAAAACTCAGGGCTGGTTCTACTAAAGGTTTACGTGTACTAAAACATGTGCAAACTCACTGCACAGCAAAACAAAGTCCAAACTTATTTACTGACAGCGTGCACTGATGGTTGCATCCTTCAAAGGTACAAAATAGTGCGTCCGCATCCAGTTAGTAAGTCTGCCACAATGAATATACAATATGAGGCGTTCACACACTATTATGCATGTGTTTGAGGAGAAACTGTAAATACGTTAACACCTGCAATGTGATCTATCAAACCTGAGAGTGATGTTGCTGATAGAAACTGTGTCTATATTTAATCTTTGTTCATAGTTGCGCACATGGCTGCGGTTATTTTCATAAGAAGGAGTCATCGAAACTAAGCAAGGCAATGCAGAAAACATGTATTTCACCATTGTGTGAATGTTTTTGGGATGAATGAGGAAACGGTCATCAAATCATATGGCTTATGCAGCATTGCCATTTTGGAGCTGATGGAAGAACTCAGGATGCATTTGAAGAGGATTGACGTATACCTGCAAATAACAAATATTGCATGTCACAACAGGGATCAACTAGATGTGCTGTCCAAATCCTAAATGCCATATGTCACCAGTTGGCCACAATTATCAGTGATTAGGTTTCCACAAACTCTACAATCATTAACTGAGGCCAAACAAGTGTTTTGTTTTGTTTTTCAGTGGCTGGATTTTCCAGAGTAAAAGGGGCAAATGATTGCGCCCATGTGTAGCTTGTTCTCCCCCCCTACCACCACCACAGCATCCAAACATGCATTCACTGATTGTGCAGTGTGTCTGTGATGCCAAAAGCATAATCAGTGTTGTGGTAAAATATCTCAGGTCAGTGCAGAATTATTTTATTATTGAGAAACAGTTTTCTGCTCTCCAAGCTGCAGACTGAGTTTTTAGATGACTAGCTTGTAGGTGGGTCAGTTTATGAAATCCTTAGTAAAAATAAACGAGGCCTAAATTACAAACAAGAAATTGTGTCATATTCCTTCGTGTCTTCTTTTTTCTTTAAGGTGACACCGTACACCTCCTATTTTAATGTTTTTTTTTTTACCATATTTTTACTTTATGCCCTGTTTGCATTGTTTTACCTTCTGCATAAACTTTTTCATAAATTCGCTCCCATACAGAGTTTCTTTGTGTGTCAGTCAGATTTCTTTGCTATAGGTCGCCATGCTGCAAAGCACATCACGCACAAAACCCGAATTTAAATATGGTCTCAATCATTTGAACCTACCACTTATTTACGCAATCACTCTTAATAAATTGTCACCAAACCACTGTTCAGCACCACATGCAAAACTCTAGATTGCATACAAATTATCACTCGAAAACTGGGATCTTAGTAGATGTGGAACTATATGTATGTTAGAAGAGAGCAACTCATTTACAGATGTTTACTGAATGTCCAACTGGATGTTTCTGGAGTCTATAAGAACTAATTTCATAAACATTTCTCCTCTCCATTTGTGGGATTAGATACATATTTGCATGTTCACGCTATGCTTATAAAGACAAAGTATATGGTTTTTAATTACAATGCATCTTGTTCAATATTTTATCTTTTAAATAAATATAAACCAAGCAGAGCTCTTCGGTCTGAAGACTCAACTCGTCCAGACCAGAGTCCAGACTACACATGGTGAAGCAGCATTTAGTTGTGTTGTAAACAAGTGGAACAAACTGCCAGTGGAAATTAAACTATCACCAGATATCAAAAGTTTTACATCCTGGTGAAAAGCATTTCTTTTCTCAGGCTCCTATGTTTGACACTGTACCGTAACTTTTAACTTATATCTCCTTTCTAATTATTTTAATTTGGGATTTTAATGTGATTTTTCCTATTTGTTGCTACCTTTTACCACTTTTTAATGCTTTCTTTCCAGCATCTGGGATGCTTTCAGTGTTTTATGTAAAACACTGCAGATACACTTTTATTTTATTGTCCATAAGTAAAACTGTATAATTAAGTGAGTACAAGTGAATGACTTCTTAATTATCTGTGCTTTAAAGCAAACAAGCTACTCTGTAAAACATGTACTGGATGTATAACGTTGGTAGAGAGGAGAGCAAGGAGAGGTTTGTGCAACTCACTTTTTATAGACCTGTAAAGGAGTTTCATCAACAGCTATAATGGATCTAGAACTGGAGATGACTGGGCTGGAGATGAAGGCATAAAGTAGACTTTCAGAGCTATTTCAAAAGGAAAATTCATGACCTGGAAGCAGAACAGATACATAATTCAATGGTTTTCAAACTGAGGATTGGGACCCCCGTGGGGGTCATGAAATAATTTCAGGTTGTTGCCAGATTACTGTAAAACTGATATAGCCTACATTTATCATATAAATATGGGATATTGACCAGGGCTGTCAAAGTTAAACCATTGATGCAGAGATGAATCTGTGAAATTAACACATAACACACACCATTTTAAAAAAACTGATTTTGGTATTATCGCCACAAGAAAAGTTGTTTTTCCCCATTCATGTGCCTTTTCACAAAGGTGAGTTGAGTCCACTAAAAAACATCTATCTTTTCTATTTATGAAGACATTTAAAAAAACAAAACAACAAAAAAAAATAACCCAAAACATAAACTGACAGTTTTTGAGCTTTATTTTTACAGGATGGCTGCAGGATGATCCATCTGATATATCACACTAATAATCACTCAGGTGCATCGGGGTGGAGGTTGCCACCATAGACTGTATATAAAAAAGATGTATGAAGCCTCTGTGACGTCACCCATAGGTTTCTGAATAAGTGAATTGAGGCTAGGTGGGCGATTCCCATAAAAGGACTTGTAAATGGACTTGTAATTATATAGCTCTTTTCTAGTCATGCAGACCATTCAAAGCGCTTAACACTTCTTGTCACATTCACCCATTCACATACACACTCATACAACACACTCATTCTCCGATAGGCACATCGGAGGGCAGCTTGGGGTTCAGTGTCTTGCTCCAGGACACTTCGGCATTTTAGTCAGGGGAAGCTTGGAATTGACCTCCCAACTTTCCAGTTGAAGGACGACTGCTCTTCCTCCTGAGCTACAGCCGCCCCAAATAGACATCATATAACATTTAGCATGGGAGTCTATTGGGATTTGCTCTGTTTAGGAGTCCCTAGTGGATGAAGGGGGAACTGCAGTTTTATGCACTTGCGCATAGGCTTCACTTCATAACCGCAGGTTGCCACTTGGCTGCCGCTTGTTTGCAACACCAACTTATGTTATGTTGGGGGTCATGGCTCAAAAATTTTAACAAGAACTGACATAATTTACCTTCAGACTGGTACCACCAGTTAGCACAACAAGAAGCAAAGCACAGGCAGCCCAGCCACCCAACTCAAACATTTACCTGTACCAGCCTGGCTTAGCTCTACCTGAAGACAAGTTCAAAAGGCTTCAGACAAGAAAGTCTTTTCCCAAGCCGACTTTTGAGACGCCGCATTAAACAAAAATGATCTGAGTCAAAGAAAAAAAAAATCTGATTTGGAAAAAAAAAGCAAATCAACAACATCAATGGTGGCCAAAGCTCTTCACCAGCCGAGGACTATATGACAGCTGCAATAAGGTTAGCAGAGCTCCCAGTGTTGTACGCCAGAACAAACAGAGTGAAAAATTCAAAGCTCATCCACATTTCCACGCATACATTAACAAACATAAAAACCTATAGGAAAGCGCCCTGCAGCAGGAACCTGCTTGCCACCATCTGTACAAGTTTGACATCACAACATGTGCTGTTATCTTCTTTGTTTACATGACAACGGGAATGCTAACCTTGTTAACAGGAGTCTTTACAAGTCTGCATATACGGGCGCCATTATTCACCACCAACAGACTCATCAGATTCACCCGAGCTCCCTGCTCCACAACCAAACACTAAACCAGTTGCCAAGATAGCACTTGACTCAAGCACATCTCTTGTTGGTGGGACGAGTTTGAGAAAGAAGATGTAGCTGCTGCAGAATAACAGGAGAATTGACTGTTATCTTTAAGAGACAACTGTAATGAGCTCAGCTGCCAGTACTGTCAGAAACGCTGCACACTGAACTATTTAGCAGGCGAGGGCCAACGTGCATCACCGCCAATGCTCCTGGATTGTTAACATGAGAGCTTTGTGAAAATTGTAAAGCAGGTGTGAACCACTTGTTGTGCTGGTGCTGATCTGGTTGGAGATTTTTTTTTTTGTAAACATTGGACCGTGAGAACAAAAGAGGGGGAAAAAAACCCAGTCAAAATACCCTTGTATCACATGTACTACTTGTGTTACATATGCTTTTTCATCGTAATACACTTTGCAGCATAGAATATCAAGCTGCTGCAGAGCATGGTGAGAATATCTCTTTGTAGACAATCCCTTCCTTCGGTAGAAGCTTTCGCTCCGCAGATGATGTGGACATCACTTTGAAGAACAAAGCAGCCCCAGATATAAGGAGAGTTTGCTCTGTTGGTGCAATGGCAGCCAACTGTTGCCATTTCAGAAACAAAAACCAAGTAGTTCAACACAGAGCTAAGCTGACGTGGAACTGGAGGTAGAATATTATCATCAGGGCCGGTGAGAGCTGACCTGCTTAGGATGGAACACAGCACAGTTATCCTGTCTCATTACCGAAGCCACTGCTCTCACATTTAGCCTCGTTAGCCGCTCTGAATGAACATCCAGCAGCCCGCTGAGGATTCAAGGGTTAATTGTGGCTTGTGTCAGAACTCGGACCTAGCCAGCTCAATAATGGGCTGCAGTTATCGGCTTGCTGGCGATGTGTATGTGTGTGCGATTCTGGAGCGTGTGTATGCCTGCCTGTCTTTGGGTATTGGCTTTGGTGTTGACCCGGGGCCAGCTCTGTCTCTACATGCTGTCTATAATGACAGACGGTCGACTCGAGGGAGGACTTCAAGGTCTGGAGGCCTACTCGCACAAGAGACAAACACCTCTGCCACTGAGTAGGGTGTCCAAGCAACTGAAGGCAAAAGCACACACACACACATACACACACACACACACTCACACACACACACAAATATGTATGGGATTTGCAAACTGTTTTTTTTTTTTTTTTTTTTTTTTTTTTTTTGAGGATGTGCAAAAGATTTACCAATACAATACTACACTGACACACACACACACACACACACACACACACACACACACACTTCACCCCCACCCGTCCCTTCCAGCTGTTTTCATCATCATCAGCCCTTCATCATCAGACCTCTGGGGGTGACATCTACCCACGTATGTGTTCTCTCCATCCATCCATCTATTGACTTAGGATTAAGCAACCTCAGACCCATATGACCTCTTGAGACCACCTATGACAGCTTTGCCCCTTGGCCCCCACAAGCCCCCCCCCCCCCCCCCTTTTTGTTTTCAGCAGCATTATCTACAGCCAGTAAACACCCCATTTACCCCCCACTCGTCCAGGGATATAACCCTCAACACAGTTGCTGATACGCGTCAGGTTGGCGGGTATCTGCTGGGCGACTGTGTGTGACAGCAAGTCGATTGTTTTTTTTTTCTTTAATTTGGGGGGTGTGTTCAGTGTTTCCTGTCTGTTGCATGTCCAACAGGCACCTCCCCAGAAAACACACAGACACACACACGCACCTTACAACCAACATCAGTGCTGTTTGCAAGAAATCCCTCATCACTAGCTTTGTAAATTACAGGCTAGCCCACACAAACACACACACACAGTATACACACGTTAGCTTAAAGATATGTATTGATTAATAGAAGGTTATGACTACATGCAATGTAAATAAAAATTGAACAGATTCAAAGATGTGGATGAAGTTCACCACAGAAAAAGACCAGTAAGTGGAAATGATTTACTGGATTTAAAATTATTTACAGTGTAGTGTTACAGGACAATGTGTGTGTTTTTGTTGTCTCTTATCTTCCGCTCTTATCTTTTTTATGTTAAAAAAAAAAAAAAAAAAAACTACACACAGATCAACACTGAATATGAAGTCCTGACTTAATGTTGCCTTTTGCTTTCTATGTAGACGTATGAATAAAGTCCCAAATATTTTGTCACTTTGAATGAATCCTGTAATAAATATAGTTTATTACACATTGTACAGATGTGAACATGGAGAAGCAGCATGTACCTGTTACGCTGCAAACTCTTATCAAATGTAGGCACTTTTAAATCCATGTTAACATTTCTTTTCAGTGCTGCATGGGTACTTTTAACTTATCTTAATCTTTTTATTTAGTTGATTATTTTGGTGGGATTTTTTTTAGCTATTTATTGTTGCCTTTTCCTACTTTTTAATGCTTTCTTTGCACCATCTGTAATGCTTCTCCAATTTTAGTAAAGCCCCTTGAATGACCTTATACATTAAATTTGCCACAAATAAACCTGCCTTGCAGAGCATTCTTATTATCGCTCTCGTCTTGGGAAAAACCTTCCAAACATCTAGCTATCAGCTGAATATTTGCTAAGTTTTATTTTTATCCACAAAGCTTTTTTCCGTTTGGTAAAATCAATAATTTACATCACGTGATTACTTTGATGATTGTGTACTTTTTTTTTTTTTTTAATTTATTTGGGTCCCCATTAGCTTGCAGCAGCTAGCTGCAGCTATCCCTGCGGTCTTCACTTCCCCTTTTCTGTCTTATATCATTATTTGAGTAACTTAGTTGTTTATTTTATTGATATATTAAGGTTTTCCCTTCTTTAGTTTTCTTGCATCACCTTGAAATTTTATCATCTTAATGACTTACAGGGTTTATTTTTCCTTCTATATTTAGAATTTCTATCATTTCAGTATTGTTTCTGTCATTAACGGTCATCTCAACCATTTGTTAAAAATATTTATTCCTAATCTTACTGTCCAAGGGAACAGAAAAAAAGCAAAAATGCTTTTTTTCTCTGTGTGAACTTTTAAAGGTTTTTACATCAGTGCTGGTTCAGGATGAGTTTTTTAGTTTATTATACTTGCTTCCATTGTTTTCTTTCATTTGTTTTATATATATATATATATATATATATATATATATATATATATATATATATAAAGAAAATAAATATATATATATATATATATATATATGTATATATATATATATATATATATATATATATATATATATATATATATATATATATATGTATATATATATATATATGTATATATATATTTTTTTCTTTTGCTGAATCCAGGTTTAATATTTGAAAAATATAATCAGATGTTTACTAAATTATTTACACACCTGTTAATTTATGGCTTTATAAAAAATAATTAAGTAGCTGATGTCACATTTCAGAGCTTTAAACATCAACAATTTTTATTCAGAAGCAATAATTTTTTTTTCTCTTTTTTTTCATACTTTTTAATCAATAGATATAAAAGTCCATCATTTATGGCTGCCTGCGGTACCACAGGAACCTCGACACTTTGGCTCTATTTTCTGTTTGGTAGCTATGTGGTGGCTGTTAGGTTGTGTTTTCTGCACAGGGATGTCTTTTAGAAACGTATTTGAAGCGAATAAAACATGTAACTCTCAGTTTTGACAAATTTGTGCAACCTCTCTTCACCCTCGTACCTTCAGATTAGACTCTTCTTGGAAGGGTTTTCATCATCGCAGCTCTGAAGCCTTTCCATCAAACCATCCTCCTGCAGTTCAGGTTTAATCTGATTCTAACTTCTGGCTTTAGTTTGATCTTAGATCGACAAGTCCGTGCATTAGGGTACAGTTTGTGACTTGTCCTTGAGCTGTAGACCAGGGAGCCGAGCTCGAGAACACAGAACACAGCTGCCTGTTTTTATGACTCTGCCTTAATGCTGCTTAAAATACTCAGCAGGCTTTTTACTTTAATGAGGGCTGGGTGCTCCCACGGTGCACTGTAGTGTGTGCTGCATGAAACGACAGGTTAGTGTGTGTGTGTGTGTGTGTTTGCATGTGGAAGACATAGGTTCCACCTGGAATCATACATACAGTATGTGGACATGTGTGTGTTGGAATGAATGAATCACCGTATGTGTGTGTTCATGGTTCTTCAGGAGTGTCTGTCTGCAGCTTTAAATGCTACTGGCTTCAGTTAAGTAAGACGTCTCGGTTCATGCGTGAGACTGTCTGTTTGAGTGGATCTGCGTAGGTGTAAAACCATTGTGCATTTTCTTTCCCTCGCTTTCTTACAATATGTTTTCTTAGAATTATCTCTTTTTCTTATCCCACATCCCACCCACACAGAGACCTACACACACACACACACACTCACTCACGCGCGTGAACACACACACACACACACACACTACCACCATCTCTGTTGACAGGGTAAATTGTACGAAAAGCTTTTAAGGCAATTAGTGGATTGAGCTGGAGCCTTTCTTCCCATTCGCACTGTTCATTAGCAGCTCCTCCAGTCTGTGATATTACCATCACTCCAAGCTGGCATCAACACCACTCATTTCTTATATGTGTGTGTGTGTGTGTGTGTGTGTACAGATGTGTTTCTTCATGTCTGTCTGTGTTATTTTACACATCTCCTTGCAGAGGCTCAACTTCAAAGCGTGCAGTTGTCAGAACAGAGATCCTCACAGCCCTGAAATTCTGACTATTTTAATCCATTTCAATAAATGCGCAAATGAGGAAAATCCAACGAAATACACACAGTCGCATACACACCAACTTAAAGTCCACTAATGCTGTTCTTGCAGGATTGATTTTTAAACAGCCATTTATTTTCCTGAAAAACGATGGTGATGATTAAGTTTTCTCCACAGAAATGAGCTGAGACGCCTCTGAAAGATGCAAATAAGCAGGAAGCAAGAGGCTGCAGAGTCATGCTTGCCACACCACGACGCCTTGTCACTGTGTGTTGTGCAAACTGTAAACTAACTGTAAATGAGTCAGTCTTGCATAACAAAACTTGTTCACATGATGTTAATCAAAGAGAAGTTTGGAGCTTTGTTAAAGGCCTAAATTAGATTTGATGCATCTACTAACTAATTTGGCAATAAAGGTGAAAAGTTACAGTTTTGTCTAAATTCAATCCAACCAAATAAATATGCACAACATCAGGTTCTGCTTCTACATCATAACTTGACACCTCTAACAGGGAATGGGGATTCATTTTTACACACGAGTCACACATGTATTTACATTTTTAAGACCAAATAAATGTAGCTGTTTAATTCAGATCAAAGATGTCCTTTATGTACCGTGACCTATGTGGTAGACGGATGCATTTAGGATTCATATAACTGTTGCACACAGAGCCAGAAGACAATCATCAGTCCAATTCTTTAAAGTCAGCTTGGTTTAATATAACAAGGCTCAAGTTTCACTATGCCAATGGTTTCCTAATTCCTACTGGCTGACTGGCAAAGCGTTGTGACGGGGTAGATTGGTAAGCAGACAGATTATTTTAGTTCCTTATTGATATATATTTAACATAAAGATTAACTTTATGAACTACATTTTATTTGGTCGTATTATTGCATTATGAAATCAGTAAACTGACAAAAAAGAAGTATTAGACTAATTTATGACTAAATTTATCTTTGTTTTAGGTTTTGTATTGTTTTTGTCTTGTTTTTCTTGTTTCTCACACTAACAACCGATTAGGCTATCTATCTATCTATCTATCTATCTATCTATCTATCTATCTATCTATCTATCTATCTATCTATCTATCTATCTATCTATCTATCTATCTATCTATCTATCCATCCATCCATCCATCCATCCATCCATCCATCCATCCATCCATCCATCCATCCATCCATCCATCCATCCATCCATCCATCCATCCAACTATCCATCTATCTATCTATCTATCTATCTATCTATCTATCTATCTATCTATCTATCTACAGTCGATTCTCTTGTTTTTCTGCATATTACAAATCTATCAAATTCATTTCTATAAAAACAATAACAGCAGCAGTATAAAAAGCAGGTAAATAAGTGCCAATGTGACACCTATCAGGTCTTTTTTTTTTTTTATCATCTTTCTTGTCTTTCTCTCATCTCCAACCAGTCTGCCCATTCTCTTCTGACATAAACAAGACAACTGCTGCTCACTGGTTATTTTTGCTTTATCAGATCATCTCTGTAAACCCTAAAGATGGTTGTGTGTGAAAATCCCAGTCGGTCAGAAGTTTCTAAAGGGCACTTAAATCCCATTACTGCCTCATTCTGATGCTCATTTTACACTTCAGCTCGTCATCTTGACCATGTCTCTGTGAATAAAGACATTGTGTTGCTTCCATGTGATTGGCTGATTAGCTTTCTAAGTTAATAAGAAATTGAGCAGCCAGTGAGTGTATTTACTGACATGTTGGATGTGTTTCTTTTGTTTATTAATTAACACAATATTCTTCGGAACTAGATTAGACTGAGGACAGGAATATAAATAGTTCTTTTTAGAATATAATAATAATAATAATTATATAACAATGTACGAAAGATCTTTGGGAAACGTTTTTTGTTTTTTTCTTTCTGTAGTTTTGTAGTCAAGCTCAATTCTATGAGCACAGTGTTATGTTTATATTTGCTGTGCTTAGCTATGACTGTGTGTGTGTGTGTGTGTGTGTGTGTGTGTGTGTGTGTGTGATAGAGAGTTAATTATGTGGAACACTGGAGTATCACCAGCTTTGAAGAGGGGTGAAGCGAGAGCTGTACATTATTGATGAGTGACACACATTGCCAACGTAATCATAAACACAGCACACCAGAGCATTGCTGTGCACTGTCACGCACATACAACCCTAACGTGTGAACGTGCATGCATGTGCACACACATTCTGAAGCACATAAATACTGTATAGATCTGGCAGTAATCGTTCCACAGTGTTAAACAGTGGTTGCTGACACACTTACCGTACAGTCCTTCTATATGTTAGGCTTCCATCAGCTCCTTCTCTGGTCCATACGGGACTGTCATCAACCCTGTGTGCTACATTATTTAGCAGAAGGCGTATTTGATCCCACAACTAGCTGATCTCAGTCCATCATTAATGCTGGATTTGGCTTTTGTTGCTGTAAAACTCGCACACACAACTCACACACAGAACTCATGTCCTTGTTATGAGCATCTACGTAGGAGTCGCTACATTAATGACACTATATTTCACTCTTCGGTCTTGTTCTGCTGCTTCAGTCGAGGCGATTTTGTTTTTAACTTTTCAAGCTAATTGTTGAATTTTTGTTTTTTCTTTGTTTTTGCGTGACCTTTACAGTTTCTTCACAGGAATCAGCTAGTTTGTTTCATGCAGCTGCTTCCATAATCATGTGATCTAGTATCTGCAGCTTTAAATTTCATTTCACATCACTTTTCTTTGAGAATCTGTGTTTTTTTTTAATTCAAATATGGCATTCATGTGAATCGTATAGATCTGAAGAATTATTGGAAGGGCGGGCTTTGCAATGACAATGGCACATGCAGACCTCAGCTAAACCATTTTATTTATTTATTTTTTTTTGCAAACGATTGTGGAAATGATGTTTGAGTTAGAATCTTTAATGGAAAAATTATCCATATCTCACAATAGTAAAAAATCCTTTCTGGATCTTCCTGGATCCAGGCAGTGATCTGGATCACACCCCCAAACACCCCCTAATACAGGACCACTGCGGGGACCTTGGCGGAGGTAATAAAACGTATCATAGGACACTTTCAGAAAAATATTGGACATTATCATCTTAATAATAAAACATCTTTGATGTGATGTGTCAGCATCAATATTTGGCCGGTCACTGTTGCTATGGCAGCGCTGTGGTTTTGTTCGCATGAATAACCACAACTTTTGCCTGCGATGTTTTGTTTTATGGACCTCAGAGTTTGTTTAGTGGTAATTCTCATCATATACAAACAGTATAATATGCTGTGCAGTGTGTCAGGACCTTTTGTTAAACTTTATGATGGAAAGTTCTGTATGCTGTTTGCACGTTAGCTAACATCAATGAATAATGCGTTCGCTTGCAATGTTATTCAGTTCAGAGTGAATTGTTTTCGAAGGTCTAGCTCCCCTGCTTTGTTATTTTTATCTGAGTATAATTCATGATATTGTTTTAAAATAAGAGGAAAACTGAAAACACACACATGTATCTGGTTAAATGAGCAACAACAAGCTACTCCGGTGGTTTTTTGTGACCGATCCAGGTTGGGTTAGCCTTGACAAAACTTGGCCAACCCATTATATTTGGACAATTTTCTTCCAGTATGAGAGAGCTTCAGGGGGACGATGCTGTTTATGTAGTGCCACTTGCAAAGCTGCGGTTAAAATGGAGCTGGACTTGTTTAAAGATTGAGGTCAAGAGGTGAAGGGAGTTCAACAAAGCTTCCTACTGTCAGAGTATTTTAAAAAGATCAACAATGGGAGGTTTTCCCAATGCTATTCCAATTTTCTTAGAACAAACTCTAAATAAATGTGCTTTTTTTCATCTGAAGCAAATGTCTCCTCTCTTTCCTCTCAGAGGGCCCCAGACCCTCCTGAGGGGGTTTAGTTTCTCACTTTGTCCACATTTTCTTAGTTCACATATGAAAATCAAAACATGCATATCTGCACATCGTATCTTGTTAATGGTGGACACTAATGCATGTGATACCAAACCCTTACTGGTCCCTGTTCGAATCTCACCAACCAAAACACAATTTTTACGTATGCCAGACAAAAAGTCAACACAGTCTTGAACAGGTACTGCGCTGCTACTGTAAAATAGTACTTTTTCTTTTTGCTCCCTTCCTGTTTGCTTGCTGTATCTATCGCCTGTTACTAATACAATCTGAACAAGGCATCGTAATTTAGATTTTAGACGCAGAAACAGACATATTTAAAATGCAAACCTGACAAACTTTTTCCATTACAGTTCTCTTTTTCACGTATTCATGAGCTGTATCCATTTTCCATCCACATTCAACAGTTTTCTGTAACAATGGCTAATGCTGCTGGCAAAAATAGACCAAATGACTGTGTTTTATGTGAAAGGTGTCACTCAAAGTGAAAAACCCCAACCCCCCAACCTGTATGACACTTACTCTGAAATTTAATGGACTATTTAAAAAGACAAAGCAAATTTCTTAACATTGGTAGGTGGTCCAGACATGCAGTTATCCAGTAAGCAGCTATACGTTAGCAAACTTTGACTCTGTAGTGGCAAGACAACGGTCAGTAGCTGCGTTTACATGGACAAATTAATCATCTACCCAATATCCAACCTTAACAAATTTGCACAGCCAGCGTTATATTTAGTGTTTTTCTACATAAAGGGAGACGCATTTTAAGCAAAAGAATATTCAAAACCGCAGATGATGATTTGACTTTCGTTTGGTGGCTAACTTCATGATGCAGTCCCTGTCATGTGCACATGCTGCTACTTTTCCATTTAGTTCCTACTGTTCAGTAGCCACAGAAAGCAGCAGTGTGCTGTTCTGGCGAGGCTTGTGTCTGCAGAACAGCTCTGCGTTTTTCCAGTTGAGTATGTGGACATGTGACTGTAATTAAGTGCTGTTCATGACCGAATTTATTTTCTTATTATTTAATGGAAGGATTCCCCGCAGAACTTTAAGGCTCTGTTGTTATCTTTGACTCTGGATGTTTATTCATATTTGAACTCAGTTAGGTTTGAATCCCACAATGGCACAAACTTTATATCGGAACCTAGCCAAAAAAATTCCATTTGCTGCCATGTTGCTTTCCTTTGGTTTGACTCTGTCAAAGCAGAATTTTGTAGGAGCCTTTTATAGGTAGGGAGGACTGAGGTCCCCGAGAGAAGGGAGGGGGCAGAGATTTACATTAGGGTACGTGCTTATTGCCCCTTTAAGGTCTTGTCCAGATGAATATCTTCACCCCCCTCCAGCCAGCAAAAACACTGAGTCCACACAACCTTGCTTCCCAAAAACAAATCCATCCACCACTATCCTCATAAACCTGATGTTAAGCACATTCATAAGCATATCAAACCTTTGGGCAGCAGTAGCACCCCTTATCCGATCCAATCAGAAAAACCTTCCATCTCACGACGTCACTTCCATAAAAGACAAAACATGTCTCCAACGTGATATAGTTAGGGGACAGCAAATATCTGTCCTTCATCTCAACCTTTCCCTTTGGACGTCTATGTGGAGCGGTACTGGCAGCAGTGTAGAAACAAACACACACAAAGCGCCTGAAAAATGGAGAACACCAACGCAGTTTTTAAGGTCCATTCTGATGAAAAGAAAGGTCTCGTATGTGATGTTGTTGTATTTTGATGTGTACATGCAGACGAGCAGAGTATTCACAAATCTTCACATTGGTAGGCACTTTTTAAAGACTCACTCCGTAACTTTTCAACTTTTAAAATGTGCGTTTATGACTCGTTTTGATAGCGCACCAAATTTCATTTAGCACATTTCTGGAGCTGTCACTGGCTAGCGGCGTTCTGCTGCTGAAAAACCGCAATATACAACTTTCTGAACCATAACTAGATGTCACTTTTTGCTTCACGGTAAAATACGGAACTGGATGTTTTGAACACTCAACATCTCTGATTCAGAAAAGAAACACATCCATCCATCCATTTTCTAAACCGCTTAATCCAATGCAGGGTCGCGGGGAAGCTGGAGCCTATCCCAGCTGGCTTTGGGCGACAGGCAGGGTACACCCTGGACAGCTCGCCAGTCCATCGCAGGAAAAGAAACACGAGAAGATTAAAAGAGAGAAAGTGGCAAAGCAAAAGTCATCATAACATCGTCTTTTGCTGGCTGGAGAGAGCTAACAGGTCAGCTCGGATGCAAGATGGATGCAGAATTAGCTGTCAACAGGGGGCCTTTGGCAGGAAAATGTCAAAAGTTCTGTCGTGCGTCTTTAAAAGAATAGTTTTTTAATGCATAAATCTGCGTTTTCGTGTTGATGACAGGCCAAATAAAAAATAAAAATCTTTGTTTTGTGAGAAACCCTGCTACGTGTGGACAAAGCCTAAGTGTTTTCCTATTGTTTTTGTTTTTTTCTTTGCAGGCGGTTGGTAAGCAGCTCTGCAGACTGATGCCAACTTGTGGTAGTAGTAACTCATTACTACCAGATCCTGGTTGAATACGTCATATAAGACACTAGTCTCACTATTTAATTTCTTAGTATTAAATACCCATTTAAAAATGCTGAATCCTCAGCCATCTGTAATGTGAATACGTGTCAAATTTCACTGCTTGTGTTATTGACAATTTTCTAATTCTGGTATCATCTGAGCATTTAGTCCCACGGTGTGTTGACAGTGTAGTGGAGAAAAGTCACAGTGCTTTGTTGTTTCACTTTGGGTATTGTTGACCCAGAACTAACAGTCATTAAATGTAAAAGTTGGCCCAGAGTCTAAAAAAAAGGGGGATTGATATGATAAACGTCAGCATCTTATACTATCCTAAAAGTGTCCCTTCTAACATTAGATTGACATTAGATTATGAGTTAATGGGATTTAACAGGCACATTGAAGTCAGTATTTCTTCACTGATAATTGAATAAATTAATATTCATTTAACTGTTGGAGGTGTTCCAGTTTGTAGCTTTGTGAAGATTAACTCCCACCTCAGCTCTCCTTAAAGAGACTCATCGTCACTTTTAGTGTTTTCATTTTGCTTTATTCATTTTTGATTTTATATCCTGAAAACTGAAGTGAAGCAACCATATCATGAAAGAAAATTCACTGAAATGTTTAGATGTTTAGAGTTAATGGGCTTAAAAGCAGTAAACTGTCACTCTGTGACATGTTGGACTGTACTGGTGTTGCTTTCTTTTTCCAGTCCAGTAGCTGCTCATTCAGCTGGCGCAGGCAGAGGAACACATTGTTTATTATAGAGGGATTTTATGGTTCTGTTGGGGTCAGAAGTCAAGCACATGTACTCTAAGCTCTAGCTGCAGATCAATACTGTATGGGACAGACTGTGGAGCACAAATATTGACGAATGAATACAAATAAATCTCATGTCGCACTACATTTCTCTCAAGCACATTCATGAACCTATTTAGAAAAAAAAACACACTTTCTACACACGAGTATCTGTAGCCGGTAGCTGTGATACGTGTTTGTGCGCGTGTATGTGTGTGTGTCCTTGTAGTTGTTGCACCATTTCCCAATTCTTGTACGGACAGTTAGACTGAAGGGATCATACCGGCACTATTGACCTTTTTTTTTTTCATTCCTGTTGCAGCCAAGGACTATGCCAGCCATGTTTCTTTATTATTGCTGCTTATGAAATTTCAGAAAATCTCCTAAACTCCATAAAAAAACAAAAACACACACTGGAATGAACCAAGATGTTTTAGTTGTCAGCATTATTCAGTATTTGTTAATAAACCAATAACTTACCATTTAGCCCATTAATGGAGTGTTATTATGAGGAACACTCCATGGGATTAAAGGTGTCCAATCTTTAAATGTTAATATGGATTTAATATTAATGCCATAATGTAATTACTGTAAATAAACGAGGCCATATAGCCACTGCTTGTGTTCACCGATGGCTGAACTTCCTCACTGATGATTCAGTTGCACAGAAAGCAGAAGCATTGCGAGTTCTGTGGTTTTGTGGCTGATCACCCCAACATTATTCGATCAGAGTTCACACACACACACACACACACACACACGTACACACACCCTGCAGCATTTCTGAAGTGTCGTGATGCTCCACTTGACCAAAAATATGTGACTGTTCTGTTTTCTTAGACTTTCTGCTTGAAAACTGATCATTCAGGCAGGAAGTCAGTCGACAAAAGGCAAAATTGATCCGATTAGTTTAAAAAATATCCATATGAAACAAATATTATGTCATAACTGGTTGCACTGGCTGCGATGGACTGGCGAGGATGTACCCTGCCTTTCCCCCAAATACTGCTTGGATAGGCTCCAGCTTCCCCCCAACCCTGAATTGGATTAAGCGATTAGGAATATGAATGAATGAATGGATGAATGGTTGCACTGGTATCAAGCTATCAGGGGAGAGTCATCGTTTCACTGGACTATGAGATGTTTATCATTGAGGTGGAAAGTCAATTAGTTTTGACACCACTCATCTTAAATCTAAAAACCTTTTGCCATTTTTAATGCTTCAAATGCCTCTAAGTGCACTAATGTTGCAATCTTCCCATGATTGCATGAACTGGATTCTCCAGTCTCACATGTGAGATTGATTGGAGAGGGTGTCAGGAACAGCTGCTCTGCTTCTCTTTCACAATGCTTCCATCTTTGGTGGCACAGAGGGGCCCCTTAGTAAAAGTTAATTCAACATCCATCTTTCTTTCCTATCTTGCATCCTTTCTCTTTTCTGTACTCTTCCCAACCAGTAAAAGTCAGTCCTGTGCTGGGTTGTTTCATCTCTTGATAAACAAGTCGAGGCAGATGGCTGCCCTCACTGAGCCAGGTTCTGCTGGAGGTTTTCTTCCTGTTGAAGGGCAGTTTTTTCCTTCCCACTGTCGCCTCGTGCAGCTCTGGATGGGGGATTGGATCAAAGTCATGACTCGATGCAATCAGTTGGTTTCTATCATAGGATATCTATGAATTGGCTTGAAATGATGTGTATGTAAAGTGCCCTGAGACAACATTATTGTGAAGTGGCGCTGTACGAATAAAGCTGAATTGAACTGATACACAATCGACCATGGTGCATGTTTGAAACAGCAGTAGTTTTGACACCTAGTGGCGTGTTACGGTGATGTTATTGAGCAAAGTACTGCTGTAAGATGTTGCACTCGGATGAGAATAAAGATCGAGAAGTACAGTTCCTCAGCCTCAGGATGCTCCAGGAATGTAAACATAAATGTACAGATACTATTTTATATTTCTGTAACATATCCCAGATAAATATTATCTTAAAACCGCATTTCCCAGACTTTTTATCATTGCCAGAAAGTTTCTTTCTGGTGTAAATTAGGATGAAAACAGGTGCAGCAGTGATGGGATTATTTATTTTCTCCGTACACATCTCTTTGATGTGACAAAGACTTTAGTGGTTTCTAAATAAGAAAAATGAGATGAAGGTCAAAAGTAAAATGCAGTTTTTACAAAGGTCTGACACAGATAACAGTGGGCGATGAAGGAAACTCGCTAAGGCTTAAATGATCCTTTAATCCTTTACGCTGGACTGTAGCCTTTGCCCCTGAACAAGGACAACAATCCCTGTACCTTATTCTACTTTTCTTTTTTTCTATTTCTGTGGTGACATTGTATGTGTGTAGGGGTGTGTGTGTATGTGTGTGTTGCTTGGTAGGAAAGGAGACTGACTTCTGAAGTCCTCTAAGCTGCTGACCTCTTCACACCGAGCGCTGCTCAGTGACGGAGACGCCTCTGGATCCTCTCTGTCTGTCTCTCTCCAGCCTTTTGTTTTCAGAACCTGACTGAAATCCACATTGTGGAGGGCGTTGAATGCCCCTCACTCTCTGTCTTTGTCTTTTGCTCTTTTTACCACTTTCCTATCTCTCACTCTCGCTGTCACCCATCTCACTAAACCATGGTGACATGACCAGTCCCAGGTTGCTATGGTGACAGTCCTGCTGGTATGGCAGCAGCGCTGGCAGTGTTGAACGAGCCTGTGTGTGTGTGTGTGTGTGTGTGTGTGTGTGTGTGTGTGTGTGTGTGTGTGTGTGTGTGCTCTGTTCTTGTGGGCATGAGTTCCAAAGTGTGTGCTACAGTGCAGCTGTGTGCGCTGGGCTACAAGTGAACGTGTGTAGACACCCATTAATGTGCATATTTCAGGTTTGTGTGTTCAGGTGAGTTGAGTTGCAGCCTTCTGCAGATGTTCTCTGGCCCCCGGTGCCTCCTGCCAGCTGCGCCGCCCCCAAGAACACACACACATACACATACACTCCTCTTAATTAAGAGGACTGTGCCATGGTAGGCGACTCAACAGGAGTGTGATGGAACACACATCAGACACTCAGCAGAAGTGCTCAGCTCAGTGTGTCTATTAGCGTTTTTTTTTTTCCTGTGTGGGCTGGTAGATGAGGGGAGATGATCCACTGGCTCTGCCCTTGAAGCCCTGTGGTTGTGATAGCGGTTATGGTGGTGGGTAAACATGCAGCTAATCAGGCTGAGGTGTCTAATCCACACACTCCAGCGGGCACCACAGGCAGGGATACTGACACCAACAGGCTTTCTCCTTGTGCTCAGTGGGGGACAGAGAGGAGGAGGAGGAGAAGCAGTCAGGATTTGGCTGAAGATTGGGATAATAGATGTTTTAGATCAGGGGTTTGATCTCAGTCACTATGTGGAGAGTGAGGAGGGAGCAATATGTGATCTTTGAGGGCTGGGGTTTAATAGGATTGGATCAAATTCAGCATTTCTTTACTCATCAAGGTTACAAAAAAAAAGTAGGTAAGGAACCAGATTTTAGTGTTTGTTTTAAAATAAGCATGAAGTAAAGCTGCCTTATTCATTTCCACAACTTGCTGATGTAGTTGATAATTAAGGAATAATTAAGGCAATGAAGCAACAGTGAGGATCACCCAGAGATCCAAAGCCTGCTAACACTAGCTGTATGTTTTCAGCTCTGCTTATTCTAATGAAAAATAAATCAAAGATATAAAAGGTTCAACAAGAAATCTGTTTGCAACAGAGCTCACGTCTCTGCGGTTTGCACATTTTAAAAGTGTATTATTCTCACCATTCTGTCTGAACAATTTTCAGCCTAATCTCTTTAGTTATTACCGTGCCATGTTTATGTTGCTGAAAGAGAAGCAATTTCCTTTCACTGAAACCTACTCTGAAGCCCACCAGTCCATTTACACCACGGTTTTCAAGACATATCACATGTTCGTCTGTTAATGCTAGTCTGATTTAATCTCATATTAACATTTATTTCTGATTTTTTTTTTTTTTCAAAATTTCTGCTTCAGTTTTTAACCCTTCATAGGGTACTCAAAAAATACCTTGAAATTACAACATTTTAATCTAAAATTGTCCTTCTTGTATGTACCAAGACCTCCATTCTGTTGTTACATTAACAAAAAATGGTTTCATGCTTCAACTTTATTTGTATCGCCCACTTCACAACAATGTTGTCACAGGGCACTTTACGTACACATCATTTCGAGCCAATTCATACATATCCTATAATAGAAACCAACGGATTGCATCGAGTCATGACTTCGATCCAATCCCCCATCCTGAGCTGCACGCGGCGACAGTGGGAAGGAAAAAACTCCCCTTTAACAGGAAGAAAACCTCCGGCAGAACCCGGCTCAGGGAGGGCAGCCATCTGCCTCGACTGGTTGGGGTGGAGAGGACAGGAAAGATGGATCAACATGTACAACTGCACTTAATCAGGAAGACCTGCGGAAAAAAGGAGAAAAGCTTATTCTCTGATGACTGTTGGTCAGTTTGCTGCTGGTCAGGTGCCGATCATCCATCATCTGTGTCTGACACACACCTGGCAGCACAAGAGTTAAAACCACCAGGAGAATTCTGCAGGGAATTTGGGTGCAAATGTATGATGCTTACATGTTATACGTCAATGTAAAGGCGAATAATCAGGCTTTCCAACAATTAGCACAATTAGAGGAGAGAAATAATCCATCAACTTGGTTCTTGCGTGTTTAAGCCCAGATGAATTTCTGCTCTCTCTCCCAGCATCACATGGAAACTGCAACCACCTAAACTCTTCCACCTACACCTCCTAGATGATGCTTGCTGTGAAAGATGTGAAAACCTGCTGCAGAGGCTTTTCGCCATTTCTTCCTGTGCTACTGCGTTGATGTTGTGGCTTTACTCCATGTTGCTCAGTAAATTTCAGAAACCTGCTGCTGCATCTTCACATTCAGGTCAACACCACAGATTCATGCCTGTGAGAACAACAGATGAGTGTCTGCAACTTAAAATAGATTTTCCCTCAATTCAAAATATTAGCTGGTCAGAACACATGCATTCAAACAGTTTCCAGTTTTTATGTTTGTTATTATTTATCAGCTTGAGCCCAGCTGATAAACCTTTAGGCTGGCTGTGTATGATGTCACATGTGAGGTTTAGAGGTGTGTGTGTGTGTAAACGTACTGTTCATAAATTCATCCTGCACTGGTTCTCTTTCCTGTTACATTAAACCTTTAGTCCCTCGTCTTCAGTGTTTGTCTTTGGCTTATCTACATGGCCTCAGTCCTGCTGCTCTTCTTGTTCCTTATTATCTCTTTCTGTTCTCCCCTCTGGTCTTTTTTAACTCATCTCTCTTTCCGTTGTCTGTTTTCTCACTATCATTGCCTTTTCTTTTGGTTTTTTTTTCTCCTCTCTCTCCCTCCACGGCTCTGTCATCTCCTCTCCTTTTCTTCCTAACACACCTGGACACGACAGAGCACCACGGCTAGTTAATAATTCTCTAATTTCCGCTCTTCACGGTGTGTAGAAGGTGTCGTAGATAACCTGATTTATCAGACGCTATTAGAATGTGAATCAGGAGTATTAAAGCAATGGACATTAACGTGCACATTGTTTAAACAACGCCACGGGACTAATGGATTTCAAAATGAATTTGTCAACACCACTGTCGGTGAATATAATTAGTCAAATGAGAGCAAAGCAGTGAAGGAGACCAGAGGAGGAGTTGGGAAGGAGTGTAATGGGCAGAAAGGGAAGTCGAACAAGCAGACAGTGCAGCAGGATGCCATCAGGATCATAGATGTGATACATAAGGAGGAGAAAAGGATTACCAGCATGTTATTAGTCCAAAATTACTAAAGTAAATTACTTTACATTGGAAGGTTTTTCATTATGTAAATATATCGCTGCAGCCATGCCATTTAGCTCTGGGTGTGAGTTCTGTTGGACGATTTTGGATTGCTCTGAAAGTGAGGAGCGTTCAAAGTTGGGTTTGTTGCGGGATGGGAACATTCTGGAGGATGAACTGTAAATGATGCTGTTGCAGTAATTAGGACATGAGGTGGAGAAGGAGAGTTTTTGAGCATTTTTTTGAGATGGAAGAAGTTGCCCAATGATTTTTCCAAAGTTTTGGGAATATGAGGAGGGAATTAATCCAGGTTGGTCGAGGGTATATATTAGGGCTGTGACGATATGCTCTTGTCCCGATTCGATTCCATTTCGATTTTTTTGGGTGCCGATTCGATTTAAATTGCGATTCTCACAATTCTTCAATGTTGCTGATTTTTGTAGATTAAAAACAAAATAATGAATAATAAATAAATAAAACCTTTTCATTTTTGTTGATTTCAAGAAGGGAAAAAACAACCCAGTAGCCAGACCATCATTCTGCTGCTATAATGCACAAGAAGACAAGTAAAAAGATCAATAAAAAACAATAAAAATGACAAAAATGTCATATATATATATATATATATATATAAATATATATATATATATATATATATATATATATATAAGTATGTATACATGTCTATATATATATATGAAAAATAAAATACCATTAATAGACCAAAGTATAAAACAAGTCAAAGAACTCAGACCTGATTATACTCTTTTTCACACACATCACACTAACAGCGACCGTTCACGCACACATTCGCCACACACCTCTCAACATCAACATACACTCAAACTTCTCATGTCTGTTTATATAATTTATGTATTATATATAACATATATTTATGTCATTTATATTTATTTTTATTTGCATATTTATCTGAAAAAAGCAAGACAAGACACCTATCAGAACCATCTCTTCTTCAGGTCTGCTGACGTGAGTGGTCCTCCTTCTGTCCATCACTTGTTATTAAGCATTTTGGTTTGGGCAGAGTGTGTTTATTCCTGTCTGAGAACAAACGTCTCAGAAACAGACATAACAGGCGTCTCTGAAAACCGATGGTAATAACATGAGATTCAACAGATAAATATGTTTGGGTCAGGTGTGTAAATTCACTCTTTACATCATAGGAAACTTGTTTAAACCAGATTAAAGCTGATTTTACATCATCGTGTGTTTTGCATGAATAAACATCTGGTTTTCCCAGATCGAAAACTCACCATCTATAGTGGTCCCAGCCCGGCTGAACTGTGCAAACCTGCTGGTAGCCTCTTATTTACACCCCAAATCTAAGTAACCATTTGTCCTTGCAGCATGACGCATCCTCTTCTCCTTCCTTCACTTTTTTGCTCTGTCTTTACGCTCCTGGATCACTGTTAGTGAACGTGGGTGTGTGGCACAGTTCGGATCCACAGTCATTTGAATAACAAGAAATTTCAAGTTGTTCTTATACATTGATTGACAGATCATGCTTAAACTTGCAGATGGAATTTACTTCAGAATTTGTGAAAAAAAAAGGAAACCAGTTAAAAGAAGCAGCAGAGAGCTGAAGCCCACACGCTCCGGAGAAACAAAGATTTCTCTCTGAGCAGCAGATCTCCACTGAAACCAGCATTTCAGGCTTGAACTTAAAGCTGTGTTTTGAGAGCTGGCCGCTGGGCTGACAGGGCAGCTGGGTGAGGCGTGGGTGGGGTAAAAAGGCCGCCGCTTGAATACTAATATTCCACTTTAGAAGTCAACCCTTCTCTTCATCACCACATCCCTCTTTTACTCCGTCCACACCTCCCTCTGCTTCTTCTCTTCCATCTTTCCTTCCCTCTCCTCTCCCAGCGGTCCTTCTCCCTCTTGTTTTGCTGCTTGCCTTCTATTCCTCCTCATGTCCTCTCCTCCCATTGCTCGCCAGCTCCAGGCTTTCCGTCACCCACGCTGCCTCCTTCTTCATCTTTGCATCGAACTCTCCATCTCGTAGCAGTCATCAAACCTTTCGTCTCCCCAACGTTAGTCTCATCGCCGTTCGCTTTCTAAAGCCCGACTGCACTCCTGCACACAAACACTTGACAAAGGCAGATAATTACACGCAAGTGTCCACTCCAGTCCTTCTTAAATACCGGGCTGATTAATGAGACAGAGGTGTAGGGCCAGGAAGTGTCACCCTCAGTGGGTGGTGATACACACCCCTGGATCGCACACATGTACTCACTGTTTTTTTTTTTTTTTTTTCTTACTCGCTTATGCAAAAATGATCAGCTATATGTGGGCTTGTTACAGAAATATTGATATCAGTGTTGCACATCCTCCACCCTCCCGCCTTTCTCCTCCTCCTCCTCCTTAACCTCTCCCCATCTTCACCTTCAAGCCTCTGTGGCAGCCTGTTGACTTGTGCCGCTTTGCTGTACAGTAACTTCCACAAAGGAGAGCCGAACAGCAAGAGCCGGCCCAACGGGGGGGGGGGGGGGGGGGGGGCAGGGGTGAGGCAGGAGGCAGATCAGGTGTAGCGGGGGCCTCTTCTGATGTGATGTCGGCTCATTTTCTCTGCAGCGGCTTAGGCACGACTCGCCGTCGGCTCAAAATGGCCTCCGACACATCTCCATGTCTGATTTGTGTGTGTGTGTGTGTGTGTGTGTGTGTGTGCGTGTGTGTTTGACCCTGAGGACCGACGTGAATGCTGCAGGAGCAAAGAGATAGAGTGCAGCTGCTGTCGCTGAACGCTGACACACATGCAGGGAAGAAAATGGGCGCGCACACACAGGCGCACAATCACAGTCTGGACTGGGTCAGCCAGGTTCAAAGCATTTGTATTCATGGAGGGTTTTTGCATTGGCTCCACCACCTACAGTGTTCCATCTAACTGTGGGACGTAGCTTTTCACTCTCACACACACAAGGACCTTGGACTGTGTCTGAGTGTGTTTATAGCTGTACTTATGGCGTGGTGCTACCTGAGTGAACGCACTTGGCTGAATGCATTCTCCTACTTGAGTCATCCTTGAAAATACTTGAGGCTGTTATGTTTTGACAACACAAACTGACGAAGTGACAAATCCCCCCCTCTCGCTATGCGCGTCGCCGTCCCGATGCCGCTGCGTCTTCCAGCTCTACACTCATGTTGATTATGTCATTTTAATGTTTTAATGTGAATGTGACAAACAATATTAAAAACACTTTGACTTGTCATTTGTAACTTGATTATCACCGTACCACATGCCATTCATGCAGGTGTAACACACACACACACACTTATGATAGTGACATACTCACACCCTGGTGGGTTCAACCCAAGCGGCAACCTCCGGCGGTTAAAAATGAAACCTGTGCGGAAGTGCATAAAACTGCAGTTCCCCCTTCATCCACTAGGGGCTGCAAAACGGGAGCAAATCCCCATAGACTCCCATGTTAAAAAGACCAACTTCAGAGCGGAAATAAACATGTTTACAGCCTGGTTCTAAAATCCATTTTCGGTTTATTAGGTCAGGTTTACCTTCATGACAACTGTGGGGGGAGTGAATTTTATTCTAACTCGCCCGTTTAAAAGTAATTTAATCTCAAAGTTCGGCATATTTAGGGGCGTGTCCTTTTGATTGACAGGTACCAATCTCCGGCTTCAAGTCAGAAGAACGTAGAACAACCGCGGTTTTTAGCCGGTTAACAACGTGACTTAGCTTTAGCCCGCTTACCTCCGTTAGCTGGTTAGCTCCTGTTATCTGTGGGTTAGCTCGGTTAGCTCTTAGCTACAGAAAGCTTGGAGTTCACTCGATGTCAATCATCCACCATGATGCTCGCCTCTCAGCTCCACCTCTTTGCCCATATTTGTATTTTCCGGGCGAAATGATGCGCATGACACTGCCAACATGGCGACGGTAGGAACCGCCCACCGAGCTTCAATTCAGCTCTTCAGAATCCTACAGGTGACGTCATGGAGGCTCCGTCCATCTCTTTATATGCAGTCTATGGTTCAACCACAGTTATAGTCTTACTCTCCACCGCTCCATGATCTTTAAGTTAATTGCCAAAGATGTTTCCATCGATTGGCTTTAGACCTTGATGTGAGCACCATTGTGCCGTTGCCTCCAACAGGCTAACATGTCCTTCCATGTACAGCAACTTGGTTCAAACAAAAACTATTAGACATTTTGTAACATTTATGGAGTAGCAATCCCAAAGGGTTAACTTCCTGCTGAATATGTACTTGTGAGTTTTTGCAGCCTTTGCATCATTAATACGGAATGATTCGAGTCTAACTTAACGAGTGAACTTATTCTAATCACAAATGGAAGCAATTTATTTGAGTTTGTTGTACAATTTCTTCATTTGAGTTCATTAAATCAACAAAGTAAGCTGTTATGATTTACCAAAGGAAGTTTTTTCCATTAAAAAAAAAAGCTTTACTTTTATTTAAGTTAATTCGATATGAGGACGATTTTGTGCACCAAAGACAAGAAACCTGCTGAGCAGTAGTATTTGGTTTTATGTTGAACGTGGTGAATAATTTGTCTCATAAAAGGAACAGTGAAATCTTTCTGTTGCTTCCTTGAGAAAAGCAAAATTTGAAAAAGAAAACAAAAAACAAAGAAACACTATCTGTGTGTTGTAATTTCTTATTTCTCGCACCCTTCCTACACTGCAGCCGCAGCAACAATGGACCTAAAAGCAACAATAATGACAAAATCTGCAGATTGTCATTCCTGCCAGCAGCCAGGGACTTAATTCATTTCATTATTTCAGACTAGAAATTGTTTTTACTTTAAAGGAAAATATTTGTATTTTTATATCTTCTTATTTTATTTTTATTCGCTTTGATTTTGGACCACTTTGCTCCAAATGATGCAACTTTAACACTTAAATGTCTCCAGTGAATTTAGGAAGTTACCACCTATCCATTCATTCTCTCTACCAGTTTAATCCCATACAGGGTTGCAGTGGGAGGGGGGGCTCGACCAGTCCAAGTTCCAGTGGGTGAGAGATGAGCTCCGGCAACGACGAGTCACATTACAAGGAGCAATGTAGAGTAATCGATTGTTTCGGGAGGAAGTTGGAGGACCAAGAGATGCAAACAACAAAACATGAAACAAAAAAAAAAAAAAAAAACTTGGAAAAGTTGTTGTTTGTTTTGTTTCGTTTCTTTTTTTTGTTGCATCGTCAGAAGTCACTTCCACAAACTGAACTGGATTTTTCTCAGGCTTCGGGAAACCATTTTTCATGTGAGAAAAGGAGTAATAAGAGCAGAGGTGTGAGTTTGGTATCAGAAGCAGAGTTAAAGTTAGGATTGAAGAAAAAACACGGACTAGACAAAAGAAACTCGATGAAGCCTGACTGTAAATGAGAAAGTGAGTTAAAAGCAAACAGATCCAGAGGAAGGGACGATGCGGAGAATAAAGCGCCCATGCTCGGATGTAGCAGGCTGACCTGGCCTGGCACGGCTCAGTGTGGCACGGCTCAGTATGGCACAGTACTGCAGGCTCCAATGAGGCGTCACCCACCCAGGGCTACATCCTGCCTGATCTGCACAATCAGGCCGCAACGGTGAAACCTTCTGCGGGTTACCATGGCAACCCGGAGGCAGTGCCTGCATGGGACAAAGGCGGGCAGGTCCTCTGTGTGTGTGTGTGTGTGTGTGTGTGTGTGTGTGTGTGATTGAAAGACAGAGAGTGAGTGATGTGCAGCAGAGCAGACGCGGCCCTCCTGGGGCCCTCATTCGTTTGTCTCTCGCTGAGACCACAGGAGCCCTGCTGCAGCAGAGATGGAGGTGGTGGTGGTGGGAGTGAGGAGGGAGGGGGAGATAGGGGAGGGGGGGAGGCAAGCCAAAGAAAGGCAACTGATGTGGAAAGAGAGGATGATGAAAAGATGCCAGGAAGGTGTAGGGGTGGGGTGAGAGAAAAGAATAAGTGAAAAGAATGGCAGTACAAATAAAACGAATGTCGGGGGAGGATTTGGATTATTTTCAACCCATTTGTTCATTCACTCATCTATCAGTCGTGTCACACCTCAGAGCGGAGCACCAATCAAGACTAAACTTCATTTTAAAAAAATGACTTTGCACTTCACTCTGGCAAATTAATTGCACCAATTAGGAGGGCACTCAATATTCAAAATTTTAATAACCTGTCTGCCACACAGCAAGCTCAAATGGCTCAAAACGGCCCTTTTCCCATTCCTCCGTGCAACATAATAACATGACAAGTGCACTTAGAACTTACTAAATGCACAAAACATTTCTAATAAGGCACGCGTGGTTCTGAGCACCAAATATCCTTTGATTCTTTCTGCAAACATCGTCGCCCTTCAATCTTTTAGGCTTCCTGCGTTTAATCACCACATTGATCATATTATCAGGACTTCCTCTCTTGCTGCCCTGCAGGCTCAGAATAAACTGTGCTTTCCCTCCTGTGTGCACACATCAGATTGAATCCTCTGCACAGATGTGCCTTTTATTTACACAGACTGTGAAAATCAACACATAACGCAGAATCAGAGTCCTTAATAGAAACTAATCATGTCAAGTCCGTCGTGCAAGAGAAGCCTCTCGCATCACTTTGGCTGTTTCATACCATGGTGGACGCTCAGAAAGTCACATTTCTTATACAGAAAACAGAGGTTTCATCTCAGAAGCAATAAGAAGCACGCTGAACATAAATGTGCAAAGGTCTTGAGCCCCGTTTCTTTGTTGCTAGGGAAATATGTGCAAACTTGTATAGAAATGCGAAATATTAACTGGATCAGAAATGTCACAGATTTAACTGGATTAGACAATCTTTCCTGTAATTTCCAATAAATCGTCTTCAGGAATGGTTCTCGAGGCTTTTCCTCTGGAATTTTCTGCCAGATGATCCCAAACTGCTTGAGCAGCGTTGCTGTCAGGGCTCTGGGGAGGTTTCATCCCTCCATCAGACCTGCTGCCACTGATGTTCAGTCCAGTTCTGGACATACCTCAGCCTGTTCTTCCAGTTTCCTTCCCTTAGAAATGGCTTCCTGACAGCCTTCCTCAGAGAGCATTTCCGATAAGGTCTACATGCATCTGTCAGGTCCGCTGTCGGGTCTTTGTCCCATTGTTTTTATGTGGACGTTATGAGACTGTCAGATCCAGTTCATCTGCTGTAAATAATCTTTCAGGCCCAACACGTTTTCATTTATCTTCTTCTTTTCCAGCTCTCTCTTTGTTTTCAAGGACACGCTGCGCAGCATGCAGAGATGTACCAGATTTTCAGCTAACGGCTCCTTTGGGAATCACCTTCCTACAAACTTATTATAATATGGCTGTTAAACTGAAGTTTTGCATTTCATATCGATGTATTTTTTTATTCTTAAATAACTCACAGAGCAACATCAATGGGGTAAGAAACAACCAGAAATGAGCAGGTACATCTACTGGACTGAAATTGAAAGGAAACGGAGCGAAGATCCAAATAAAATCTTTTAAAACATTTTTTTTTAAAAAAAGCTGAAGAACTAATGCTCAGGACCACTTTAAGATTAATGTCTGGTTGAATGAAAATAATAAATAATACACTGAAAAAATTCAGCCTTGAAAAACAAGAAAAAAATATAGAAAAATGAGGTAAATGTTGCTTAAAATGAGAGAAATTATCTGCCAACAGAACAAGAAAATTTGGCTTGTCAAGACTTCCCAAAACAAGTAAAAATAGTCAAACAAGAGGAATTCTCTGGCATAAAAACCAGGAATTCCCTTACCTTTAATAAAAATAAGCATATGTGTACTCAATTTAAGATTTTTAATCTGACTTAAATTTCAGTTTTTGCAGGGTACTGATTGTGACAATAAAATATGAGGTTGTTTTAAAGGAGAGGAACTGTCCACAGTGTAACAAGGTTTTATCCTGTAGAGACAGGAAGTATAATCTGCCTCTCTCAGTTTGGTTTGAAGTTCAAAATCCTTCTCAGCAAATCCAACGTTTTCTTTTTTTCTCTCTCTTCTTTTTCAGGTGTAGATCACACAAACAAGGACCTGAAGAGAAACTTTGTAAGTAAACTCAAAATGAACTCAGCTTAAGTGAATTTGAGCGCTATCAGACAGTCATGGACATGTTCTCTTTGTCTCACTGCAAACTTGTCTGCGCCGTTTGCATCGCACAAACACATCTGCTTTTTCATTAGTCTGAAATCCATGTATTGACTTTCTTTACTTTCCACCTCAAACTGAGGACGATAAAGTCTCGCAGGGCGATGAAGCTGTTAAGCTGCTGTTATTCTGGCCAGCCATAAAGCATATGTGTGGTGGCAGTTTTGTTTGGTCCTCCCTTGTCATTTATAATCCTATAGGCAGCTGGAAGCACACAGGCCAACTTGTACTTTGTCAGAGCAGATTGTCTGGCATGGATAAGCCTGGCTGCAGAGAGAGAGACATAATTGCTCTTGTACAGTGTGCTGCCAAGACATCCTCCTCCTCCTACTCCTGCCATGCCTATATACACTGGCAAGTCATTCAGACATGCTCACTTTTATGAGGCACACACATAAACCACACAGAGGCATCTCATCTGCGACAGTGATTGCCGTCAGTCTGAGGAAATATGTTGACAGACTAATTCAAGTGCCAGTATCACCAGTTCTTCCAGGGATTCCTTCATTTCCTGTCATGTCGTGTCGTGCTGATGTTTTGTGTCCAGAGTTTTGCTTTGTCCTCCAGCGTGCATCATTTGTTTTCTGTCTGGCTTTCGCAGGAGCCCCTCGCCAGTTTTGACCTGCGTGCCTCACATGGTCTGTCTCATGATCCCATGCCTGTCAGAGATGAGGAGAACAGGTAGCGACCATCGTCCTTGTGCTGTTCTCTCGCGGGACATAATTTATCAAAGAGCATCCAGAAATGAGAATAAGAGTGAAAAGAAGTGGATGAATCAGTGTATCTGCTGTAAAGTGAACAGCAGCTGAACCAGTTTATCCACTGGTGGGAGTTTAGCTGGCTTAGAACTGCCATTTACTAAAACTGAATTCATTTAGAGAAATCAATTCTATGATCCAAAAAAAAGTGCAGAAAAGGAAACAGGATTGAAAGTCTGATCATGAAATGATGTATAATATTAGTGGATAACAGTTTGACTTTTATCACAGACGATGCCAAGATACAGTTTTGATTCAGAAGCAAGTAACTGATGGGAGATACGATAACATCCATGTGTTACCAGGAAACGTCTTCTGATTAGGGAGGGCTTCCTCAATAAGATGATTTCTTTTTTAAATTTGAAATGTGAAATTGTTTTTAAATGAGTCATGTTAAGCTAAGAATTGTTATTTTGCTTCACATGAGAATGAAGTCTTCTGCAGACTCTTTCCTCTCAGCTGCAGCTCTCCAGTTTGTCACCAGTCAGGATGTATCTCATTATTTGTCTTGGCACAATTATGGTTTTTGTTCAGGTCAAAAGACCCTACACCCCCCCCTCCTCACACACACCCCACACCTCCCAAAAAAAAAGAAAAGAAAAAAAGAGTACTCTCATCCCTGCATATTTAGTCTCAGCATGCGGCTAACATCCTCTAACCTCCCTTCTGGTTTCAGTCATGGCACCCATTGTGCAGGGGAAGTTGCCATGGAGGCCAACAACTCCTACTGTGGTGTGGGCATCGCCTTCAATGCCAGGATTGGAGGTGAGGAAAACAGTACAGCCTTATGAGACAGTGGGTGGAGGATGCATCAGCCAAGAATATGATATAGCAGAAGAAGCATTTCAGAAACACTCTGCAACCCTCCAACGAGGCATTATTACTGGTATTATTGTCATCAAACTTAGTGAAGTGTATGGACATCCAGTAAAATACAACAAGCATTTCATTTTATCTTTGGTGTAATAGAGAGACAACTTACACTTACTGGCCACTTTACCAGACACACTCCTCAGAGATGTTACTCCATGTTGACATGAAGCATCACACAGTTGCTGCACATCATGATGAGAATCTCCCGTTCCACCACATCCCAAAGCTGCTCTGCTGGACTGAGATCTGGTGACTGTGGAGGCCGTTGGAGGACAGTGAACTCATCGTCATGGTGGAGATGATGTGAGCTTTGTGACATGGTGCATCATTCTGCTGGAAGTTTCCATCAGAAGATGCTACACTGTGCTCAGAAAGGGATGGACATGGTCAGCAGCAACACTCAGGTGGTCTGAGGTGGTCCAACCATGGCATGGTGGTACCAAGGGGCCAGGAAAATATTCCACACGCCATTGGCCAGCAGCCTGAAACCATGATAAAAGTCAGGATGACACGTTTTCATGATGTTTCCACCAAAGTCTGACCCTACCACATGAATATGGAGCTGAGACTCATCAGATCATTCAACATTTTCCATGTTCTGTTGTCCAGTTCTGGTGAGTGTGTGTAAATTTCAGCCTCAGCTGACAGGAGTGGCGCACGGTGAGGTCTTCTGCTGCGGAAGACCATTCAATTTAAAGCTGGACATGTTGTGTGTTCAGAGATGTTCTTTATATCTTGGTTGGAACAGTTGTTATTTGACTTCCTGTTGTCTTTCTGTCATCTCCAACCAGTCTGCCCAGTCTCCTTTGACCTCTGACACCAACAAGGCTATTTTTATCCAGACAGCTGCTTCTCAAAGGATGTTTTCTCTTTTTCAGACCATTCTCTGTAAAACCCAGCAACCATGCCATGTTCAGTCACCCTCTTTCTCTCATTCTGATGTTTATTTTAATCTCCAGCAAGTCATTTTGAACATATCTGCACAACAACATGCATTTAGTTGCTGCCGTGTGATTGGCTGATCAGCTGATCGTATCAACAGCAGTTTAACGGGTGTACCTGAGCAAGTGCCCAACAAGTATTACAAAATAAACTTGTATCAAACATAATTTAACTTTACAGAGCCTCGCTGCCTAAACTATTAAATAAAAATGAATTTAATCAATGAAACAATAAAGACTACATTCCTGTGATGGACTGGTGACCAGACCAGGGTGTATCCCACCTCTTGCCTGATAATTGCTGGGATGAGCTGCAGATTTCCTGTGACCCAGAATTTGACAAAATGATACAAGAAGTGACTGAAAGACTGAAACAATAGTGAGTTGAGATAGACATTAACCAGCCGATATTCTGCTGTGACGTGTATATGATTTGATTGAAAAAGTTTATTTGAACATAATGAAATCTGAAAACAAAAACAAGAAAAAAAGACAAAAATAAAAACAAAACAAAACATATAAATAAGATGACGTTTAGTCAGAAAAACGACCACGTCCTCCAACGAGCTGAGCTGTTTTTGAGGCGAGCAACTCGCTTCAACTGGACTTCTACTGCATATGATGTAAAACTTGATGTTATCTTCGGGTTGGGTCAGAATTAAACTGTAATGTTTTTTGGTTTTAAACTAAAGCATTTTCAAATGTAGAGACAACAAAAAAGGTAGTTGTGTTATTTCCCCTGTCTTCAAATCCCAGCTGGAAACAATGTAAATAACAGCTCTATCCGCGAGAATCCGTATGTCTGTTAGAGAATACTTATTGGCAGAAATCAGAAATATGTCTTGAATAAGACAGAAAGATTTGCAGATATGTGCATTATGTGTGTGTGTGTGTGTGTGTGTGTGTGTGTGTGGCATTTGGTTCATGTGAATACAACACGGTGCCTGGCTGCTATCGAGCCGTGCTGACCCCATTTAACAGCTCATCTTTTTTAGTGGGAGCTTCAGTAATGGCCTTTTTAGGGTCCATCAGGGCGTTGGTATGGGATGAATGAACCGAATACATAAAATTGACTATTTTCTGTTCAAATCAAGATTTTTACAGGATATAATAAAGTGGCAAAAAAACACACAAGTTTATAAGGATGTTTGAATAAGATCTCCTGCAGCTCTCAGATCTTTACGTCTAATTTAATACCGTCATGCTGTGAGCACAAAAACATGGGAAATTCAAGGAATACCTCGGCTGAACTCTGACATTTGAACTCTGCTCTGTTGTCTTTCATCCCTGACATCCAATCATTTGTGACAGACTGATGAGAGCCGGTTGCAGAAGTGACAGAAAAAGAGAAGCAAACAGTTCATGAGACAAGACCTGGAATCTCTTTCTGCACTTAGTGTCAATTTTACCTTGTTGGGTCATAAACAGAGTCTGCTGCAGAGGAGATGAAGGGGTAAGACCCGCATGAAAGATGCTGATTGAGCTGCTGAGGGCCGATGACAGCAGCATGTTGGCTTATTTTTCCAATGGACGTTTCGTTTGAAACGTTTGTAACGTGTTCTTTAGTATTGTTTTAGTTCACTTTTCTACACATGTAGCTTTATATAATCATGCACACATGTTAGCAAAATGTTTTTTCTCATCTTTGTATTTATCTTGTGGTGATTTTCTGTATTTATTTATATTTTATCTGACCTTAAAATATATCTTATATAAAATATATATAATGACATTAATGTACCCTTTTCCTAATTTATGTGCACATCACTGGTACATGCAGAAAACTACTTCTGGACTGCAGAAAGCACAGCTGTAAAGTGAAATACATTATATGTTCAGTATCCTCACATGCCAGGAAAGAAACTGCAGAGAGAACAGCAAGCATAGAGGAGGAGGGAAAGCACTGCTTGTTGATAACAGATGATGTTATGCTGGAATTAACACAGAGAAAGAATAAACCTGCAATCTGGAAGTGAAGCTGTTGACAGCTAGTTTCTGTTCACATCAACGGTTGATCAGGAGTCACGTGAAGCTGTTTCCAACCTACGAACTCAAATATCCAGACTATATTACTGAGGCGAAAGCAACTCAGTGTTGTGCTGTGTTATTTGTCCTGAGAAGAAATAAAAATAAGAGTCATACTGAATCAGAAGCTTTGCATGCACACGTCGACATATCAGCACAGTCATGCCGTCGTACTATACCAGCTGATCACACTGAAAAAAGATCTTGCATTTGTGATATAAATGCCAATCAGAGAAAATTGAGAAAAATTATGTTCTTTACATCATAAATGTGCAGGTTTCTGTTCAGTCAGTTTCTGTGCAACTTACTGGCTTAAATTTGGTGCATCGAGCAATTAACTGGCTGCAGATAACTACAGATTCCAGACATTACCAAAGTTTTTTTTCCAAGTTGTTACTTTGGATTAAATCATGACAACTTGATTATTACTTTTTAAAATGATAAACATTGGGGTGAATTGAATTTTTCATTCAGCTTTCAAGACATATTCATCATCTATTTATCGCAGTTGCATGTTTTGTAAATCTCAGCAGCAGGGCGGCCGTCGGAAGCAACACTTGGAACAAAAACAGCCAACAAACTGGAGTGAGGACACTTTTATGTGTCTTCCAGCATCTTAACAACACAGTTTTGCGACTTTGAGCTCTTCTTTGGTCGTGGATGGACATGTTTCTTTAGTGAAAGCTGCTGCTGCCTGAAATTGTAGAGCAACTTAAAACTTCCTGCACTACTGGTTGAACTAGTTGGTGTTGTTTTGTCTGCATGCTAACTTAGGCCGAAACCCCACAGACAGGTGCTCACAAAGCAAATTAAAGGTGAATAAATAAAGTGATTCCTCTCTGTGTGCTACTGTAGTGTCTTTGTTGTCCACTGATTTTAAATGACAACTCTGCATGCTTGCTTAGGCTGCTGATGCCAGACTCTGCAGCTTCTTCATGCAAGGTTGTAAATGATGTAGACTCCATTGAATTTCAACCCTTGTCGTTTCTCTTTAAAGACGCATTACGTAACTTTTTGACCTTAAAACTCTGTGTTCTGGACTTGATTGTTGACAAAGGGACATCTATCATGTGCATTTCTGGAGCAATTGCTGCCCAGCGGCGTGCCGAGGCTGAGAAATCAAACTATACAACGTTTTTCATCCGAGACGCTGCACGACGTAGCAGCAGAGTTACTCCTCACATGCTGGAAAACGGATAAATACACACTGGCTGTTTTAAATGCCCACCGTCGCAGAAATGCAAGAAAAATAAAAGAGAGAAAAGGACTAAACAAAAGTGACTGTAAGATTGTCTTTTGCTGGTTGGAGAGAATTAACAGTCTTTAAATTCACTCAGAAATTTACCTCATTCAGTGAACTTTTGATATTTTCTCCCAAATAACCAGCAATGATGCCAGTGCAGATGGATCAGAAATACAGCAAGAGCACACAGAGATTAACTGTAAAAGGACTTTACAGAGTTTATTTTTCTCCATTTGACCTTTGTTTATCTGCAAACTCATTGCGACATGCAGTCACATTTACAAAAGAGTTTTTGAACGGACAAAACACAGTTTATTTACAGCCACAGGCAGCTCTCACAGTGAAGAACGCTGGTTCCCAACCTAAAGGGGGTCCAAAAAGACACAGGGGATCTCGAAAGCTTTGAACACTCAGAGCAGTTGATATTAATGTCCACATATTTATTTAAAAAAACTTGTTAATTTAACTTCAGCTTTAATGGAAGGACAGGTCTTCCAAACCAAGCATGATTTCATCATAGGGTTGGGAAGGGGTCCATGGCTTCGTAGTAGGTGCATGGATGGAGTCCTCAAGGAAAATAGGTTGGGAACAAGTGATATAGAATATAGAGTTCATTTAAGAGTCAAAAGCAAGTTACATCTGAAATAAATAAATAAATAGTCAGTGAGAGATTATAAATGTGTCTAAGAAGCCGTCAGAAACAGTCTGGAAGAATCAACGGGGAGGCTGATAAAATGGGAAGAAATTCCTGCCAAGATCAGTGTAACATGCAGCAACCAGCAGAGCCAGACAAAAGGCGGCAGCAGCACACTCCACCACAGTCCAGCTGCAGAAAGTCTGCTCACATTATGGTGAAATAATGCTGCACTTCCGCAGCAACAGTTTCTTTTTCTTTTTAAAGATGTATCACACATAAAAGAGCCTTTGTGTGCAGAAATAAAATAAAGTTCTGATTTGGTATTTCTATGAACTCCTTCCAAACCTAGATGTTTGTGACCTCTTGGATGTGTCCAGGTATCCGCTTGCTGGATGGTTCTGTCACGGATGCCATGGAGGCCACCGCCCTGACCTATAACATTCACTTCATTGACATCTACGTCTGCAGTTGGGGCCCGCGGGACGATGGGGCAGAGATGGACGGCCCGCACCGGCTGACAGAGCAGGCCCTCCGGCTAGGAACTCACAAGGCAAAGCTTTCATCTCCAAGTTGCCACCGCTGCCTGTCAGATGTGAAGCTGACAGTCACACTGCCAGTAGAGCTGAGACTAGAAGGACAAAATGTGGAGCGCTCAGATGTCACAGAGTTGGATTATTTGTCCTTTTTTTTTTCTTTTCCAGCTTACTAAATACATTTCTATAGCAGCTGGAACATTGCAGGGAGGGCTTAGCATCTATATTTGCCCCTTTTTTTTCATTCTGGGCCTTCCCACAGTACTTCTACCTTGCTGTAAATGGAAACACTCCACCACACTCTCGCACTATTATTCATTTATTTTTACATTCAAACACTTTCCACAGAAAAAATTCCAAACTCGCTTGCAAACCTTCATACATCGCAGTTGAAGTCAGAATAAATAAAATACTGTGTGAAGGCGGGATTGAAAGACCTTTGAGAATATTTCCTTTGGTTTATGTGGAGGTACTTTCTTTCTTTTTCTGAAAGGGTTGCCAGCCTTTTTGGAGGGAAACAAGTAAAAATGGGCACAGTGGGGTATTCTAACAGAGATTTAAGGATGTTATTGGGGTACCAGTGCTAGATATCCAAGGGATTCAGTATGAACTGAGCCCTTTGTGGAAAGCAACCTTCATTTTCTTAGCGCTTTCTGTCCTTTTACAAAAAACAACTTGTCTTTTCTCATATTTTCAGCATGAAACAACAATATATCTTATTAGGACAAAAACAACCCTTTAATTATTTCCAATAAGTTAGCAGCCATATGAATTAGCAACATAAAGCTACATATCGGCAGAAACAACGACTGATAAAGAGAAACTCTGTTCTGGGTAGACTTGTAGAAATTGTTACATCACTGTAATGTTATAGATCAATTTCAATCCTTTTTCTCTCTCAATCTGTTTTTTCAGGGCCGTCATGGGAAGGGCAGCATCTTTGTGTGGGCGGCAGGTAATGGTGGAATACAGCATGACCACTGCGGTGCAGACGGTTATGTCAACTCCATCTACAACATCGCTATCGGCGCCGTCACTCAGACCGGGGAGCCGGCTTACTTTGGTGAGCCCTGCCCCGGAGTCATGGCCGTCACTTTGTCAGGGGCCGGTGTGGGTGGCTCTCTGCCTCTGGTTAGTATATGGATACCTTTCAACATCAACATCCACATACACTACTCACAAAAAGTTAGGGATATTTGGCTTTCAGGTGAAATTTATGGAAAATGCAATATGTTCATGCAACAGTGATATAATATCATAAAAGTAAGACATTTAAGTAGAAGGATGCACTACTGATTTCCTCATCTCAAAAAATTCATTCAACACAAAAGGTAACAACAATGGTAGTTACACCACAACAAAAAATTTGAATGTCTCAATATCTCGTCATGTGCCCTTGAGCATCAATTACAGCTTGACAACGACGTCTCATGCTGTTCACAAGGCAACTTATTGCCTGCTGAGGCATGGCATCCCACTCTTCTTGAAGGGCAGCCCTCAGGTCATTGAGGTTCTGGGGTGCAGGGTTTTGAGCCTCTACACGACGGCTCAGCTGATCCCACAGGTTTTCAATGGGATTCAGGTCTGGAGAGAGTGCAGGCCATTCCATTTGAGGTACACCAGTCTCCAACAGCCGTTCCCTGATGATGCGGCCTCGATGAGCAGGAGCATTGTCGTCCATGAAGATGAAATTAGGCCTGTGCTGTTCATGTAGGGGCACAATCACTGGATTAATGATGTTATTCGGGTAGTATGGGCTTGTCACTGTACCATTCACAAAGTGTAGGGCAGTTCTGTACCAAGTGGACACCCCTGCCCACACTGTAACACCGCCACCACCAAAAGCTCGCCTGGTGACAACAGTGGCTGATGCATAGCGCTCTTCCTGACGTCTCCAACATCGTTGCCGGCCATCATTTCTGCTCAGTGTGAATCGACTTTCATCAGAGAACAGCACTGAGGCCCACTGGTTCCTCGTCCAGCGTAAATGCTCCCTGGCCCATGCAAGACGATGATGCCTGTGCCTGGTGGTGTGGTCAGGTACCCGTGCAGGTCGTCTAGCACGCAGACCACGCTGATGGAAACGGTTTCGAATGGTCTGACGAGACACTTGGGTGCCTCTCACCTCTCTTAAACGTGCCTGGAGTTGAGTGGCATTCATCATCCGGTTTCTCAGGGCAGTGTTCACAATGTAGCGGTCATCAGCACGGGATGTGGCCAAAGGACGTCCACTTCTAGGCCTTTCTGTGACTCTTCCAGTCTCTCCATATCTCTGTTGCAACCTGCTGATGACACTCTGTGACACTCCAAGCTCAGTGGCCACTTCTCTCTGAGAACGTCCTGTTTGAAGCATCGCAATGGCAAGGGACTGTTGTTCCATTGTTAGGTGTCGTCTTGGTCTCATGATGTCAAAATGTGAACAGCATGATGAGGACAACTGTTTAAACACCAGCTCTAATTGAACCAGGACATTTATTGGTCAATTCAAGGATCACACACCTGCCATGATTTTTGCCATTAAGCTCCTTGCTAGAGAACAGCAACTTGTGCAAAATTTATTGAAACATTTAACAGTTGGACATGTGCATTTAAAAGCTTAGAGAAGATCACATTAAGTTCACCTGTACAGGTTTGAATGCATTTTAGGCTTGTTGTGAAATTTCACCCAAAAGCCAAATATCCCTAACTTTTTGTGAGTAGTGTATATACCTCTCTTTTTTTTTTTTATTTAGATCTAATGCAGCACTTATATTTTTGATGTGGTAAAAGGCCAATTTATATATATACATATATATATACTGTATACAAGATGTAGATACTCTATGTATATATATGTACGAGCCGGCAGCCCGACTGTTTTGCTTCTTGGAGCTGTGAGAAGCCTGTTAAAGAGCAGTCACTGGTGTGATATTTATCGAGGGCTGCCAAATGACCTAGGTGATTGCGCGGGACACATACCAAGACACTGAGAAATGAGTGTTAATTGGAGGTAAAGCATGGCTGTAGTGGCTGAAAATGGAAGAGGAAGAAGCAGAAGTGTTGATGGCGGATGTAACACTGAGAAACCCATACGCCACCTCCAAGGCCGTAGAATCAGAAAGACGAGTTTTATCACAGTCATGTCACCTATGTCCGCACCTTGTAGGTGTCTGCCCTTATTCACCTTGTACTCAGAGAGAGCTACATCTCTTTTAATCAGTATTATGAAATTGTTTTTTACATGTACTCAGCAGCAACTGTTACTATGGCAACTCTGTTGGCTTTACCAGCTGAAAAGAGTCATTTTATATCTAAAAAGTAAAAAAAAAAAAAAACACATTCCATCTATATACCATATACACTTTTCCCCTTCATATGCTTATTATCTTCCAGGTGACTGTAACCAACATTGGGGATGGGTGTGTCACACACTTTCCGGGAACTTCCAGTGCTGCTCCCATCGCTGCAGGGATCCTGGCGCTTGCCTTAGAAGTAAAGTGAGTCTACTGTATAAAGTCATACTACATAATAATCTCCAATGCCAGTATGCAGAATCAGGGGTTAAATTAGGCTGCGTCAGATCTGCAGCCAGCCTTTTACCATCCCTTTCCTTGTGTCTTTAAGTCATTCTGTTTCCGCAGATTTATTGCGTAGTGCGTCAAACTGTAAAGATAAACAGCAGAAAACCGCGCAACATGACAAAACACGCTTAACATTTTAGCTCAACTTTGCTCCGACAAGCCTGGATTTTTCCCAACAAGCCCACCTGGGAACCCTGGGTATCAGTCCCGTCATGTGTCAGGCAGATGGCGCAGATGGCAGGGAGAGATGGATGGTGAGCTAGAGAGGAAAAAAAAGGTCAAACTGCTTGAATGTGAATTGATCTGCTGCTCTGCTCCCACAGGAAGCTCTGGGATAGTTTTCTTTTTGTCGGTTTTTTAAGAAATGCTCTTTTAGTATAGTAGCAGGTTAATTCACATTTAATTATTAGTAACACTAATCCATTTCAGAGCGTATTTATGAACATAAACATTCTCTGCTTGTTACGTGGAAGCTAGTAGAAGTCTCTACTTCATGGACATATTTCCTCGACAAAATAAAAGTGCAAACAGTCTTCTATGAAATGTCTAAAGGTCTCTTTGGTTGATTTTTTTCCTGTTGTTGTTGTTGTTCAGTCGCATTCATTCCCATCCTTTACTCACAAAATGCTTGTTAACAACTGCTAGCATGCAAACATAGCTAGCTAAGGTGGTAAACATGGTGCCTATTAGAGTGTGTTTCCTCAACGTCACAGGTTTTAAGTTATTACATCAATCATAAACACGTTTCCATGCTAATATTAGCATTAAGAATAAAAAATAGTCGTGTAGCCTTCTAAAAGCTACATGTAATTAAAGGAGTCCTATTATGGTATTTTGAGTTTTCTGAGCTTTCTACAGTGTTACAGTGTTGAATCCTCATCAGACATGTGAACGGCACCATTTTTTTATCACCTAAACGCATGTTTGAGTTTCAGTTTGAGTTCCAGCACTCTTTCCGTTCGGTTTCCATGGTGACGAAAAACGCGTCGTTTTAGAGAGTTTTTTTCTACTTGGAAATCCTTGTGAGTCCCGGGGGATAAGGTTCGGTGATTGGTTACCTTCTACTGGTTAACAAGGGCATGTACAAATACATCAGGCAGGTGGAAAACGTGGGATAAAGTTATTTCCAACGATGGCTGGTGAGTTTACCAAAGAGAGACATCCTGCTGCATTCGTTGCTGTGGGTTGCTGTTTTCCACTTCGTTTTCAGGCTCTGATTCAGGTTCCAACATGTAGGGCTGTATGCTACGTGTTGACATTGTATTTTGCTTTTTTATTGAGTTCATATGAGCCTAATTCTTCTGTTTATGAGATGTTACAATGACGGCAAAAGCAGGTGCGGTGCGCGCTCCCCATGTAGTGCAGTGGCGGGAGGCGGGGCTTAATGCGGAAGAGTCTCAATCCACTCGTTTTGCCCACAGGCTGATCTGACAGCCTACGGAGAGGGTCGGTCTGAAGTAAATAAAGCGATTTGTGACAATAACTCGATCAATCCCAGCCCTTCTGGTGTCAGAAATAAAAATAAATTAGCCTGAAATGCACATAATAGTTCCACTTTAATTTCAGTTCATATCAGGGTATTTTTAAAGAGTTCAATTCAGTCCAGTTCACTGGACCCATTATAATCTGATTAAAATTATACAATCCACAACAGTCCGATTTATAATAATAGTGTTCATAAAAGCCAGTTGAAGAAAAATGATTAATATGCTAAGGAAATCAACACATTGCATCATATCCTCTCTTTGATTTGATCTTCTATCCTCGGCATGCATTGAATAGGCAACAGTGAGTGGAAAAGCCTCCAGCACAGCAGAGTTAGGAAGGGCAGCCATTTGCATCGTGACATTGTCCAGGCAATGTAAGATCTAACTGGACACATGGATCATAGCAAAGCAGCAAAAGAAAACCATATTGATCAATGTAGCCATCCCCAATTATGGAAATATCACGACAGAGGGACTCAATAAACTAGAGAAATACCAAGGATGCAAGGAAGAAATAGAAAAAACCTGGAAGGTGGAGGTCATTGCAGCACTGGGAGCCCCTCGCTGGGGAAGTGGTGCCAGCTGATACCTGAAGAAACATCAGGCATCTTCCAGAAGAGTGCAGTCTTCAGCTAAGATACTCCATAGGACCCTTAGCTGGAGCCTATCCCAGCAATCATTGGAGAGGCAGGATACACCCTGGACAGGGCGCCTGTCCGTCGCAGAATACAACAAATACTTTTTTTTTTATAATCTGTGCAACACGCTTTGTCCTTTTGAAGGCCTGTTAAGAAGATATGATCTGTGACGTGTCAGCCATACTGTTTGCAGCGTACCTAAAGCAGCACAGTGGTGATGCATGCTGATGATGCACTTCCACATCCACCGAGTTGCCCCGCTGTACCCAGAGGCAGTTACTTTGATTCATAAATGACTTAATCAGTTATTTACCAAAATTATTAAAGATTTATTATGTTGTTAATTTTATCCCTTATCAGTTAATTAACTGGCTATTTCCACTCTGCAGTTGCTTGAAAAGCTGTGTCCCTCTTGGCATTTTTCTTTTTTGGTTTTGGCACAAAACAGCCTTAGAGTTTACAAACTTGACCACTTAAGAAAAATATCTTAAGATTTACAGACAAAAACGATAATAAAATATTAAATAACAAATTAAATAAAATCGTTGTATGCAGACGGCAAACGTATGCTCTACGTCTGGGTTTATTCCCTCAATTTAGATCTGGTTGAGCATTTATTTCCCTCAATGCACTGTGCAGTCATAATGTCGCTTGATTTACAGATTTATATGATCCCAGAGTGTACAACACCAAAAAGGAAAATAAAAAATAAATAACACAAAGTTATCAACTAATTTCTGAAGAAATATGATTATTATTAAAAACATATTGAAAGCTTTCCCACAGGGAAGCACGGTGGTGGTAGCTTCATGCCGTCATCTTCTTCCTTTTCTTGTTTTCTTTGTTTTGTTTTATTGTTTGTTGGATTTTTCCTGTAATCCTTTGGTTTTCAGAAATTATTCACTGTCAAACAATTGGTTTGATATTGTGGAAAATGTATTTTTAAAAAAACGGAATATTTTAGAGATGCATGTAACCTGCATGCACTCAGATTGAATATCTAAAGAGACTTTAGTTGTTTCAGAAGCTGCTCTATGAAAGTGCAGCCTTTAGTGTGAATACTTGTGCTTTTTCAGGTTCACTGTGGTTTTTTTTTTTTTCTTTTTATCAAATTTCTTTTTTATTTCATTTTTACTAATATCTTGCACTTTTAAAGTGGCAGACGCGCCGTAATAATCAAACCTCACAAACATCCCTAAAGGTTGGGAGAGCGCAAAATCACAATAATTCCCCATAAGTGAATATTTTCACAAGATACCATAAAAAAAAAAAAAAAATCTTGTTTTTCTGAGAATTTTCTGAGAACGATAATTTCGCACCTTGCACTTCTGAGTTTCTCCTTCCTTGTCTCCTTTACCTTTTCACAGCCCCTCCTTGACATGCATCATTTCTTCTCCTGCTCTTTCTTTGTCTAAATCTGCAAATACATCTTCTGGATCCCTTTTTCTCCTCACCCTCCTTTGTCTTGTCTCTCACTTCCTACTATTTCCCAAGCCTCCTTTCCCTTCATCGCTCTTAACACACCAGCTGTCGTCGTGGCCTCAGGCCTGGTGTTTTGTGGTGGAATCAGCAGCATCTACGCCCCCTTCATGTTATGGATAGTACTAAAGGCCAGCTTTACTGCTCCAGCTGTCATGCAGCAGCGTTCTCAGTCTCAGTTGCTTGGCTGTAAAATGGAGCGCGGGTTCCCCTGGGCGAGGCGACTCCCAGGACATTACTGTTAAAGGCTTTGTCGTGACCCGCTGCCACTGACTAAACTATATATCACCTCTCTGGCTCAGACCAGCAGCATTCTGCTCACGTCTTTATGGAGCTGGGTTCTCTCACTCTATATCTGTGTGGTTTTTAGCTTCCCTCGTTCCTTCTCTCACTCTCTCTGTTTCAATTTTCTACCCACAATTCACACAAACACACACAATCATTTCTTTTACCATATCCTTTCACAGCAAACCTGGAGCTCATTCATCAGTAACAACTTAGCTTGTGTACAGCACGCACAACCACACATGCAGTAATATACACTCACTGGCCACTTTTTTTTGGGTGTTTAATTGCTTATTAACTTAAATAGCAAATCAGCCAATCGAATAGCAGCAGCCCAGTGCGTTTATGCATGTAGATGTAGATAGGATGATTTACTGAAGTTGAAACTGAAAGGAGAAAGTGGATTGTTGGTGCCAGATGGGCTGGTCTGAATGGTCTGAGCCAAAACACCTCGTTGATGTCAGGTTAGAGCAGAATGGCCAGACTGGTTGGAAATAAAAGAAAAGCAACAGTAAATCAGAACAGCACTAGTTAAAATCAAGATGTGCATCAAAACATCTCTGAATGAGCTCTTCGTCAAGCCTTGAAACAGATGGGCTACAACAATAGATCACTCCTAGCTAACAACAGAATGCTGGGGCTACTACTAGCACAGAGTCACTAAAATGGACAATAGAAGATGGAAAAATGTCATCTGGTTTGATGAGTCTCCATTTCAGCTCCACATTCACATAGGCTTAAAATTTGATGGAAACAACATGAAATCATGGATCCATCCTGTGGTGTAATGGTGTGGGGGATATTTTCTTGTCACACTTCTGGCGTCTTATTACCAACATGACATGGTTTAATCAGCACAGCCTACCTGAGTCCTGCTGCTGACCATGTCCATCCCTTTATGAGCACAGTGTAGCATCTTCTGATGGAAACTTCCAGCAGGATGATGCACCATGTCACAAAGCTCACATCATCTCCACCATGATGATGAGTTCACTGTCCTCCAACGGCCTCCACAGTCACCAGATCTCAGTCCAGCAGAGCAGCTTTGGGATGTGGTGGAACCAAGTGGCAACCTCCGGCGGTTAAAAGTCAAGCCTATGCGGAAGTGCATAAAACTGCAGTTCCCCCTTCATCCACTAGGGGCTGCAAAACAGAGCAAATCCCCATGTTAAAACAGAGCAAATCCCCATAGACTCCCATGTTAAAAAGACCAACTTCACAGAAGAAAAAAACATATTTACAGCCTGGTTCAAAAATCTATTTTTGGTTTATAGGTCAGGTTTACCTTCATGACAACTGTGGGGGGAGTGAATTTTTTTTCTAATTCGCTCGTTTTAAAGTAGTTTAAAGTTCGGCATATTTAGGGGCATGTCCTTTTGATTGACAGGTACCAATCTCTGGCAAGTAAGAAGAACGTAGAACAACCGCGGATTTTAGCCGGTTAACAATGTGACTTAGCTTTAGCCCGCTTACCTCCGTTAGCTGGTTATCTCCTGTTATCTCCAGGTTAGCTCAGTTAGCTCTTAGCTACAGAAAGCTCGGAGTTCGCTTGATGTCAATCATCCGCCATGATGCTCACAGCCCCCCTCTCAGCTCCGCCTCTTTGTCCATATATGTATTTTCCGGGCGAGGCGACGCACATGACGCTGCCAACATGCTGCGACGGTAGGAACCGCCCACCGACCTTCAATTTAGAAACCTATGGTTCAGAAACCTATGGGTGACGTCACAGAGGCTCCGTCCATCTCTTTATATACAGGTGGAACACCTTATCGAATCCATGACACCATAAATGAACAATTCTGAAAGGGTGTCTTATCGGGAAAAACGAGTTGCACCTAAAAAGTGACGCCTACAAAATCCTTAAAAAACTGGACCACCATCAGCCTTAAAAGACCAGCATCACTTCGGCTTTTGTCGTCTGATTCTGATAAATGCTCAGAATCGAACAATACAGGAATAAAACATCACAATTTTACAAAGTCCTCAGATTAAAGTGTCATGTTTTTGAACAGAAGACCATCTGGAAGCTGTCTGAGGAACTGAGGTCCACGAACGAGCATCTGAGTTCCCTGATAGAAATATATGTTGTGTTTGACTCTAAGTTCAATGCAAGTATTCAGCGGTATCAGTCATGTAGCTAGATATTTATTTTAGGGATTCTGCTGGATTTTCTTGTGGCGCAAATATCCCAAGAAAATATTCATTTGTGTTTCTACTTTGCTTTATGGCAACAAAGTATGATGACTGTTGCTCAGCAGTTTATCAGCAGATGTTAGCATGAACGACTAGTCAGCACTGTACCTATCAACATGTTAATGTTACCATAGTGACCAAAGCAGACTGACATTGCTGACCACATTTAATTTGATTATTCTCATATTTCTTTCACTATTATTTCTCTCACTTATTGAATGAATGAAGTCTTTTGCTTGTGAACATTGCACATTTGTACACTGATTTGTCTGAAAGGGAGATTTTATGTTTGCGTAATTCTTGCACACGTATATAATGATACGTCTACATATGAAATGAAATTAAATGAATTAATGAAATGAAATGGAATGAATGAATGAATGAATGAAAAATACTTTATTAATCCCCAAAGGGAAATTCAATATTGTCGTATATAATATTAATTAATTAGAGGAGGTCTTGTTCTGGACGCTGCTGGCAGGAATGATCTTCTGTATCTTTCAGTCTTACAGCAGACCTGAAGAAGCCTCTCACTGAACACATTTTGTTGTTTCATCACTGTGTTGTGGAGAGGGTGTGAAGAATCCTCCATCATCTTCATCAGCTTGTGCAGCATTCTTCTTTGGACAATCAGCTCCAGCGGCTCCAGAGTTACTCCGAGCACAGAAGCAGCTTTCTGGATCAGTTTGTTGATTCTCTTCAAGTCTCTGGTTCTGATATATAATTTTTTATAGTGAAACATTTAATTTGTGAGGTTGAAGGTGAAAAAATTGCTTATAAAATATTCTTGTTTGTGCATTTTTAAAATTTGTGCATATGTGAAACTTTTGTCCGTGTTATTTCTAGATATTTGTGGGGTATTTTGTTGTGTGTGTTTGTGTTTATGTGGGCACATTTATAATCTGAACTTTCTCATTGAAATGATTTCATTGAACATACTTTTTGTATTATCTATTAATATTTATTTTTCATTCATTGTTTTTTTTTTTTGTAGAGGGTAGAGGAAGGAAAAGAAAAGGAGGAAGAAAGGAGGAAGGTTGGGGGTGAAGGGTTAAAGGAAAAGTTCCAACTGAGCTTTAAAAGCTGACTTATGGAGGAAAATGGTCTAATGTTAATGTTAAATAATTTCTTAGGGAATATATTTGACAATAACTACACTCAGTTAAAAAAAACGGTCCTAAATGTACCCTCAGGGGTAGAAAAGGTTGTTACTGGGGTAGTACCCTTAAAGGTACAGCTGTTTTACCCTCAGCAGTACAGTTTGTACCTAATAAAGACCAGACAGCTCCCAGAGGTCCAGTACTGGTCTCTAGAAGGTAGAAACTTCACTGTTAAGGGTAAAACAGCAGTATCTTTGAGGGTACTACCCCAGTAACAATCCTTTACACCCCTAAAGGTACATTTAGATACTCTATTCTGAGTGTAGTTATTGTCAAAAACAAGTTTATAAAAGTTTTGTTTTCCAGCCTAAGTCAACCATAATGCTCAGTGGGATGAAAGGAGGGGGTGCAGGGAAAAGGATGAAGGGTAAACGTGAGGGTTTCCTCACAGAGGTTTAGGTCAGAGGTCGGACTGAGCTGCAGTCTTTTTTGGTGACCTTGTGGAGTTTCTCTCTGGAAGAGTTCTGTTTTGTTTTCTCTCTAAGAACATCTCCAGAGTTGCCATCCGATCCATCAGGCTTTCTTTAAACTCTTCTTCTGGATCTTCTTCTGCGAGCGTCTCTGTCAGAGAGGATATCATCTCCAGAAGGCAAGACTTCTCAACGTCCCACTTCTGCCTCTGCTTCTCTAGATGTCTTCGGTTCTCCATCACAGATGTTCTCATGATGGATCCAGCTTGTTTCTGCTCAGCGAGGAGGTCCGATTCCTCCTGCTGCCACTGCTGCTGCTGGTCTTTAAAGCCTTGTTGGAGTCTCTCCAGTGAAGCATTCAGCTCTGATGTTTCCTTCTGTCTCTGGGCCAAGCAGGTCTCAGCTCTGGTTGTCCTGCTCCTCTCAGCTCTGAGAGCTGCTTCCAGCTGGCTGACTCTTCTGGAGACGTCTGCACGTTGCTGATCCTGTTTTTGTATCTCTACATACAGAACAGCCGCCTCCTTCTCAGCTGCAGATCTCTGACGCCTCATCTGCTCCTTGAGCTTCTCCACCTCCATCATCCGACTGCTTTTCTGCTCACCGTCTCTTTGTGGGTCTTGAAGTTGAGCTCCAGCTTGAGTCAGCTGTGTGTGGACTTGTGAAGCTTCCTCCTGTAGCTGAGCGAAGGAACTTTCAGCTACATCTCGTCTCATCTTCTCCTCTACGACGGCTGTTCTCAGGTTTTGCTTCTTCTGGGAAGCCACTGAATGTTTGATGGTGTTGATGTTCACCTGAGAGTGCAGCATCTTCAACTGATCCAGCAGCTCCTTGTTCTGTTGTTCTAGTTCAGAGATCTGTTGGTCCTTAGCATCCAAGGTTTGGTGGAACTGCTGCTCTGGGATCATGAGGAAACTCTGGGCTGGTTCTTCAGACTCCTCTGTCTCCGTGTCAGTGAGTAGAGCTGCCAGACCTGGATTTGGATCTGCAGCAGACTCTTCATATGGGGCATATAGGTGATAAGGGATAAGTCCGGGCTGGAGTCTTTTTGTTGGGGTTGGAACCACCACAGCAGGAATACCATCAGGAATGATGGACTCTGGTTCTGGTTCGTTGGAGGTCTCTGCACGCTGTGGCTGTTTAACTGGGGCCGGAGTCAGAGGTTTCCTCAGTGGAGGAAGTGGAGCCAGCACGGCAGATGAAGGGGCTGCTGCAGGCTGAGGTTTCTGGATGTTGGCTGAAATTTCAGCATTTTCACAAAAAACTCCAGCTGATGTGATTTCAGGACTGTTGGACTTCTCTGATGGCTGTAGCTCCGTTGTCATGGGAACCACAGGTTCAGTAGGGAGTCCAACGGGAGTTTCTGTCTTTAGATTAGATGGTATTGATGATGTCTCTTGATTCTCAGATTCTTTATCTGTGTCTGGAATCACAGATTGTGCCGGAATTTGGACCGGCTTGTTACATCCAGGTTCAGGCTGAGACAAAGATGCTGCAGCCTCTACTTCCTGGGTTTCTGCAGAACTTTCTGCAGGACCTTCGGGTAAATCCTTGTCTGGTGCAGATTCAGGATTGTTGGAGGTCTCTGCTGCATCTGCATCAGTTGTTGTGGCAGGAACCACAGGTTCAACAGTTTCTGTCCTCAGAGTTGCTTGTGTTGAGGTTTCCTGATTCTCCGACTCTCTTTCCTCTGATTCATGCTGGAGCTTCTGGCTGGGCTCCATACATGAAATCTTCTTGGCTCTTCTGCGACGCCGTCTCTTTGTTTGTTGTTTCACTGCTGGATTTTCAGACAGCGTATCACATCCAGGTTCAGGCTGAGACAAAGATGCTGCAGCCTCTGTTTCCTGGGTGTCTGCAGTAATCTCTGCAGTGTCTTTGGGTAACTCCATTGCTTGTGCGGGTCTAGGACTGCTAGACGTCTCTGATGGCTGTCGCTCCGTTTTCATGGGAACCACAGGTTCAGTAGGGAGTCCAACGGGGGTTTCTGTCTTTAGATTAGATGGTATTGATGATGTCTCTTGATTCTCAGAATCATCACATGGATCCGGAATCACAGATTGTGCCGGAATTTGGACCGGCTTGTTACATCCAGGTTCAGGCTGAGACAAAGATGCTGCAGCCTCTACTTCCTGGGTTTCTGCAGAACTTTCTGCAGGACCTTCGGGTAAATCCTTGTCTGGTGCAGATTCAGGATTGTTGGAGGTCTCTGCTGCATCTGCATCAGTTGTTGTGGCAGGAACCACAGGTTCAACAGTTTCTGTCCTCAGAGTTGTTTGTGTTGAGGTTTCCTGATGCTCCGACTCTCTTTCCTCTGATTCATGCTGGAGCTTCTGACTAGGCTCCATACATGAAATCTTCTTGGCTCTTCTGCGACGCCGTCTCTTTGTTTGTTGTTTCACTGCTGGATTTTCAGACAGCGTATCACATCCAGGTTCAGGCTGAGACAAAGATGCTGCAGCCTCTGTTTCCTGGGTGTCTGCAGTAATCTCTGCAGTGTCTTTGGGTAACTCCATTGCTTGTGCGGGTCTAGGACTGCTAGACTTCTCTGATGGCTGTCGCTCCGTTGTCATGGGAACCACAGGTTCAGTAGGGAGTCCAACAGGGGTTTCTGTCTTTAGATTAGATGGTATTGATGATGTCTCTTGATTCTCAGTTTCTTTATCTGTGTCTGGAATCACAGATTGTGCCGGAATTTGGACCGGCTTGTTACATCCAGGTTCAGGCTGAGACAAAGATGCTGCAGCCTCTACTTCCTGGGTTTCTGCAGAACTTTCTGCAGGACCTTCGGGTAAATCCTTGTCTGGTGCAGATTCAGGATTGTTGGAGGTCTCTGCTGCATCTGCATCAGTTGTTGTGGCAGGAACCACAGGTTCAACAGTTTCTGTCCTCAGAGTTGTTTGTGTTGAGGTTTCCTGATTCTCCGACTCTCTTTCCTCTGATTCATGCTGGAGCTTCTGGCTGGGCTCCATACATGAAATCTTCTTGGCTCTTCTACGACGCCGTCTCTTTGTTTGTTGTTTCACTGCTGGATTTTCAGACAGCGTATCACATCCAGGTTCAGGCTGAGACAAAGATGCTGCAGCCTCTGTTTCCTGGGTGTCTGCAGTAATCTCTGCAATTTTTTCAGGCAGGTTCATGGCTGAATTTTCTTCAGGGTTGCTGGAAGCCTCTGGATTCTCTGATTCTTCCTCTGTGTCTGGAATCACAGAGTTAGCAGGAAGCTGATCTGACACAACAGCTTGAGCTGCTGGCTGTGAAGGGGCTGGTGCAGGCTCTGGTTTCTGGTCTGCAGGAACCATTTTGCTGGCACTTTCTGGGACCTTCACAGTTTCTTGTTGAGTCACTTTGTCTGTCGTCTGCTTGGATAAATCAGTCCAAGTCTTAGTCAGCATGACTGCTGGAGTTCCAGTCTGGCTTTTCCCTGGTTTCTTACAAAGTTCAGACTCTGGATTTCTCTTCTTAATCTGGTCTTTGCGTGGGTCCCTTGTTGTTTTCTCCAGCGAGGGAAATTCCCCTTCAATCATTGTGCTAGGGATGCACTCATCTTTGTCCTGGCAGGAAGGTGGACAATACTGTCCAGCTTGCTCTTCGTTCTTTCCTTTCACAGATTCACGGCGAATCTTCCAGCTAGGCTGCATTCGTGAAAGCTTCTTGACTTTCATGCTGTGCCATCCCTGAATTTGTGGTTTTGCAGCTGGAGTTTCAGCCGGCATGTTACATGCAGGGTCAGGCTGTGACGGAGACGCTCCAGCCTGTATTCCCTGGCTATCAGCACAATATTCTGCTGTATCCTCATGTAAATCCGTGGCTGACTGGTCTTCTGGTCTAACTGAAGCTTGGATGCATACGGTTGACCAAGCAGACTTTTTCTTGGTGACTTTAAAAGTCGGTTTAACTTTCTCCATGTTGTTCTTCTGATCTGGTTCAGGATAATCTTCTTCACTGAATGGATAGCTAGAGACACACTCACCGTATTCCTGGAAATCAGGTGGAATGTAATCCAGGAATTCATCTTGGTGAAACTGGTCTAGTGGTTCATCGAAGTCATCTTGGAAAGATGAAAACCTGCCTTTCCTAGTGAGTGTGCTGTAAGTCTGATGTCTTCTGGCCATTGTGAAAATATGTATTCCTACGTTTATTTTCCAATGTGAGTTAATCTGACGTTACTAGTGATTCGTGTTGCGCTGTCAAACGACGGGACTAAACACTGAGATCGATTCTCTAGCTCTGAGTTCTGAGAGAATCTGGACTGGCTTTATAAAGATGTATGATGTTATATGATGTCACAAAGCGTCAAAGCAGGTAGATGACCCGCCTTATAGAATTATAGGAGCTGACTGGTGTTGCCTAGCAACACTATGCAAGGCAAGTTTACTTTTACATCACCTTTCATGAAGAAAACAATTTAAAAAAAAAAAAAGCATAAATAACACAAAATAGAAAAATCCCAATAAACATATATAATTATAAATAATTAAATCAAATCAAATTTTATTTCTAAAACACTTTTCATGTAATAAAAACACATGATAAGTGTTTTGACACCTTAAAAGATTAAGGTGTCATGTTTTTGAACAGAAGACATCTGGAAGCTGTCTGAGGAACTGAGGTCCACGAACGAGCATCTGAGTTCCCTGATAGAAATATATGTTGTGTTTGACTCTGTGTCTAAGTTCAATGCAAGTATTCAGCGGTATCAGTCATGTAGCTAGATATTTATTTTAGGGATTCTGCTGGATTTTCTTGTGGCGCAAATATCCCAAAAAAATATTCATTTGTGTTTCTACTTTGCTTTATGGCAACAAAGTATGATGACTGTTGCTCAGCAGTTTATCAGCAGATGTTAGCATGAACGACTAGTCAGCACTGTACCTATCAACATGTTAATGTTACCATAGTGACCAAAGCAGACTGACATTGCTGACCACATTTAATTTGATTATTCTCATATTTCTTTCACTATTATTTCTCTCACTTATTGAATGAATGAAGTCTTTTGCTTGTGAACATTGCACATTTGTACACTGATTTGTCTGAAAGGGAGATTTTATGTTTGCGTAATTCTTGCACACGTATATAATGATACGTCTACATATAAAATGAAATTAAATGAATTAATGAAATGAAATGGAATGAATGAATGAATGAATGAATGAATGAATGAATGAATGAATGAAAAATACTTTATTAATCCCCAAAGGGAAATTCAATATTGTCGTATATAATATTAATTAATTAGAGGAGGTCTTGTTCCGGACGCTGCTGGCAGGAATGATCTTCTGTATCTTTCAGTCTGGCATCGGACCTGAAGAAGCCTCTCACTGAACACATTTTGTTGTTTCATCACTGTGCTGTGGAGAGGGTGTGAAGAATCCTCCATCATCTTCATCAGCTTGTGCAGCATTCTTCTTTGGACAATCAGCTCCAGCGGCTCCAGAGTTACTCCGAGCACAGAAGCAGCTTTCTGGATCAGTTTGTTGATTCTCTTCAAGTCTCTGGTTCTGATATATAATTTTTTTAATAGCAAAACATTTAATTTGTGAGGTTGAAGGTAAAAACAAAAAATTGCTTATAAAATATTCTTGTTTGTGCATTTTTAAAATTTGTGCATATGTGAAACTTTTGTGCGTGTTATTTCTTGATATTTGTGGGTTAATTACAACATACATTAGTAGGCACCCGAGGTTACGCACCAAACAGTTTATATGATTTACAAACCATGTCTTTCACATTCAACTAGCCAAAGTTACACACAAATCAGTTTACAGTTTGCAAATTATGTATTACACACACAATAATATTTAGTAAATTTTCTCTCCATAAGTATCTGGATGTAACGATGTAATGAATCACATATATATAACTTTTTTTTATTTTGTTGCGTGTGTTTGTGTTTATGTGGGCACATTTATATTCTGAACTTTCTCATTGAAATGATTTCATTGAACATATTTTTTGTATTATCTATTAATATTTATTTTTCATTCATTGTTTTTTTTGTAGAGGGTAGAGGAAGGAAAAGAAAAGGAGGAAGAAAGGAGGAAGGTTGGGGGTGAAGGGTTAAAGGAAAAGTTCCAACTGAGCTTTAAAAGCTGTATTATGGAGGAAAATGGTCTAATGTTAATGTTAAATAATTTCTTAGTGAATATATTTGACAATAACTACACTCAGTTAAAAAAAAACGGTCCTAAATGTACCCTCAGGGGTAGAAAAGGTTGTTACTGGGGTAGTACCCTTAAAGGTACAACTGTTTGACCCTCAGCAGTACAGTTTGTACCTAATAAAGACCAGACAGCTCCCAGAGGTCCAGTACTGGTCTCTAGAAGGTAGAAACTTCACTGTTTAGGGTAAAACAGCAGTATCTTTGAGGGTACTACCCCAGTAACAATCCTTTACACCCCTAAAGGTACATTTAGATACTCTATTCTGAGTGTAGTTATTGTCAAAAACAAGTTTATAAAAGTTTTGTTTTCCAGCCTAAGTCAACCATAATGCTCAGTGGGATGAAAGGAGGGGGTGCAGGGAAAAGGATGAAGGGTAAACGTGAGGGTTTCCTCACAGAGGTTTAGGTCAGAGGTCGGACTGAGCTGCAGTCTTTTTTGGTGACCTTGTGGAGTTTCTCTCTGGAAGATTTCTGTTTTGTTTTCTCTCTAAGAACATCTCCAGAGTTGCCATCCGATCCATCAGGCTTTCTTTAAACTCTTCTTCTGGATCTTCTTCTGCGAGCGTCTCTGTCAGAGAGGATATCATCTCCAGAAGGCAAGACTTCTCAACGTCCCACTTCTGCCTCTGCTTCTCTAGATGTCTTCGGTTCTCCATCACAGATGTTCTCATGATGGATCCAGCTTGTTTCTGCTCAGCGAGGAGGTCCGATTCCTCCTGCTGCCACTGCTGCTGCTGGTCTTTAAAGCCTTGTTGGAGTCTCTCCAGTGAAGCATTCAGCTCTGATGTTTCCTTCTGTCTCTGGGCCAAGCAGGTCTCAGCTCTGGTTGTCCTGCTCCTCTCAGCTCTGAGAGCTGCTTCCAGCTGGCTGACTCTTCTGGAGACGTCTGCACGTTGCTGATCCTGTTTTTGTATCTCTACATACAGAACAGCCGCCTCCTTCTCAGCTGCAGATCTCTGACGCCTCATCTGCTCCTTGAGCTTCTCCACCTCCATCATCCGACTGCTTTTCTGCTCACCGTCTCTTTGTGGGTCTTGAAGTTGAGCTCCAGCTTGAGTCAGCTGTGTGTGGACTTGTGAAGCTTCCTCCTGTAGCTGAGCGAAGGAACTTTCAGCTACATCTCGTCTCATCTTCTCCTCTACGACGGCTGTTCTCAGGTTTTGCTTCTTCTGGGAAGCCACTGAATGTTTGATGGTGTTGATGTTCACCTGAGAGTGCAGCATCTTCAACTGATCCAGCAGCTCCTTGTTCTGTTGTTCTAGTTCGGAGATCTGTTGGTCCTTAGCATCCAAGGTTTGGTGGAACTGCTGCTCTGGGATCATGAGGAAACTCTGGGCTGGTTCTTCAGACTCCTCTGTCTCCGTGTCAGTGAGTAGAGCTGCCAGACCTGGATTTGGATCTGCAGCAGACTCTTCATATGGGGCATATAGGTGATAAGGGATAAGTCCGGGCTGGAGTCTTTTTGTTGGGGTTGGAACCACCACAGCAGGAATACCATCAGGAATGATGGACTCTGGTTCTGGTTCGTTGGAGGTCTCTGCACGCTGTGGCTGTTTAACTGGGGCCGGAGTCAGAGGTTTCCTCAGTGGAGGAAGTGGAGCCAGCACGGCAGATGAAGGGGCTGCTGCAGGCTGAGGTTTCTGGATGTTGGCTGAAATTTCAGCATTTTCACAAAAAACTCCAGCTGATGTGATTTCAGGACTGTTGGACTTCTCTGATGGCTGTAGCTCCGTTGTCATGGGAACCACAGGTTCAGTAGGGAGTCCAACGGGAGTTTCTGTCTTTAGATTAGATGGTATTGATGATGTCTCTTGATTCTCAGATTCTTTATCTGTGTCTGGAATCACAGATTGTGCCGGAATTTGGACCGGCTTGTTACATCCAGGTTCAGGCTGAGACAAAGATGCTGCAGCCTCTACTTCCTGGGTTTCTGCAGAACTTTCTGCAGGACCTTCGGGTAAATCCTTGGCTGGTGCAGATTCAGGATTGTTGGAGGTCTCTGCTGCATCTGCATCAGTTGTTGTGGCAGGAACCACAGGTTCAACAGTTTCTGTCCTCAGAGTTGTTTGTGTTGAGGTTTCCTGATTCTCCGACTCTCTTTCCTCTGATTCATGCTGGAGCTTCTGGCTGGGCTCCATACATGAAATCTTCTTGGCTCTTCTACGACGCCGTCTCTTTGTTTGTTGTTTCACTGCTGGATTTTCAGACAGCGTATCACATCCAGGTTCAGGCTGAGACAAAGATGCTGCAGCGTCTACTTCCTGGGTGTCTGCAGAACTTTCTGCAGTGTCTTTGGGTAACTCCATTGCTTGTGCGGGTCTAGGACTGCTAGACGTCTCTGATGGCTGTCGCTCCGTTTTCATGGGAACCACAGGTTCAGTAGGGAGTCCAACGGGGGTTTCTGTCTTTAGATTAGATGGTATTGATGGTGTCTCTTGATTCTCAGAATCATCACATGGATCCGGAATCACAGATTGTGCCGGAATTTGGACCGGCTTGTTACATCCAGGTTCAGGCTGAGACAAAGATGCTGCAGCCTCTACTTCCTGGGTTTCTGCAGAACTTTCTGCAGGACCTTCGGGTAAATCCTTGTCTGGTGCAGATTCAGGATTGTTGGAGGTCTCTGCTGCATCTGCATCAGTTGTTGTGGCAGGAACCACAGTTTCAACAGTTTCTGTCCTCAGAGTTGTTTGTGTTGAGGTTTCCTGATGCTCCGACTCTCTTTCCTCTGATTCATGCTGGAGCTTCTGACTAGGCTCCATACATGAAATCTTCTTGGCTCTTCTACGACGCCGTCTCTTTGTTTGTTGTTTCACTGCTGGATTTTCAGACAGCGTATCACATCCAGGTTCAGGCTGAGACAAAGATGCTGCAGCCTCTGTTTCCTGGGTGTCTGCAGTAATCTCTGCAGTGTCTTTGGGTAACTCCATTGCTTGTGCGGGTCTAGGACTGCTAGACGTCTCTGATGGCTGTCGCTCCGTTGTCATGGGAACCACAGGTTCAGTAGGGAGTCCAACAGGGGTTTCTGTCTTTAGATTAGATGGTATTGATGATGTCTCTTGATTCTCAGTTTCTTTATCTGTGTCTGGAATCACAGATTGTGCCGGAATTTGGACCGGCTTGTTACATCCAGGTTCAGGCTGAGACAAAGATGCTGCAGCCTCTACTTCCTGGGTTTCTGCAGAACTTTCTGCAGGACCTTCGGGTAAATCCTTGGCTGGTGCAGATTCAGGATTGTTGGAGGTCTCTGCTGCATCTGCATCAGTTGTTGTGGCAGGAACCACAGGTTCAACAGTTTCTGTCCTCAGAGTTGTTTGTGTTGAGGTTTCCTGATGCTCCGACTCTCTTTCCTCTGATTCATGCTGGAGCTTCTGGCTAGGCTCCATACATGAAATCTTCTTGGCTCTTCTACGACGCCGTCTCTTTGTTTGTTGTTTCACTGCTGGATTTTCAGACAGCGTATCACATCCAGGTTCAGGCTGAGACACAGATGCTGCAGCCTCTGTTTCCTGGGTGTCTGCAGTAATCTCTGCAATTTTTTCAGGCAGGTTCATGGCTGAATTTTCTTCAGGGTTGCTGGAAGCCTCTGGATTCTCTGATTCTTCCTCTGTGTCTGGAATCACAGAGTTAGCAGGAAGCTGATCTGACACAACAGCTTGAGCTGCTGGCTGTGAAGGGGCTGGTGCAGGCTCTGGTTTCTGGTCTGCAGGAACCATTTTGCTGGCACTTTGTGGGACCTTCACAGTTTCTTGTTGAGTCACTTTGTCTGTCGTCTGCTTGGATAAATCAGTCCAAGTCTTGGTCAGCATGACTGCTGGAGTTCCAGTCTGGCTTTTCCCTGGTTTCTTACAAAGTTCAGACTCTGGATTTCTCTTCTTAATCTGGTCTTTGCGTGGGTCCCTTGTTGTTTTCTCCAGCGAGGGAAATTCCCCTTCAATCATTGTGCTAGGGATGCACTCATCTTTGTCCTGGCAGGAAGGTGGACAATACTGTCCAGCTTGCTCTTCGTTCTTTCCTTTCACAGATTCACGGCGAATCTTCCAGCTAGGCTGCATTCGTGAAAGCTTCTTGACTTTCATGCTGTGCCATCCCTGAATTTGTGGTTTTGCAGCTGGAGTTTCAGCCGGCATGTTACATGCAGGGTCAGGCTGTGACGGAGACGCTCCAGCCTGTATTCCCTGGCTATCAGCACAATATTCTGCTGTATCCTCATGTAAATCCGTGGCTGACTGGTCTTCTGGTCTAACTGAAGCTTGGATGCATACGGTTGACCAAGCAGACTTTTTCTTGGTGACTTTAAAAGTCGGTTTAACTTTCTCCATGTTGTTCTTCTGATCTGGTTAAGGATAATCTTCAACACTGAATGGATAGCTAGAGACACACTCACCGTATTCCTGGAAATCAGGTGGAATGTAATCCAGGAATTCATCTTGGTGAAACTGGTCTAGTGGTTCATCGAAGTCATCTTGGAAAGATGAAAACCTGCCTTTCCTAGTGAGTGTGCTGTAAGTCTGATGTCTTCTGGCCATTGTGAAAATATGTATTCCTACGTTTATTTTCCAATGTGAGTTAATCTGACGTTACTAGTGATTCGTGTTGCGCTGTCAAACGACGGGACTAAACACTGAGATCGATTCTCTAGCTCTGAGTTCTGAGAGAATCTGGACTGGCTTTATAAAGATGTATGATGTTATATGATGTCACAAAGCGTCAAAGCAGGTAGATGACCCGCCTTGTAGAATTATAGGAGCTGACTGGTGTTGCCTAGCAACACTATGCAAGGCAAGTTTACTTTTACATCACCTTTCATGAAGAAAACAATTAAAAAAAAAAAAAAAAAAGCATAAATAACACAAAATAGAAAAATCCCAATAAACATATATAATTATAAATAATCAAATCAAATCAAATTTTATTTCTAAAACACTTTTCATGTAATAAAAACACATGATAAGTGTTTTGACACCTTAAAAGATTAAGGTGTCATGTTTTTGAACAGAAGACATCTGGAAGCTGTCTGAGGAACTGAGGTCCACGAACGAGCATCTGAGTTCCCTGATAGAAATATATGTTGTGTTTGACTCTAAGTTCAATGCAAGTATTCAGCGGTATCAGTCATGTAGCTAGATATTTATTTTAGGGATTCTGCTGGATTTGCTTGTGGCGCAAATATCCCAAAAAAATATTCATTTGTGTTTCTACTTTACTTTATGGCAACAAAGTATGATGACTGTTGCTCAGCAGTTTATCAGCAGATGTTAGCATGAACGACTAGTCAGCACTGTACCTATCAACATGTTAATGTTACCATAGTGACCAAAGCAGACTGACATTGCTGACCACATTTAATTTGATTATTCTCATATTTCTTTCACTATTATTTCTCTCACTTATTGAATGAATGAAGTCTTTTGCTTGTGAACATTGCACATTTGTACACTGATTTGTCTGAAAGGGAGATTTTATGTTTGCGTAATTCTTGCACACGTATATAATGATACGTCTACATATGAAATGAAATTAAATGAATTAATGAAATGAAATGGAATGAATGAATGAATGAATGAATGAATGAATGAATGAAAAATACTTTATTAATCCCCAAAGGGAAATTCAATATTGTCGTATATAATATTAATTAATTAGAGGAGGTCTTGTTCTGGACGCTGCTGGCAGGAATGATCTTCTGTATCTTTCAGTCTGGCATCGGACCTGAAGAAGCCTCTCACTGAACACATTTTGTTGTTTCATCACTGTGCTGTGGAGAGGGTGTGAAGAATCCTCCATCATCTTCATCAGCTTGTGCAGCATTCTTCTTTGGACAATCAGCTCCAGCGGCTCCAGAGTTACTCCGAGCACAGAAGCAGCTTTCTGGATCAGTTTGTTGATTCTCTTCAAGTCTCTGGTTCTGATATATAATTTTTTTAATAGCAAAACATTTAATTTGTGAGGTTGAAGGTAAAAACAAAAAATTGCTTATAAAATATTCTTGTTTGTGCATTTTTAAAATTTGTGCATATGTGAAACTTTTGTGCGTGTTATTTCTTGATATTTGTGGGTTAATTACAACATACATTAGTAGGCACCCGAGGTTACGCACCAAACAGTTTATATGATTTACAAACCATGTCTTTCACATTCAACTAGCCAAAGTTACACACAAATCAGTTTACAGTTTGCAAATTATGTATTACACACACAATAATATTTAGTAAATTTTCTCTCCATAAGTATCTGGATGTAACGATGTAATGAATCACATATATATAACTTTTTTTTATTTTGTTGCGTGTGTTTGTGTTTATGTGGGCACATTTATATTCTGAACTTTCTCATTGAAATGATTTCATTGAACATATTTTTTGTATTATCTATTAATATTTATTTTTCATTCATTGTTTTTTTTGTAGAGGGTAGAGGAAGGAAAAGAAAAGGAGGAAGAAAGGAGGAAGGTTGGGGGTGAAGGGTTAAAGGAAAAGTTCCAACTGAGCTTTAAAAGCTGTATTATGGAGGAAAATGGTCTAATGTTAATGTTAAATAATTTCTTAGTGAATATATTTGACAATAACTACACTCAGTTAAAAAAAAACGGTCCTAAATGTACCCTCAGGGGTAGAAAAGGTTGTTACTGGGGTAGTACCCTTAAAGGTACAACTGTTTGACCCTCAGCAGTACAGTTTGTACCTAATAAAGACCAGACAGCTCCCAGAGGTCCAGTACTGGTCTCTAGAAGGTAGAAACTTCACTGTTTAGGGTAAAACAGCAGTATCTTTGAGGGTACTACCCCAGTAACAATCCTTTACACCCCTAAAGGTACATTTAGATACTCTATTCTGAGTGTAGTTATTGTCAAAAACAAGTTTATAAAAGTTTTGTTTTCCAGCCTAAGTCAACCATAATGCTCAGTGGGATGAAAGGAGGGGGTGCAGGGAAAAGGATGAAGGGTAAACGTGAGGGTTTCCTCACAGAGGTTTAGGTCAGAGGTCGGACTGAGCTGCAGTCTTTTTTGGTGACCTTGTGGAGTTTCTCTCTGGAAGATTTCTGTTTTGTTTTCTCTCTAAGAACATCTCCAGAGTTGCCATCCGATCCATCAGGCTTTCTTTAAACTCTTCTTCTGGATCTTCTTCTGCGAGCGTCTCTGTCAGAGAGGATATCATCTCCAGAAGGCAAGACTTCTCAACGTCCCACTTCTGCCTCTGCTTCTCTAGATGTCTTCGGTTCTCCATCACAGATGTTCTCATGATGGATCCAGCTTGTTTCTGCTCAGCGAGGAGGTCCGATTCCTCCTGCTGCCACTGCTGCTGCTGGTCTTTAAAGCCTTGTTGGAGTCTCTCCAGTGAAGCATTCAGCTCTGATGTTTCCTTCTGTCTCTGGGCCAAGCAGGTCTCAGCTCTGGTTGTCCTGCTCCTCTCAGCTCTGAGAGCTGCTTCCAGCTGGCTGACTCTTCTGGAGACGTCTGCACGTTGCTGATCCTGTTTTTGTATCTCTACATACAGAACAGCCGCCTCCTTCTCAGCTGCAGATCTCTGACGCCTCATCTGCTCCTTGAGCTTCTCCACCTCCATCATCCGACTGCTTTTCTGCTCACCGTCTCTTTGTGGGTCTTGAAGTTGAGCTCCAGCTTGAGTCAGCTGTGTGTGGACTTGTGAAGCTTCCTCCTGTAGCTGAGCGAAGGAACTTTCAGCTACATCTCGTCTCATCTTCTCCTCTACGACGGCTGTTCTCAGGTTTTGCTTCTTCTGGGAAGCCACTGAATGTTTGATGGTGTTGATGTTCACCTGAGAGTGCAGCATCTTCAACTGATCCAGCAGCTCCTTGTTCTGTTGTTCTAGTTCGGAGATCTGTTGGTCCTTAGCATCCAAGGTTTGGTGGAACTGCTGCTCTGGGATCATGAGGAAACTCTGGGCTGGTTCTTCAGACTCCTCTGTCTCCGTGTCAGTGAGTAGAGCTGCCAGACCTGGATTTGGATCTGCAGCAGACTCTTCATATGGGGCATATAGGTGATAAGGGATAAGTCCGGGCTGGAGTCTTTTTGTTGGGGTTGGAACCACCACAGCAGGAATACCATCAGGAATGATGGACTCTGGTTCTGGTTCGTTGGAGGTCTCTGCACGCTGTGGCTGTTTAACTGGGGCCGGAGTCAGAGGTTTCCTCAGTGGAGGAAGTGGAGCCAGCACGGCAGATGAAGGGGCTGCTGCAGGCTGAGGTTTCTGGATGTTGGCTGAAATTTCAGCATTTTCACAAAAAACTCCAGCTGATGTGGTTTCAGGACTGTTGGACTTCTCTGATGGCTGTAGCTCCGTTGTCATGGGAACCACAGGTTCAGTAGGGAGTCCAACGGGAGTTTCTGTCTTTAGATTAGATGGTATTGATGATGTCTCTTGATTCTCAGATTCTTTATCTGTGTCTGGAATCACAGATTGTGCCGGAATTTGGACCGGCTTGTTACATCCAGGTTCAGGCTGAGACAAAGATGCTGCAGCCTCTACTTCCTGGGTTTCTGCAGAACTTTCTGCAGGACCTTCGGGTAAATCCTTGGCTGGTGCAGATTCAGGATTGTTGGAGGTCTCTGCTGCATCTGCATCAGTTGTTGTGGCAGGAACCACAGGTTCAACAGTTTCTGTCCTCAGAGTTGTTTGTGTTGAGGTTTCCTGATTCTCCGACTCTCTTTCCTCTGATTCATGCTGGAGCTTCTGGCTGGGCTCCATACATGAAATCTTCTTGGCTCTTCTACGACGCCGTCTCTTTGTTTGTTGTTTCACTGCTGGATTTTCAGACAGCGTATCACATCCAGGTTCAGGCTGAGACAAAGATGCTGCAGCGTCTACTTCCTGGGTGTCTGCAGAACTTTCTGCAGTGTCTTTGGGTAACTCCATTGCTTGTGCGGGTCTAGGACTGCTAGACGTCTCTGATGGCTGTCGCTCCGTTTTCATGGGAACCACAGGTTCAGTAGGGAGTCCAACGGGGGTTTCTGTCTTTAGATTAGATGGTATTGATGGTGTCTCTTGATTCTCAGAATCATCACATGGATCCGGAATCACAGATTGTGCCGGAATTTGGACCGGCTTGTTACATCCAGGTTCAGGCTGAGACAAAGATGCTGCAGCCTCTACTTCCTGGGTTTCTGCAGAACTTTCTGCAGGACCTTCGGGTAAATCCTTGTCTGGTGCAGATTCAGGATTGTTGGAGGTCTCTGCTGCATCTGCATCAGTTGTTGTGGCAGGAACCACAGTTTCAACAGTTTCTGTCCTCAGAGTTGTTTGTGTTGAGGTTTCCTGATGCTCCGACTCTCTTTCCTCTGATTCATGCTGGAGCTTCTGACTAGGCTCCATACATGAAATCTTCTTGGCTCTTCTACGACGCCGTCTCTTTGTTTGTTGTTTCACTGCTGGATTTTCAGACAGCGTATCACATCCAGGTTCAGGCTGAGACAAAGATGCTGCAGCCTCTGTTTCCTGGGTGTCTGCAGTAATCTCTGCAGTGTCTTTGGGTAACTCCATTGCTTGTGCGGGTCTAGGACTGCTAGACGTCTCTGATGGCTGTCGCTCCGTTGTCATGGGAACCACAGGTTCAGTAGGGAGTCCAACAGGGGTTTCTGTCTTTAGATTAGATGGTATTGATGATGTCTCTTGATTCTCAGATTCTTTATCTGTGTCTGGAATCACAGATTGGGCCGGAATTTGGACCGGCTTGTTACATCCAGGTTCAGGCTGAGACAAAGATGCTGCAGCCTCTACTTCCTGGGTTTCTGCAGAACTTTCTGCAGGACCTTCCGGTAAATCCTTGTCTGGTGCAGATTCAGGATTGTTGGAGGTCTCTGCTGCATCTGCATCAGTTGTTGTGGCAGGAACCACAGTTTCAACAGTTTCTGTCCTCAGAGTTGTTTGTGTTGAGGTTTCCTGATTCTCCGACTCTCTTTCCTCTGATTCATGCTGGAGCTTCTGGCTGGGCTCCATACATGAAATCTTCTTGGCTCTTCTACGACGCCGTCTCTTTGTTTGTTGTTTCACTGCTGGATTTTCAGACAGCGTATCACATCCAGGTTCAGGCTGAGACACAGATGCTGCAGCCTCTACTTCCTGGGTGTCTGCAGTAATCTCTGCAATTTTTTCAGGCAGGTTCATGGCTGAATTTTCTTCAGGGTTGCTGGAAGCCTCTGGATTCTCTGATTCTTCCTCTGTGTCTGGAATCACAGAGTTAGCAGGAAGCTGATCTGACACAACAGCTTGAGCTGCTGGCTGTGAAGGGGCTGGTGCAGGCTCTGGTTTCTGGTCTGCAGGAACCATTTTGCTGGCACTTTCTGGGACCTTCACAGTTTCTTGTTGAGTCACTTTGTCTGTCGTCTGCTTGGATAAATCAGTCCAAGTCTTGGTCAGCATGACTGCTGGAGTTCCAGTCTGGCTTTTCCCTGGTTTCTTACAAAGTTCAGACTCTGGATTTCTCTTCTTAATCTGGTCTTTGCGTGGGTCCCTTGTTGTTTTCTCCAGCGAGGGAAATTCCCCTTCAATCATTGTGCTAGGGATGCACTCATCTTTGTCCTGGCAGGAAGGTGGACAATACTGTCCAGCTTGCTCTTCGTTCTTTCCTTTCACAGATTCACGGCGAATCTTCCAGCTAGGCTGCATTCGTGAAAGCTTCTTGACTTTCATGCTGTGCCATCCCTGAATTTGTGGTTTTGCAGCTGGAGTTTCAGCCGGCATGTTACATGCAGGGTCAGGCTGTGACGGAGACGCTCCAGCCTGTATTCCCTGGCTATCAGCACAATATTCTGCTGTATCCTCATGTAAATCCGTGGCTGACTGGTCTTCTGGTCTAACTGAAGCTTGGATGCATACGGTTGACCAAGCAGACTTTTTCTTGGTGACTTTAAAAGTCGGTTTAACTTTCTCCATGTTGTTCTTCTGATCTGGTTCAGGATAATCTTCATCACTGAATGGATAGCTAGAGACACACTCACCGTATTCCTGGAAATCAGGTGGAATGTAATCCAGGAATTCATCTTGGTGAAACTGGTCTAGTGGTTCATCGAAGTCATCTTGGAAAGATGAAAACCTGCCTTTCCTAGTGAGTGTGCTGTAAGTCTGATGTCTTCTGGCCATTGTGAAAATATGTATTCCTACGTTTATTTTCCAATGTGAGTTAATCTGACGTTACTAGTGATTCGTGTTGCGCTGTCAAACGACGGGACTAAACACTGAGATCGATTCTCTAGCTCTGAGTTCTGAGAGAATCTGGACTGGCTTTATAAAGATGTATGATGTTATATGATGTCACAAAGCGTCAAAGCAGGTAGATGACCCGCCTTATAGAATTATAAAACTGACTGGTGTTGCCTAGCAACACTAGGCATGGCAAGTTTACTCTTACATCAACTTTCATGTACAAGACAATTCAGTGCTTTAAACATTAAAAATTTTGTTGATGTTGTAAAAAAAAAAAAAGCATAAAAGACAACACAAATAACAAAATCCCATTAAAACATATTTTATTACAAATAATGAAATCAAATCAAATTTGATTTCTAAAGCACTTTTCATGTGTTAAAAACACATGAAAAGTGCTTTAAAACATCCCACAACCCCTCCCCCCACCATAGACACTCATACATACACACACACATCCAGGTATATAAACACACAGATGAATATGTATCATAAAAATATTGAAATTTAAAGTTGTTGCTGATCCCTAAGTCAGTGAACAACATCTCAAGGGGTTACCTGCACCAGATGCTGCCAACAGCCCCATGCCAGAGCATCTCTACACAAGTCATAGCCCAGCCAGAGCCAATAGCAGCCCCTATGCAGGCGGCCCTGATTGAGGAACACTGGAAACATGGTTTAAAGATAACAAATTACTTAGGCTAAGAACATAAATTAAAGAAATTATTAAATAAGTAGATAAAAACTAAAATAAAATAAAATAAAATAAAAAATAAATAAAATTAAAATAAAATAAAACAAAGCCCTGTTATGGACTAGCAAACTGTCCAGTGTGTACCCCGACTCTTACCCGAAGATTGTTGGGATAGGCTCCAGCGTCCCTGCGACCCTTAATCGAACTAAGCAGTTTGGATGATGAATGAAAATAGAATAAAATAAAATAGAATAAAATAAATACATAGGTCTTGAGCTTAAAAATATGAAAACTCTATGGCCTTCAGGTCCTCCAGCAGATCATTCCATGAACAGGGGCCACAATACTGGAATCATCCATCATTGTTGGTCCGGGTTTTAATTTTTGGAATTATCAAAGGGCCGGTGTGGAAGGATCTCAGGGTCCAAGAGGGCTTGTATGGTAAAAGGGATTCAGAAAGACAAGAAGGTCCAAGACCCCTAAAGCATTTAAAAACCATTAAAAGAACCTTAAAATCAACCCAAAAACACTCAGTGGGCCAATGCAGGGAGCCAAAAGCATGATTACTGTGCAGATGTCATGCATAGGTGCACAAGCAACCCTGAGCCCTCGTGTTCTTCAAAATTTCTGCTTATTATCCATTTTTCACCCTGATTTTTAACTTGAACTCATTGTGCAGCTTCAACTCAAGCCCCAAAGAGTTATATGAACATGTTCATCTCACTCGGTAGAAGTGTGCTTTGATTGTTGCTCTTCATAACTCTTCTGGTTTGTTTTTAAATCAGAAATAATTGGATTTTTTCCCTTCTGAAACGAGCAGGGTTTTGATAAAATGAGTGAAAAACCAAGCCGTATTGGTAATATCTGCAGATAAATCAGACCGGATATCCCTTATGTTATTTTAAAGTGATCAGATGAGCTTTCCGTCTCTCGACATTGCAAAGTGATCTCCACCAAAGGCATTGGTGTTGGGAACAACGTGAACTTAATGTCTACAGAACACAAGCCTCCATGTTCTCCAAACATGTGCCACAGTCTCTTGTTCTCCATGTTATCGTTCATAAAGATCTGCATTGATTCCACTGTGAAGTCTGTAACACAGTTGTAATTAGCCAGAGCGTCCAGACTGGACCACATCTGTGGAAATATGAACCAAATCATATTTTCGGACAGCTTTTAAATGCACTTCAGATTAGATCAGCTCGATCTCTGCGTGTTTCTTTTTATTGTTCTATCTAAAAACCAATCTGGATACTATCTGGATAGCCAAAAACTGATTTGAGTCTGCGGTGGGAGCATTGGGTTTTTCAGAATAGCCTTCTGTGTGTTCCCACCCGCACAGTGTCAGTGTGTCATTGTGTGTCTCTGCTCTCTCCCACAAATTGCTGGCCTGTCTGTCTGTGTTTCCATCTGCCTCCATCCATCCGTCTTGATGCCTGTCCAACGAATCATCAGGGTACATCAATCCCTCACTCATCCCGTTTGTCGCTCTTTCTCTGACTGTTTGTTTTGTTCACTTTGTCACCGTGTCAGCCTCTCTGTCACTTTATCTCTGTTTCTCTTCATCCATTCATCAGTCTGTCTATCCGTTTGCTGGAAACCTGATTCCACCAGATGGTTTGCATCTGCAGATATTCACACATTTTTGAAGTCAAGTTTATTTGTAGATTCTCTGCTTTTTAACACAGTCTGTGCTACATTTCTAATATTAATTTACTCTCCAACTTTCTGTGTGTGTTTGTTGAATGAATAGGGAAGTGAATGTAACACGCTCTGTGGGAAGTTAAAGAGTAATCAGCCAGTATTCTCATTGGGACACTTACTGAACATGGGAAAGTGAATCCACTTGCTCTAATTGGTCTTTACTCAACCACAACTCCACACTCACGCTCAGGGACTTGTCCTGTGCTCCTGCTTGGCATGGAGGTTTCCTGTTAAACACACTGTACATACCTGGGGTGATTTATGCAACTCATAGGAGAGTTTATTATTATATACAATCATTTGTGAAAGAAGTTAAACTCGGTATAATATATCAGAACGCATCAATATATCGGAACATAAGAAAAATGATCTGGTACACATCAGATCTTAGAAACATAATTAAACCAAAGCACATGAAGTCTTAAATCGTGGCATTAATTATTTAATATAGTCTAAGCCAAAATGCAGAAGTGGTGCTGAGTAAACCCATGATTCAGTAGCTTGTAGAAACCAACTTAATCAGCATGTTAAAATTTGTTTATTAGCATTAAACATAAGTGGCTAAATTGAAACCATGTTGTGGAGAAAGGTAAGGAATGAAGAGCTCAGCAGTTTGAGTATGTAAATTATTCCAACACAGGTGTAGAGAGGACATTGCAAACTCCAAAAACTTCCTCTGTTGGAAAGCCCGATCATTTCCTTTATAACTGTACATCTGTGGGATGAGCAGCAGAGTTGAAACTTGCCATGTTTTCTCTGCCAAACATCTTATTGTGTTGTGGACTTTCGTTCAAGCTTCTGGTACCTCGGGTGTTGACAGTCTGACGCTTTATTAGCAGCTCCTGCAGCAGAGGTCAGCTGGGATTGTTGGGTCAAAGTGGGGAGAGTATGTCATACTGGTTGCTGCGATGACAGGGTAAAAGTCTCCAGCGGAGGCAGTATGATGGTGTGGGGCAGCGTCTCCCACACTGGTCAAACAATGCTTGTCATTCTCAGTGTAGAGTGACTGCTTCCACAGAGCGGCTTTATCAGTAACTATCTCTAGAATTTGTAAGTGAAGATGATGTAACAGCCTGTCTGCAGTCCTGTTCTCAACCCCGTTGAACAGTAGTGGGATCAGGATGGGCAGGTGCCAGAATTACCAGAACAACCACATTGGCTGACTGGTGACAAAAGCTGGGAGAGTTAGAAAAGCTCTGTGAGAGCGCAGACCTCCACCAAGCAGCTCATTTCCACCCATATTGTGATTCCCGGCTTGTTTTCTTCCCAAGTTCTTTTTATATGCATTGACGATTAGATTCCTAGATTAATTAAAAATGAATCCACAGTGTCTTGGCTATATTATGATGTTTGTTGCAGGTTTATATATTGATTTGTTCTGTTGCAGTGATGAAAAGATCCCGTTAGTTTTCCCGTTCGGGATGGTAGTATCCAGGATTTTGCCAGGATCCAGATCAGGTCGTTATCTTGTAAACCTGTTAGGAACTTCTGGATTTTTTGGCCAAACACCCTGACCATTTACTGTGGAGTTATGTGGATATATACTGAAAATTAACCTCTCACAATAATAAAAAAAAATCCTTTAAACATTTCCTGGATCCAGATTGTGATCCAGATTATTCCCAAAATTTAATGGATTGTAAATTAGACCAAGACCCTTTATCAGAAAAACATGTGTTGTGACTTAATTGAAGAATGATATAAGTGTTGATGACCATTCTTAATTCATGGGTTTATTCATAGAGGTTTAAGTTAAATATTTGACTGAAATAATTTGATGATTTAATCGTTAGAAAAAATGAATCTGTTCCAGAGCTTGGAAATAGGTTAGTGCGCCCAGATTTGCTTATGAGAACTTCATTACCCACAAGGCATATGGGTCAGGAACGCTTTTGTTTCTATGGTTTCCTTTTGGCGCAAACAGGAAGTAGTGATGAATATAACAAGGTGAAGTTGAGTCGAAGATTTTCTCTGTACCTGTGCTCTAAGAGTTCACTAAACAAACGTTCAACCGCAAGCCAGAGTTTCGTCTCACCCTTTTTTTTCTTGATGCAAATCACTTGCACTGCAATAACATAGTTAAAAATACGTCCAGTTTTTTTTGTGTAAAGTTGCTGACTTACAGACAGACAAAAAGAGAAAGAAACGGGCAGATAAATGTCAGTGAAAGCATCACCTCCACCCCCTCTTTGGTGGAGGAAGAGGTGTATAATCCAAGTCCCATAAAGTAAAAGTCCTGCCATGTTTTTGAATCTACCTTTGCATTTAGAACAGGTGTTTTCACTCACAGGCTCATACCTTTCAGTGAACCTGGAGCTGGTTTAGTAACTGGCGGGAACAGCTGCAGGACAGGACTTTTACTGTACGGCACCTGGATTATAAACCTCTGGTTGGAGGTGATAATGGGATGCCATCCCAGTGCAAGAGGAAAATGTTCCAGGCTATTGTGGCTGTGTATGTTTCCTCTGCATGCTGCTGAGGCCTCTGATTGTTTAATGAATACACTGGTAAATAGTCAATATGTCTTGTTTCTTCAGACTTCAGACTCATGCAATCCAATAGACCCCAAACAAGAACAAAAATCAGGATAAGCTCTTTAGCTTTGGCAAGTTTTTTCAGGGGTTAAACCAACATACTTAGCTCCCTGCTCATCCCACAAATGTGGCTCCATTTAAAAGGGAAATAAAAAGGCATTTCAGAAGTGTAAGATTTATCACCAAGAAGCATTATTACAATAAAAAAATAATCCACCAAATACAAATGTCCTTACTTTTTGTGCTAAGTATCCTACAAACCAAAAAAATGTTCACTTAAATAACCAAATAAGCATTTAAAATGACAACATAATCCCTGGAGACACGCTGCTAGCATAACTTAACATGAACAAGATGCATTATGTGCAATTTATTGGTAAGAAAAGGTTTTTTGCCACTAGATCTATACATTGACATTCATCCATTGCTGTCTCTACTGAAGCTCTGCGTGTCCAATCTTCCCCTCTCTCCTTTTCTTTCTGCTTTAAGAGCAACTGAAGCAGAGACCACTAACAGTCCAGCTTGTTAGCCAGCAGAATATTATGTGCTGGTAGAAGACAAGCAGCAGTTTAATCCCCACTGTCTCATCCCAGCTGCATCGCAGCCAAAGCTGACATGCAGAGGAACTGAAGCACATGTGACACAGCTCTGTTTACTGAGAAGCACAGAGCCACCTTTACACAGAGACAAAAAACATAACCGGTGCAAAGCTGCACGCTACGGTTTACATATACGTATAAACAAAACAAGGATTATCATCTGTATTTTTATTACTGCACAAAAACTCATGGCGTTATACACTCTTTCAAGGAAAATCTACATTTAAAAGGTACATACAGTATCTCTACCCCCTCTACCCTCTGCCACTGTGTTCAGTTTGTCTCCATCAATCTCATAGTAGCAAGGCGTGGACTGGCAAGAAGCTCGACATTGCTCTGTAATCTTCTCTTAATGTGCTGCACTCTAAGCCTCAGTGAAGCCATTTGGAGTGACTGTGAGTAGACGGAGCTTTCTCCTGTGTTATCTGAACAAGAGATACTAATGGGTCTATCAATTAGACAAAGTCCAATAACTGCATGCCTGCAATCACCTTAAAAAGAACTGCAGCAATGTGATTGTGATTACTGTTGTTAATGAGTACATGCTGCACCTGCACACATACATGCATATGCTTGTGTGTTCAGGTTTTATAATAGATGTAACTGTGCGATCCTGTATATGGTCCGTGTTGTCCACTAATATCACGGATGAGTCCAGTAAGAGTTTAATACATTATATGTGCCTGCATTTTTTTTTTCCTCTAAAAACAAGTCCTCCACTTAATGACTAGTTACATGTAAATAACTCCAATCAGACAAAGAAATTTGTGCAAACAGGGCTGTGACACATTGTGTATTATTGAATTGCACTGTATATATTATATCTCAGTCTTTGGACAACATGTCTTGCACCTGTTTATTTATATATATGAATCTGTGTGCATTTGTTTTAATGGCCATCCTAACGGATTTGGGAAAATTTTCCATTTCTCAATTTTGTAGAGTAATTTTTTTTTTTAATGTAATATTTTTGCAAAGCTCAATACTCTGCACCTACCTTAAATTCTACAATCTGCTTACTGCTGCAACCTGCAGCTGTAACCGGCAGCATACACTGGTCATTACTTTGAGTTATGTGAAAGGAAACATATGACAGTAAAAGGCAGCAGAAAACCTCTTCTTTCTAAAACCAACATGGCCGGACAGTTTACGGTTAAAAAGTTGTGTTTGAACAAATAAATCGGCTTCAGTAGTCGTGTTCTTTAAGCCAAAGATGAGATCATAATGTACAGAACCATTAAAAACAAATTAGAACAGAAGTGCACAAAAAAGCATCATAGCAACAGTAAAGCATGGTGGTGGAAGGAGGATGATTTGGGCTTTAGTGCAGAACCTGTACATCTTGCATTGACAAGTATTTTAGAGTCAATGTGAAGTCGTCTGTCTGACAGTTAAAGCTCGGTTGACCGAGACAATGTTGAAAAACCACCTTAACAAATCTACGACTGAAAAAGGAAAACAGTAAATGAAATTCTGCAGCGTTCTCAGTAAAGTGAAACGACATTGTAAAGGAAGAGGATTAAAGAAAATGTCAAAGAGAATGTTCTGAATGTGATTAATTCAAGTTGTTGCTGCTTAAAAACTCTTGTAAACTAGAAGGACTCGTGTCGCAAATGGAATATTTTAAAGCCACAAACATCACAAACAAAATGAAATTAAACTTCGCATTCAGAGATGGAAAATAGACACTAAACACTAAACAAATCAATTGGTTTCACTCGGTGAGTAAGTGTGTGTGAAACTCAATTCAGATATTGCTTTGAAACTGACTTATCAGACATAAAGTCAACAAGTCCTGATGAAGCCGACTGGATCATATCCAATATTTTTAAAAGCTGTTTTTTGGAAAATATGTAGCTTCTGAACTCGCATGCCACATATCTTCATTTGTCTCACAGCGGTTTTTAAACATACATTGTAGGAAAAGTAGAGCGAATTGTGGGGCTCGTGCTCCCTGCAGAATGTTATTTTCGGTGGTTGTTTACGGGGTGAAACGTGGAGAGCGATACTTCTAAATGATGGAGAGCTGACAGTGTTTTCCTCTGGGTCCCGATCCTTCTCTGTTTTGTTCACCCCCTCCATCTATCTGTCTCCTTGATTGCCCGTCTTTGGCGTTCTCTCCCCGTGGGCTGGACACTTTGTCCTTATGCTCTCTGTCTCCTTCTCTTCATGCCAGGCCTCCTCCTCCCTCTCCTCCTCTTCTCTGCTTCAACCCAGTGTGAGTGATAAATTATTCGTGGGCATGCTCTGAGGGCCCAGGGCTGCTCATTCCTGCACACAGAGGACTTGCATTGATCCAGCCTGTGGTTCAAATTAATTGGAAACCCAGTTACACCAGCTATCGACACACTCCCACACAGAAACACAAAGCACACACACTCACACACGCACCGGCATGCACGTCCAGACATGCTATGCACAGTGGAGTGGCGTTAATACGCACACATGCGGTACGGCACCACCGTACAGTACGATAATACGCCAGCGTATATGAGCTTGGCTGTTACAAATGTCAACATAACGACTGAACACACGCAAATCCCCACATGCATTCGTCCTTTACAGTGTTGCAGAATTTAAGCTTGCATAGGAGCTCAAGTTGCACTTCATAAATTTAAATTTAATAGAAAATGTAAACACATATACTTATACTTATACATGCACATATACATATACATATATATATATATATATATATATATATATATATATATATATACATATATATATATACATATATATATATATATATATACATATATGTACATGCACAAGTGAAAATTCATGAATTATCTGAAAATAAACATACAAAAACACACAAACACACACGTCTGGCTTGTATCGATCATGTAGCTTCTCCACTGACCCAAGGCTTTCCCCAGTCCTTACCCCAACATTAACCATCATAACTGAACGCCGTGCACTAACCATTGCCCCAACCTCGTCCATAGCCTGATTCTAACCATAAAATCATTTCTTAACCCCAAATAGGATCTTTCTGTTCCCATGGGAACAAAATTACTGTCCCCACTCTCACAGGGAGTCCTCATAAACTGGTGCACACACATACACACACACACACACACACACACACAGTGCAATCATAAGGCTGCATTCGTAGCAGCATTAAAGTGGAGTAACAGTTCAATGGGGGAATATGGCTGTCCAGGTTTATTGATCGGACTGAGACACTGACTATCATACAGCTAATAGATTATATCAGACACATCGGAGTGGCCCAGTCAATGAGGCCCGATCCTATTAGCTGGGGATTTGTAAGCAGTTGTGTGCACGCTGTGACAGTTGCTGTCCTGCTTTGTGAGCCTTAGGGAGGCAACGATGCTGGAAAGGTCTGAAGGATGCTCATATATGTTTGCATTCATTAGATGCAGATGACTTACCTGCCAATGCTCAGTCCTGTTCTCCACGTTGTTGGTTTTATTTTCTATTTTCTGTGTCCAACAGAAAGCTTAAGTCCGACTCCTTTGCATTTAAACTGTTACCTTGTGTGGTTTGTTTTTGGTTTGCTGTGTGTGAAGAATTCAGATCATTTTGTAAATGGCATCAAAGTTAATTCATGCGTAAAAAAGCAAGCATTAAAAATTTTGTTAAATTCAGCAAAAATTGTGCATAATGAACCTAATGAAGGTTTACATGAATGCAATAAAAAAAAACTATAATCACTGGTGATGTTTAATGTCTGTTAGGTGAGATTTGTGATATTAGGCCCAGCAGCAACAGCATCTACAACATGTTGCTAACATGTTGGGGAGTTTTGGTTCCAGTAAAATCATGAGTTGTCAACCAGTAAACTTTGTTTGCTCCTGATTTTTCCCAGTTTAGGAGCAGCAAGCTCTCCTGGTAGTTGTCTCTGAATCTGGAGTCTGGAGCTCCTTTCATAACAGAAGAGTTAAGTGTGTAGATTGGGGGCAACTAGAGAGGAGAAAGGTTTGAAACAAAAAGTTCTCAGCTTATGTACAGGCTTTTATTGGCGTGTCATCCTGCCTTTCTGAGTTTCTGCAGCCTTATTCACCCATTCGGCCCTGTCAGGTCAGCTGATCAGCTGCTCTTCTAAAACCAAGTGGAAGCTCAGAAGGGATCGTGCTTTCTCTGTTGCTGCAACTAAACTGCAGAATGATCCCCTGCTCCACATTAGAGACATTTCTATACTGAGATTTTTAATCTCTTCATAAATCCCCTTTTTTCTGGCTTTTAACACCATTTAAGATGTTTATCAGATTTATTTATCAGCATTTTAGTTATTTTTTTATGTAGTTTCATTTTGCAATGTGTTTCAATATGATTTATTTCATTTTTCTGTTTCATTTTTTTTAAATCTTCTGTCCAGTTCTTGTCTGGTGCAGCTGTTTCAAAGTGCTTCATGAATATAGCTGTGTTAGGTTGGTTATGATCATTGATAATCTATCACTTGTGGTATGTAAACAGTCAACAGTTGTGGAGAAGGCAAAACCTTTTCTCAGTACCTTTAAACAAAAACTTGGAACCAAGTTAAACCACAAGAAACATAGAATTCCCTTCCAGCTTCCCACTCAGGACACTGGTCACTCTGAATCTTTGTTTTCATGGCAGTTTTGACAATAATATTGATACTGTGATATTAAATAAAACTCATGACAACCCAGCTGCATGACAAGGTGAAGAAACTGCTGCATCAGAGTGGAAAAAACCCTTGTTTTTCATCATGTGTTTTTGACTATCATGAATCATCTCTGTAGTTTTTGGATGGAGACTTTGCACTAAACTACTGGCAGCAGTTGTGATTCCCAAAACAGATTTAGCCTTGTCAAGGTGCATGAATAAAAAAAAAAAAAAATTGCAGCAGCTTCAAAAAGACTCACCTCCCTCCCTACCGCCTTGCATCATCTCACAAGTTCAGAGCTCCTTTCAGTCAAATGTGTGCCAAGTTGCAACTCCGGCAGCTGATATAAAGCCAGGACTGCTCCTAATCAGCTCTGAAAAGCTTTAAACTGGTTTGATAAAGAGATATTGACTGCAGTAAATCTTTAAATCATCTTCAGGGTTTCTTTTCGTTTGACTTGTATTATTTAGATGCGAATTGTTAATCAGAATAAGCTTATTTGTGTTTAACCAGCAGTGTGTTGGACGCCGGTCGCAGGGTTTTCAGGTTCATTTCCTGCTCTAAACCTACTCGCATGTCCCTTCCGGGGCTGTGCAGCATCGAGCAGTGAAACACCGAGCGAGGGGGGAGAGATATGGATGTCTTCTCAGCCAACAGTGTGTTTTTAAGGGCAAAACGACTTTTCCAAAATAAATAGATCTGTGTCGCAGACGGCAAGGAGAGAGAAAAGCCCTCGGTTCAATAATTAATTCCCGAGTTGAGGGTTTTGGAGAGCCACTGATTGGACTGATTTTTTTTTTTTTTATTCTGTTATGATACAAAGGAGGCCGTTTGAAGTAATTTGTCCCAGAGAGAGCAGCTTGGAATACCATACATGCTTTGATTTAGCAAAGCAAATTTAATTTTGTTTGCTTTATGCAAACCAGCCGGGGCCGCGGGGCTTTCTCTGATTCCACCAGAGGGGTGATGGTGGTGCTGGTGCTGATGATAGAGGTGGGGGAGTGCACACAACAGCAACACGCTGCTGCCGCTAATACATAATACAGCACGCACACTCATACACACAGACGCATGCAGTCAGCAGCAACAGTTCAAAAGTACAGGGCTTATTCCCCCCCAACCCACACACACACACACACACACACACACACACACACACACACACACACAATCCAATCCCTTTGAAATCAAAGCTTAAAATAATTGTTTGTGTGTTGTGTTTTGTTTCATTCTATCTGTTTATTATTAGTGGTGTTATTCCTATCATGTTGTTTTAGCTGCCTGTTCGCGCCGCTTGCCGCAGTTTTTCTTTCATGCCGCTAATGAACACTATTTCTCCTCACTTTTGTTCTGCTTCATTTTTCCCAAAATGTGAATGGAATGCATCGCTTTTCTATCCGAGTCTGATATTTCCTGAGATTCTAACACCCAACAGCACAATAACAAAGAGAATTTTTTTTCCTTTCTAAAGGCTTTTCTTCGCGTTTAAGCACAAACATAAGCCACTGAGTAAAACTCCTACATGATGCCTAAAGAAGAAGCTGCATACTTGCTGGATATGTTGTAATCATGCCATCAGTGGTGGACGAAGTTAACCATAACCTTGTAGGGAAGCATATAAAACCATCATTATGTCCTTCTGTGATGGATAAAAGTCTTAAGCGCCTGTGTACAGATGCATAGCTGGACAGCAGTTCCCATATCCTATTAGAAACAGGAAAAAGTTGTGCAGGAAGGGTGGCCATGCAGTTTCCCATCCACCACTCAAGTCATTTACTCAGGGAACAATAATGAGTGGATAAAGCAGAAAAACCCAATTTCCTTTATGCTTTTTATATCCTGAAAAAAGAGAAACCTCGCTGACGACCCTTTGGTCTTTTGTTATAGAAAACTGAGCTAATATCCTCCAGCTCTCGCCGCAGTTTAAAGGTCTTAATTGGATTCCATTAGTATATTGCTTGACATGACACTTGAGTCTGCTCTATTAGAATTCCCCTGCCTGGGATTAAAATGAGGTCTTTTTCTACATTTGGCTCTCTAGACTCTTTTGTTCAAGTCTCAAATATTCTTTGTTGGATTCGCAGTTTCCAGTGACACCATTATTAAAAATGTAAGCTTGACTTAAATAGGTGCTTTTATGTGTAAAGGACCTGCTTTTAAAGGCGTGCCAGTGTCTCATTGGAGCCGTTTATGTATCAATAAACCTTTGCATTAATACAATATAAGCTTTATGTATGTGTGTGATAAAATGTCCTGTAGGCCCCATAAAGCAGTCCTCCAACGTCTTTTCACAGAACACCGGAGCTTGTGCTGTGCTCCCGGCAGGCTTCTTTTTGGAGAGTTGAAGTGTTTCCTCTGTGGTTTCAGTATTTGTATAGCGCATACTGGAGCAAGGATGTATTTGATGATATTCTGTTTTATGTCTCTCACCCCAGCCCCGAGCTGACATGGAGGGATGTTCAGCATCTGATCGCCAAGACAGCAAAGATCCCCGACCCTGAGGAGACTGACTGGAGCATCAACGCTGCAGGATACCATGTTCACCATAGGTATTGCAGTACAACCGTGCTATCATTGAAAGGTTTTGAACACAGGGATGTGTGTGCTTCATCTTTAGGGTTAAATCTAACACAATAAGTCCCAGCAGCATGCCAGCCTTCTTTCTTGTTGCATGAAAGGTAAACTGATGTCTTTATCAACCTAGCATGCTGGACTACATGCATGCTTATGTTTTCAGTCTTTATGTTTAGATTAACAGATTAGTTGTAATACTTAAACTACTTCTTGTGTGGATCCTGCTCTTGTTGCTACTGCAGTTTTGACCTGCAAAGGGCATGAACATGGTACCCCTGAAGAGGCCCAGTGATGGCATATGGACTGTGACAGCAGACCCTGACGGTTGCATGATGTGGCTCAGGCTTGTGTTGTGTTTTATGCATCACTAATTGTTCTGTAGGGATGCAACAGGTGAGGGTGTAGCATGTAGTAATAGCTGGAATTGAAATACACACACACAACACACACACACACACACACACACACACACACACACACACACACATATATATATGTATGTATATATATATATATATATATATATATATATATATATATATATATATATATATATATATATATATATATATATATATATGTGTGTGTGTGTGTGTGTGTGTGTATACATAAAACTGGAACTTTTTAAATGTAACATTTCGAACTCCAAGACTTTCTTTTTTTTTAATATTTTTCCTATGTCCGTTCCGGCTTGTTATTATTATTATTATTTTTTTTATTATTATTATTACTTTAAAAGTTCACGTGAAACCCTAATCCTTTTAATCATCATCGAAACACAGACGTAATATGTCCAGGACGGCTTCAGTTGTCGGATTATGAGGCTAAAATGATGTAAAATGTATCTATAAAGCACCATAAAGGCTTCCTAAAACAACATAAAGAAATGTATTATTAATAGCACTTTATAGAAATAGCACAGATCAACAGTGATCAAGCCTTTTCTCATCTGAAGATCATTCAGGTATTAACGTTTAGTAGAAAAAAATATTTGCATTGAAACAAACACAATGGAAACTATTTACTTGTTTACCAAATAGAGTGTCTGAATAAACTCTGCATTTTGTGACGGGGCTTTAAACCTCCTGGACTGGATGTAAATGATTAAAAAAAAACTTTAATAGATCATCTAAAGGCTAAACTACCCATCACAATTTACCCCTCGGAGTCCTGAGGAACAGTTGACAGTAGCCAGTAGCGCTCGGTAATCTGGTAATCTAGTTTTAAGTGTTAAAGGAAGAGGGAGTAACACCATTGCTTGGTGTGGGGGAGTGAGGAAGATTCAAAGCCAAAGTAAAGAACCTAAAACAGGAGAAATATGTTTTGTGAATGTTACAGTCAACCATCTAGCTGATCAGCTGAGTGAGGTCAGCCTCAGGGAAGCATCTGAACAAATCACGGCAATGCCATCTCAAGACACTTTACAGACAGGAAAAAGAAAACATAATCAAAGCCAATTCATAATAGCCTATATAAGGAAACCAACAGATTGAGTTGGATGCAATCAGGAAAACAATGGAAGTGTCTTTCATGTTTGATGATATTGACCAGAGGAAGCATGTGTAGAGTGGAGAGAATCAGCCCAAGTCCAGAACCCTGTGGAACACCTAAAGTAACTATAACTTCCGCTGTAGAGGACACCACTGACATGCTCGGAAAGGAATCCAGCAGATAAGCACGACTTCAGCCCGTCCACAGCAGCACCCCTGATCTCAGTGTCATTTTCAAGCCTTTGTTATACATGATGGTGTTGAACACGACACTGAGATCCAACAGGACGAGAACATTATCAGGTACAACCAGGAGAACATCTGTAATCTTAATTACTGCCGTTTCAGAATCAGTGAATTAACTTTCATTTATGCTACTTTTTCAGACACAAATGATATTTATAGAAATCTACAACATCATTCAGAGATATGCTGAAGCTCTGGCTGTTTCTTTTTAATCTGTGTAGCATTTTCTACTACCTTTATGGATGGATCAATGAAATGTATTATTGTGATATTATCCTTCCATCATCTCTGACTTTAGTTTCAGGTACAATAAATCGTGTTAACCTCCTTAAACCACTTTGCACGTCTCTTGACCACAGCTTTTGAGCATTTTAATATGAAGCTGTTAAAATCAGTAAGGCACTCTGAAAGATGATCTGGTCATGGATGTAGTGTGGTGGTGAGAGAAAATCCATTAATACCACAATAACAAAATGAATTATTGTTTTATTGTAAAGCTGTGATGGGTTATTTTTCCATGTTTCTCGGTGAAACTATGATCTGAATTCAGATTGCATGTAGCAGTCATGGAGGTGGCTCAGCAGAAAGTCAGTATGATATAAACATGCTTTCTTTCATGTTTAGTAGAATTTCCCTGAATAGTTTGAGCTTATACATGTGAAAAAATGCCACAAAAGATCAGCTATGTTGTCATATAGACACATTTCTGATGGATGATTGAAATAAATTCTGACAAACACGTTGCGCTTTCTTTGGCTAATTCCTAGCCAGCAGAGGTTTGATCGGATTTTGTCACATAAAAAATGATAAATTAAATTTAGCCTCAACGCAGCTCATTTTTTACTTGTATCAAAGAGGATATGATGTAGATTTCCAAGATTTAAATGGCTATTGTTGCATCATTTATTGTTGAATAACCCCCTTATCTACTTTATATTGGCTGTTTTATATGGGTCCTCTGTCTGTTTTCAGACCCTGTCGGTGAGTAACTCGATTTATTGATGACTGCAAACTTTCACCTGCTCACATTTTAGTGTCCATGTAGATCTGTGTATCATTTGTTTATTTAATATTCAATTCGTAATCAAAATATCCTTGTCGACGGAGGAAGGGGGGGGGGTCAGATTGTGGCAGGAATTACTGAATGAGAGACTGCAGCTCAGCTCCTACTAGCAACATGGAAAGCAATACAGATTCACAAAGCAGCTACGCTACAGAGCGTTTTTGAGATGGAAGACTTTTTCCCTCCAGAATCCTCTCAGCTACACGACACAGTTGGGGTGCTGAAATGGTTTTTGGCAGCAGCTCCATCAGACTGTGGCAAGCTGTGGCGACTCCCGGCTGGTTGAAGGACCACTGCAAGCTGCTGCAGCTACGATTTGAGCTGCTGTTTGTTGCCAGATGAGGATCAGCTGGTAAAGAATAGTCCAATGTTACTTTGACAACTCTCTAAAGCACAAGTCCGTCTCATTGCAGCCATATTTTCTACAAAACACTGTGAAAGTCTAAAAGTCTGAAACTAGTGGATCTACATCAGATAACATGTGTTGTACATGTGTTGTAAATATGTGTTGGTGGTCGTGGTTATGCCTGCACAGTGAGGACCCATCTTTTTTTGCATCTGGAGAGAGGGGGCTGTGAATGCTTTTTTTATTATTATTTATACAACATAAAGGACCATCTCCTCCCTCATGTGTGAAAAACCAAGTATTGTTTTACCCTGCAGGGGCATTTTGAATTAATTTTTTACCCATAAAATCCTCCTTTTTTTTTTAAGACATTTTAAAAATACAATAAAAAACACATTTTAGGCTGTGCGACTCATAAGAGAGTGATATCTGTTTCTGCCAGCAGCCATCAATAGGGATGAAATAATAGTTTAGGTTGATCAACAAGTTACATCATCTATGTGTCTCACAGCTCTTAAACATTAGTTAAAGTTTTATAATAAAAATAAAACTTTTCCTGACGTTGTAGGTTTTAAAAAATGAGAAAAACACTGTTTTGATTAAAAAGAAAGAAAAGAACCCAACTCTCTTTGTATTTGGAGTGCTTTCAGTAGTTCTGCTAATGTATATTTTTATGATAGTAGCACTATATTCAGCGTGGGATATGCTAATCCACCCTTCCCTGTTCCAGAGATAAAAATCCCACTCATTTTTCCCCATGAATTACTTGTTGAGTCATACTCTGATTGGCTTGGATTACTGGAGATCATGCTTGGATCAGTGTGATATCCTGTCATCAGCTTGAATATTGAACAAATATCTCCTTCTTGTGGTGCTTCCCATGGCTGCGCTCTACACCTGAGAGACACCCTTACTGATGAGAATGCATAAGAATTGGTCAGACAAGACTAGATTCTTTAGCTAAATGCATAAATCTGTGTGTAGTTTCATGACACATTGTTTTCACACACGCATAAAACAGATTTTAGCTGTTGTTTTTAGCAGCGACGGGATTTGGACAGTCCTGTTACATGTCATTTCCATGTCAAAACATCATTTTCTATACCACCGTGTTGTCGTGATTACAAATGCAGTTCTACAAAGATGTTTTACTGTCCATCATCAGTGAAACAGAGAAAACAGAAAAGTGTTTTATTTGGTGCTCTCAGTTGTACAATCATTAACAGCACAAACCTGCCCGGTAACTGCAGACCCAATGATCCGAAGGGAGGTAGAGAAATAGTTTGGACTGTCAACTAGCAGCCAAAATACCATATTTCTTTCCAGCAGGTGAACACACTGTACAGTAAGCAGTCTCCCTTGGAGATCATCAGCAGGCAGACACAGATGTAAAGATTGATTACGGTTTGCTTTCTTAAACAGTCCTGTGAGACAGTTTTCTGTCAGATTATCAGAAGAATCTCTGATGTCTCTTCAGAACGTCACATAACACACAGTAACAGCAGTTTTATGGTAAGAAAGCCACATGAAATTGTGTGTTTTGTTAAATGGTAAATATCAAGTTTTCATTTCTACATCATGTCAATGCTTTAAAAATGTGTGTATCCATGGTTTTAATCCATGAGATTCTCAACATGCATTCTCCCTAACGAAATTGTATGTTTATGCTTCCATGGATTTGGATATTTTATATATGGGAAGATATTTTTGTAAACAGCCCTGTGATGGACTGGTGTTTCCAGGATGTGCCTGCCTCCCGCCCAACGATTGCTTTCATGTGCTTCCCCCCTGACTCTTAACTAGACTAAGCGGTTGAGAAAATGAACAAATATTTTCATAAACTCAACTTAAATTTTGGGATTTTGATCATTTCTAACCTAAAAATCCATCTATACTGCGATGGACTGGCGAGCTGTCCAGGGTGTACCCCACCTCCCGCCCAAAGACTGCTGGGATAGGCTCCAGCTTCCCCGCAACCCTTAATCGGACGAAGCGGTTCGGCTAATGAATGAATGAATGTATGAATACCATCTTCATCCAAAATAAAAAGTCACACACTCTGATATGTTGCTGGACCTCCTTTAGCTTTGAGCAGCATTTGCTGTGTCACTGTTTCAACAAGCTGCTGCTATATCACCAGATTTCTTTTTTCCATCCATTGTAGCATTAATGTTTCACCAAGATTTGTATTGATAATGGGAGAGTCCCACAACTGCACAAAGCCTCCACCAGCACATCCTAAATATTCTCCATTGTGGCCAATGTCTGTGTAAAAACGATGTCTTCTGTTCCCTGAAGTTCTCGTTTACAATTCGAGCCTGATGAATCCTGATTTTGTCATCTTGGAATATGGCTGTACCATCAGGAGGGATGGAATTACCTGCTCATTTAGTATTTTCAGATAGTCAGCTGACTTTATTCTTTGAACAGATAATGTTGTGGAACCTAGACCTGCCCCCAAAGGCTTGCTCAGTTGACACCAGGCATGATGGCGCAATCTCTACATCTGTCTCACTTCTTACCTTCATGCTCCCATTACTGCGGACCAAGGTAAAGCTGGGCTTATCCAACCTTCCTACATTGCTTCAGAGTCCAATCTTTATGCTTCCTAGATAATTAAAGCCATTTTCTCAAGTTACCCTCACTCATAAGTTGTTTTCTTATGGCTAAACAGAGTTCATTCTCAATCCCTTGAGTTCCCTTCACATTGTGTGTGTCTAATGTTCTTCCTTTCACTTAAATATCACCCTGAGTTCTACTGTTGTCTTGACTGCACCGAACATTTACAATCCCGTATGAATATATTCATACCCTTCCACAATAGGAAGGAAAAAACCGTGGCTGTCACTGAAATAGGTTGAAATTGACTAAAGTAATAACAAATAAAAATCAATTAAAATCGTGACATTTATTTTGGATTTTCTGTTCAATAGAAATATTTTTAAAAACAAGTAAACACATATTCTAACCTAAATTAATTAACGTTGCTTGTGAACAAATATTTTGTTAAACAATCTTTCAAGGTGATTCAGGTGTTTTCTCTGCATCTGTTGACACACTGCTCATCAGCAAAGTGCTCCAACTTGTCCAGGACTGTTTTGTTTCTTTCTTTTTTTTTTTTTTTCCAAGTTTCTAATATTAAGTTGGACAGCTTTTAACCCTTAATCTCATGATGTGGCATCGTGTCAATCATCTAACATTTGTTTCCCATTGAAGATCCACATCTCTGCCATCCAGTGGTAAAAAATGGTAACCAGTTTAAGCTCTTTCTGAAGATTTGCCCTGGTGTTTGTCGTACTTTTGCAACTTTGGCACTTTGCGGGTTAACCTGGTTTTTGTAGTTTCAGCATCTTCTTTGGTGCATGCCAATAAATTGACCCTTCTCAAACAACATCGTTTCCACAACCACAGCTTGTGTCCTTTGACATTGCAGTTTAAGAAATGAGAAGCTACTTGTGCCATCAGTTACAGTTAAATAACTTGTTGCCAGCTTAAATATCATGATTCATGCAGTAATTATCTGTTGGGAGGCTGTTACTTATTTGTATTGTAGCTTTTTTTTTTCTTCTCCTTTGGGCCGGCAGTGTGTTTGTCATCATCACAGAATGGAAACAAGAGAAAAATCCTCTTTTAATTAATGAAACTGAGCTCAGATGAACTCAACGTGATGGTTTCATGTCTTTAACAGTGGGATTTAGGTGCTGCATTGGACACATTTCTTCAAGTGTGCAAATAGGTCTGGGATAATAGGGCACCACCATTCACAGACACACACCTCTTTGATGTGTGCACACACCCACACACTCCTCATATATAAAACACTTGGACTACAAAAGTCAGCAGTCTGTTTTATGACAGTTAAGACAGGTGATCTTGCTCAGGGAGGAGTGTCATTGTAATTTTCTAATGTTATTATCACACTCGCAGCTTGCCGTAGTGTGTGTACCTGTAATGATTTATGCAGGCACAGGCTGAGGGAACATAGCTTCTACCTCGTTGTATGAAGTCAGAATCTGAGAGCGAGTGTGAGTTCGGCCTGTAATCTTCCAGACGTCGTATAAATGCTTTTACAATGCTTTCATGGTGTCCGCCAGCAATGACACATCTGTAATCAGTCATAGTGTTTGTGATGTTATTCCTCTGCTCTCTGTCTCGCTCACCTTAAATCTCCCTCTTCTAACCTTGACTCCAGCAATCGCCTCTCCTTGTGCTGTAGCTTCTTCTCTTAACCTTCTTTCTAGCCTTTTCTCACTCCTGTTCGCTCCATTCCTGTTCATCTCCTCCATCCCCTCTTTCACAGCATGCCGTGTCATAAAATAGATTGTAATTACTGTGTTGCTGTGAGAAGAATGGATTAATTAAAATATAATGATGCTGATCACAGCAGCGGGCGTCTGCTGAAATCTGTCCATTTAGGGGGCTGTGGCAGAAGACTTGTAATGCCCTGATCATACTGCAATAGTCTCACTAATTATTAAAAAAATGGTTTATTGCATGAGCAAGGGTGGCTGGATGACAGTGCAATCAGCACAGGGTCACTTCAAGAGATTGTTGCAATGTATGTGATATTAAACAAAATACTGAGGACTAAATAATTCAAATGTAAAAAGATGGTGGTCCAATTACTTTGCTTTAAAGAGAGGTTGTTTCTTTAATTATAGTTTAGCTTTTTTTTAGTGACTGTCTCAGGCACTGGAAAATGGATGAACTGTCATGGGAGAAAAAACCCTCCATGTACCATTAACAGATCGCTGAAGTGGTCGATATGAACAAGTCCTACCAATGGCCAGAGAGCGCTAGACTGAAGGGCAGCATAGAGACAATAATCATGGCAACATAAGAGCCGGTTTGGAGTACCAGGACCATTGAGGCTCAGATCTACTAGACCAGGCAGGACTCCAGGTGCAGACTGTGCAAAAAAAAACCCTGAAACAATCCAGCATCTCACAGCAAGGTGCAAGATACTGGCAGGCCAAGAATACATGGAGCGCCATAACAAAGCAGCGGGCATAATGTACAGAAACATCTGTGCAGAATATGGACTGGAGACCCCTAAGTCCCAATGGGAGACACCTCCCAATGTGGTGTAGAAGGCAAGGGGTAAGATCCTGTGGGACTTCCAGATTCAGACCAACAAAATGGTAGTGAACAACCAACTGGGCATAGTGATCATGGATAATCAGCAGAAGAAAGCCGTAGTGATTGATGTATCAGGAAAAAGGAGCATGAGAAACTGGAGAAGTACCAAGGCCTCAAGGAAGAGCTGGAGAAATCCTGGAGGGTGAAAGCAACAGTAGTACCCGCATTCATCAGAGCACTGGGGCCCGTGTCCACCACTGTGGGGGAATGGCTCCAACAGATACCTGGAGAAACATTCAGAAGCGCGCAGTGCTATAAACAGCTAAGCTGCTGTGTAGGACCCCCAAGCTCCCAGGACTTGGGGGTCCTACACAGCAGAGAGGATCGAGCTTGAGATATACAGCCCCCTATCCTATCAGAGGAGATGGGAGGGTGGGTTAAAGAAGAGTTTTGTTTGTATATATGTATTAAGAGTGGGACTCGATGGAAATCTAGAAGTGGGACTCTTTGTAATTAATTAATCGCATTTCAATCACATAACCTTCTTAATTGGCCCCCAAAAGTAACTTTTGTTATTCAAAGGTTTGTAATTCCAAATAAACTGAATAGCCCTGCTTTAGTCTAGTGGTGGGAATTTATGGAAGTAAGTCAGTGTGCAGGATGGACTCAAAGTTATAAAATGTGTCTTTAAATGAAAAGAATTGAGCTGTAGGTTGTTTCATAGAGAGGAGACGTGCACAGGGGTCAGATGGTTGCAGTGGAAGCTGCGACAGCGTGGCTTTCTTAAAGTGCCCGAAGAAATGGCTTCTTTAAAATGTCGGGTGAGGTGGTATTGATGTCTCCGTGTACATGTGTGTGTTTGGGGATTTAAACAGGGATGCAGGATGGGAGGAAAGGCTTGCGCACATCCCAAAGTTCCCATCTATTTGACCTCCATATAGACTGGGAGCTTTAGCGATCTTCAATGTTGGGGAGCGACCCAACCCCCCACCCTCCACCTCTCTATCCTCCGTTCCCACTGCCATGACGACAATAAACATGTCAGCCGCCACACGCCACAGCAATCTGCCATCAGATTTACTGTGCATGAAATATGGTGGTGCTTTTATTGGCCCAAAGACTTGTCACTCATAATTTATAGGCTGTTGCCGGGCCGGCTGTGATGTCAGCCAGCTCCCAGCAACCCTTGGGAGAATCAGGAGAGAGAGAGGGGTGAAAAGATAGAGATGAGGGGTGATGTTGGGTGGGGGGGATTGAGATATAAGAGGACAGAAAAATATGCGTGAGTGAGAGAGAGGCGAGAGAAAAGGCGATGAAGAGGGATGGAAAGAGGGGGGAAAAAACACACATTCATCCTGTTCCTTTTTGTGGCGAGTTTATCAGGTTGAAGGAGTGAAAGTGTCAGTTCCTTCCATGGCCCCCAGAAATAGATCTTCATCTACTCTCTGAATGTTGCTCTGTATTCTTTGAACACACCTATTGATCACATGGTCAGCGAAGGCAGGAAAAAAAAAAAAAATCTGCGATTCGTATCTCCACTCGAAGCCTCTCTAACCTAGAAATAGAAAGTGGAGAGTCTGGCGTTCGTGGCTTTGCACCAGAGGCATGAAGCGAGGAGAAGAAGCAGAACGTCCAAACAAGCTTAATTTCACTTAATCTCTTCTGATAGCACAGGTGAAACTACAGTAATTATCCTGTGGAAGATTTAGATAGAGAATAACAGTGGTAGAATAGATCAAAGACAGGCTGGCCTCGCTGTGAAAACAAAGTGAATATCAAGGAGAATGCGTGATGGTAAAATGGGATCTTTGGGAAAGGGAAAAAAAACAAAACACTGTTATGGCATTAAAAAATGAGATAAGATTCAATCCCTCTTTTGAAAAATGATCCTCAACTCACAGAGAACTATTAGAATGTTTACATTTGCTGCATTTTGTTCCGTATCAAAATAATTAATTGCCTCCATTTCCAAATTAAAAATACATTACAACACAATTAAGGATGCAAATGAGTCTGAGCCTGTCGCGAGGAGCCAGGGAAAGCGAAGCAGTGACTGCGTTGATGTATGAGGGTTTGCATGCCTTATTGTGTATTAGGTGCGTTGCACGGGATCATTGTGCGCGAGTGTGTGTTTGCGTTTTTAAATATATATTAAGAAAATGTGTGTTGCTGCCATTAAAGAAGAGGAAGACTCAGTGTTGAAATGATTTCAGCACAGAGACATAAATCAGAGCCGCACAGTTATAAACAACATAGTAATTAGGTCACTTCTTTAACCTGTCTACCGCAGCAGCAGATGTTATGTGTAAGGCCTCTGTCTCTAATATACAGCCAACTTCAGCAAATTCACACTGTTATTGTGCATATTTCTCAACCTGCGCCTCCCATCCGAAGGCTCCTGCCCTCAGCAAGCCTTTTCCGTGAAAGATATCTACATCGGGCTAGAAACCAGGAACAGTAAAACATCATTTTGTCATAACCTTTCCTCTTTGGAGGGAAAACAGATATAAAAGTATATAGCCTATGGTTTACTGCGACTCCCCCTCGCCCAGCCTGGCAGCAGCACGCAGGGCTGATGGATGCCGGGCATCGGCCGCCTTTTAATTGCTCGTAAATTTTTGATCCAGGGAAAACGCCACGTTCTCCTTGTCCCCTGGCGACATGGGTGACAGAGCTGCTCAGGAGGGAATAAAAGAGGGGGAGGGGGGGGGGGGGATAAGAGACACACTGACACAGTTTGAAATGAACAGACTTACACTGCCCAGTGATCCAAATCACAACACATAGGAAGCCTTAGAAATGTTCGTGATGCTGTTTCCCCTGTACTAGGGTTTAGGATGTTCAGATTATCTCACCATTATCCCACCGGTACTGGGTTGGACCCCTTTTCCCTTCAAAACTGCCACAAATCTTGGTATCATAGATTAAATAAGGTGTAACCATACGTACAGTTGTGTTCATATGTATTCGTCCCCTTTCATTAAAGAAAAGGCTGAATTTACAACAGTCACTCAAATAACTGGAGACTTAAAAAAGGAACAATAACTAAAAATTTGCAAAAATATAATTTAGTAATTTAAGAAACTGTTTTTACGTTTAACTGAGTTGAAGAAAGAAAAAAAACCAAACAAACAAATTGATCCTGGACAAATTAGAGCACTTTTCTGTTGAACAGTGGGACAAAATACCTGTCAACAGGTGCAGAAGTCTGACAGAGAGGAACAGAAAACACCTGACTGGAGCGGAAACATTAAAGGATTGTTCAACTAAATATTACTTTATGAGTGATGTAATATGTAATAAATTATCTTATTTGTTTGCTTTTTTAAAAAAATATTTCTATTGAACCAGAATTGGAAAATAATGTAATGTTCATAAATTTTTTATTTATTATTACAATTTCAGCTTATTTTACAGGCAGCAGTTTTTTTTCCTTCTTTAATGAAAGGGTATGAATAAATATGAGCACAACTTTACATGACAGCATCACACAGTTGCTGCTGATTTATTGGCTGCACATGTATGACGAGAATCTCCACATCCCAAGAGCTGCTCTGCTGGACTGAGATCTGGTGACTGTGGAGGCCGTTGGAGGACAGTGAACTCATCGTCATGGTGGAGATGATGTGAGCTTCATGGTGCATCATCCTGCTGGAAGTTTCCATCAGAAGAGGCTGCACTGTGCTCAGAAAGGGATGGACATGGTCAGCAGCAATACTAGATTATGGTGGTTAAACCATGTCATGTTGGTACTGAGGGGTACAGTAATACCCACTCCACACCATGAGCAGCTTGGATCCATGTTTTCACATTGTTTAAACAAGATTCTGAGCCTATCGTCTGAATGTGGGACTGAAATGGAGACTCAACTCGTTACCATCTTCTGTTTTCCCATTTTGGAACATCTGTTTGACTTGTAGCATCATCTCTCTGTTGTTAGCTAGGACTGGTTCCCAGTATGGACTTCAGCTGCTGTTGCCCATCTGCTTCAAGCCTGGATGAGTTGCTCATCCAGGGAGGATATTCTGGTCCAGACAACTGCTACTCGCTGCATAATTTCTCTTCAAATCATCTCTGTAAACTCTGGAGATGGTCGTGTGACAAAATCCCAGTAGCAGTTTCCAAAATACTCAGGCCATCAACAACACGCCACGTTCAAGGTCACTTAAATCCATTTCTTTCCTCATTCTGATGCTCAGGTTGAACCACGTCTACGTGACTAAATGTTACTGTGATTGGCTGATTAGATTTTTTTGGAACAAGCAAATGAATACGGAATTTTTTTTTTCTCAATAATCAGCATCAGACTACTTATATCTACATGTAGTTTAAACTACCATCATGTTGGAAATGTTCCAGCAACCATTTGTGTCATATTCTGTGATCCAGTGGCATTTTTGTTTGAATTTATCCCTGTTCTTTTGTAATGCCACCTTCTTTCTCTTAGTTAACTTTTTTTCATGTCTATACTTCTTCCCTCATGTGTCTAAATTTCACTATTGGAAGAAACAAAAAACAGAATAAAATAGAGATATTTTTGATTGGAGACACCAGACGCAATTTTGTAAACATATTACAGAGGAAACATCTTATTTATGTTGTATAGACGGGACAGTTAATTGGTGAATAACTTCAGGGTCAGACTGATATGTCCTAATATTTTAAATAACAGCAACATTAGGTGCACCCTGTTTGTTATTATCTGAGTAACCTACACTTGTACAATAATAAGATTTTAGATAAACCTGCACATTATAAAAATAGTGTCCTGCAGGTTAACCAACATATAGCTTATTAATCTGGAGGCTGGAAATTGTCTCAGTCTCAGCCGATGTTATAAAATAAATTATAATTAACTGAGGTTTTTATATGATTTCAGATGTAAATATGCTTGCTTTTAATTATGCGTTTGTGCATTAATCATGGCTGTCTTATGTATTTTGTGAGGTTTTAATAGGCTGTTTAAGATAACAAGCAAGTTTGGGAAGCTGCAATATAGAAATAACCACTAGGGGCAGTGCAGGGACCAGTTTGACCAACATCAAGAATGGTAAAAATCACGGAAAGGACGAGACATGATGTGCTTTGTTTAGTATCCTCACATACCAACAATGACATCACTGCCTTTTTTGCTGCCAGGATCCTAAAATTGACTGGATGCTCTTCTATTAATGCCATGTATATTGTTTTGGTCACAGTTTAAAAATGCTTTTTAACATGCCTGTTATTGAAACAGGGCATTGTCAAGCACAGTAGACAAGCAACAGTTCTGTTCACAATGTAGCTGGTTTCCTATCCAAACAAAGGGCAGAATTAGAAAAGAAAACCAGGAGATGAACGGCACAAAATAAGTCACCTTATTTATACTGATGCGTGTACATTTCCTTCCTGTATGTGCTGTGAAACTTTAACTACAGGATTTTTCATTGTCTTTTTAATGTGCAATCCAGCCACGTTTTCATGTTTCACTCTTTCTTGGGCAGTTTTCATATGATGAATAGTAAAATATTGGCTGTACCAACAGCCAACCTCTGTGTTTCTGCAAGAGTCATTGACTAAGCTGTCAGTATCATCAAATAAAAGCACTTTTTGCTGCATTATTTCTGTTGAAGTACACTGCACAAATTGTGCACGGTCCAGAACTTGAGCAGCTGCAGCAACGACAGAACTTCTTTCTAAAGGAAACAGTAATGGCATGAAGAAGTAGGAGGCATGAGTCTGCATTCTCTTTTTCTCCTGTTTTACTGTGGAACAGTCCTTTATGTTTCTGTTCACTGTCGACAGCAATGGAGGTGCAATTGAAAAATGGGCTTTTGGATCCATCTCTGCAGACTTGTGACTGTTGCCAAGGCTAACAGATGCTCATCTGATCAATTTCTTACCCCGTTTGTCTTCCTCCTGAGATGAAAGTACCGGGAGATAAATGCGGGTTTATCCCACCATTTGCTTGTTCATTGCAGCAGGATCCGAAATCCTGCAGAGGATTTTGATTATTTCCTTCTTCTGTGTCAGACCTGGCTTTGCATCAGATCTCTATCACTATTTGCTTTGCTTTTATTTTTTTATATCCTATTTTTCCTCTCTCATTTTCGCCTCTCCTCCATCCCCCTGCTGTTTGTGTTGTTCCAGGCTTATTGGTTGTATCTGAGCTCACCGGGTTTGGCCTGTAGTGATCCCTTTCCTTCTTGCATCGATCCTGCCTGCTCTGGCCCCCCCAGTGGTGGGAAATCAAGACACACGCTGATCATCCATAGGTCACTCTCTCAGATGGAGGTCGGAGGGACCTACTCGCTTGTATCTGTTCCAGAAGCCCATAATAGATGTCAGCAGACAATACCATTCTGGTTCTCTTCATTTATTGATTTTTAACCCAAAATTATTTTTTTCCCACCGTTTTCTTAGTCTTTTGGAAAATAAAGAAACAAATAAATATTCATTATATGTGTAATAAATTATTTGAATGAAAAAAATTCAATAATATGTAATGTTAAGAATGAATATTTAATACATGTATAAGAAGTCAATATAAATTAATAAATAAAATTAATATGTTTTTAAACATTTTTTTTTTTTTAGAAAAATCTTGAAATATTTTCTGTCAGTGACATAAATGTACCTTACATCATCTTCTTCTGTGACTTTAACTTCAAGTACAAAGCTGGTTGTTTACATTTTACAGAAGGAAAAATAAAAAATATGCATAGAATTGCTTTTTATTACACGCCTGTTGTTTATATTGAGTCTCACATGAACAGACTGAGCTGGTACCCACACACAGGCCACACACTTCATAGAAAGATGAAGCAGAAATTTGTGAACTTTATGAAATGAAGGGCAACAAAATCCCATCAATAATCCAAATAGTCCCAAAGAAGGAGGAAGAATATTTGCCTTGCCACGGGAAAAGTCTAATTTCAGCATATGAAAGTAGTCTCAGGCCTTCTGATATCACTGTTACAGTGTCTCACAGGCTAACGAAGTTAACTCAGTAATGCTGCAGGCTGACCGGCTCGCAGACCCCGCACTCTCTTCCAGTGGGCACAAAGGGAGAGAGATGGGTGAGCTTGATCAACCCCAGTAGTGTCAACCCAATTACTCATTCTCTTAAAGGGCTATTAAAACATAATTGCCCGGCGATTTACATCCAAGTTAACGCGGCCCCGAGATAATTTATTATTTTCCATAAGCCCTTTCTTTTGTGTGCCGACTGAAAGAGCGTGTGGGGGAGAAAGAGAGGGAGACTGTAATTTCCTGACTCATGAAGAAAGGCATGTTGGCAGTTCAGTCTAATTGTTTAAACCTCACTCTCAGACACCTTCCAGTCACCCCCTTTTAATCCTCGTTATCACTCTCATTAGCCTGGGGTCAGAGGTCGGTCTGATCCCTCTGGAAACATAAACACAGCACTGGGGAGTGGAGGGCATGGAAGGTGGGCTGGAGGGAAGAGGCTGTGCTGATTTCCACTGCAGCGCCGGACACCGTGTGCACGGTTTACTTCTGCAGTAGTTTTAAAGCACTGTTTCCTGCGCAGGTGAATCGCATGGTTTTTTTCTGAGATGATAAAACATCCTCCTGACCTCCTTTAAACTGTCTGCAGGAATCACAACCTTGTTTCCTCCCCAGTGGCCCTTCCTAAGTGAAGCTAATAAAGATCAATTAAAGTCATTAAAGCTCCTCGCCACTAAATGCATTATCAGGCTCTCTGTCTTTCTCAGTGTAAACTTTATGTCTCTCTCTTGCCTTATTTCACATGCACGGAGGCTTGTTAGGATCTGCCGGGGTTGAAGCATTTCCAGGGTCACATCAATGAACAGTAGCCTGGCTGACATTTAACCAGTAAATCTGGGGGCCAACACCAACATGCTCTGTCGACACTCTTACAAGTGATTGCCCCAGGTTTTTAATTTAAAAAACTTTGTTTACTTGGTGTTTTAATTACCTCCGCCAAGAAGGTTATGTTTTCGCTGGAGTTTGTTTGTTTGTTAGCAACATTACTCAAAAAGTTATGGATGGATTTTGATTAAATTTTCAGGATATATTGGGGGTCTCACAAAGAACAAATGACTACAATTTGGTGGAGATCCGGAAGAGATCCTGGATTCTGGATCACTTTGAAGTTATGTTGGGTGTTAATCACAATATGCTTGATGGAGATCTCGAGTGCTTTTGTAGTTTTTACTTCTCAACAGTAGCTGTCATGCTGGACTATTATGAAGTGAACCTCCAAATATGAGTGAAGTGTTTGGTTAATTTCTGACTTTGTCTAGAGCACTACCATCAGATAAAATCTGAATTAGTCTTATTTAAAGTTTGTAACCAAATACACTTACAATCACTTTCAGTATCAGTTTTTTATTCAGATGTTAGAATATCAGAAAAACTGTTCATGAAGCCTCAAATGCATTGTCACTGCTGCCATGGTAAAACCAGTCCTTTTTACTGGTGTTGCCACAATTAGCTGCAAAGGCGTGGCGCAGCCGCACCGCGGTGCTTCGGTGTTGGATCCCAGGGGTAATGGTCCTCATGCAACCATACTGGGAAGGCAAGAATGGCTGCAGAGTGTTTCACATTGACCTATAAAAGGAGGGAAGATTGTCAAAGTGGGTCTCATTCAATACTGTTTTTCGAGACACAAAAAAAGGAGTTTCTGCAAGTTTAGTTCAAAATTGAGGAGAACTGAAACATGACTTCTGACACTTAAATACTAAATTAACAGATGTGTAGTTTTCTTTAGAAATCTACAAACTTGACATTTTAATTTCAGTTTTAATTCATAACAACTCTGAATGCAAGACTGTTGATAAGAAATTAAAAGAAAAACGTTGTTTTTCGCTGTGACTGATCAGTGACAGAGAAATTCTGTTGTGTCAACCTAAATAAAATCCAAATAAACTATTGCAGTGACTTGAGACGACTAGTCAGACATATGTAAGCAATAAGTTGAGTCATGTGAACAGAAGTTGCTTTTACTTCCTCAGAGATATTTTCAAAATGATCAACATGAGTTGTTTCAGACACAAAGTGACCAGAAAAAAATTATTTTACTCTGAATTATCATCATAATTTAGATTAACACAACACCTGGACCTGTTGAGTTTTCAGCAGATGGTTTTGCAGCTGGTCGCCTCACTTTATTTAAGTTCACTCAGCTGGTTTATAACTTTTTTACAGTGTAGGCTCAAACTGCGCCCGCCCCCAAACCTGGAGCAGGATGAAACAAGTATAGAAAGCAAATTAATACAATTCTAAACTTTAAATTCGGATCAATCCAACATATCTGTACATAGACAATATCTTTGTTTTTAATACACATCTGTGTCACTCAGGGGGCATTCACATTAGGATAATCCGCTAGACTGGCAAGGTAGTCAGAAATTTACATGAATCAAACCATGGTGTTAAGTGGGGAATCTCACCAGGCTACAATCTGTGTGTTTATGGCTGATGGAAAGTTATGTAAGGGTGCATTCACATCAGGATAGTCCGCTAGACTCGGTCTGGGGTCTCGGGGACTGGGGACTCGGCTCAGTTGTAGGGGAGTGTATCCATTCAGACTGAGATTGTGTTTACGCTGCACTTTGGTCAAATGCGCTGAACTTTTACAATAATATATCCCCATTCCTGCCAAAGGTGGCGCTGCACTAGTATTTAGCAAAAGAGAGAACAAGACCTGCGTGAGGAAGATAACTCCATTGTGAGCTAAACACAGAGACAAAACTATCACTGTTTTGGGTTTTTATTGTGTCTTATGGATGCAGTATGAACAACAGACAAGGCAGACGACTCGCTATGTATTTACCCACAATGCAAAATTAAGTCAAGTGCAGGAAGTGACTTTTTTTAATTTAGTCTGCTTCCTGTATTTGGTCCAATTGAAACGGGCCAAGATCTGCGTTTTTTTAAGCGGACCGAGTCCACTTCTTTGGTCCAAACCAGACTTGTTTGTGCATTCACATTTCCCTAAACAAAGCAGATTTTCCGAGCAAATGGACTCGGCTTCTTATCAAAAAGGCTGATGTGAATGTGCCCGGAGTCTTCCGTGTGGCCACAGCTGGGGGTCAGAGGGCTGCTGCTGCATCGAACCACTGTATCACCTTCATTAGCCCAGACTCAACAGGAAACAAATGATATGACAGAGTGATAAGAGAACAGAAAAAGATGAAGTGACCCATTCGCAGGACAGCAGGGAGCCTGATGGTGCCATCATGAGCTGATAGGACTGTTGTCACACTTTGTACATCTGACTGTGTGTGTGAGAGATTATGTGGATTATACCTGTGTGTTATAAAGCCACACCTACACTACCAGTCAAAAGCTTGGACACACTTTCCCATTAAATCCAATGGGAAAGTGTGTCCAGACTTTTGACTGGTAGTCTACTTACCAGATCTGTGTTTGATTATTTGCCTTTCTTAAAGCGAAACCTCCAATAAACTGTTATATGTCCAGTGCACGTGTGTGATTTGAGGTGTTTGTGGGATGAGTTTGCAGCTTCACTTCAGTAAACCCTCAGCTGCCCCCCCCAGGCCTCCACCAGTCTGAAAACCAATTGTCTCGTATGTGTAGGAATTAAATGTCCCATCGTTCGGCGCAGACATGCAATTAAAAGAGCTGCAGCCGTCACTCGTAGGAGACAACCTTTGAATCACGTCACTATAAGTCAGCAAGGCTGATGGCTTTTCTTTTCCTTTTTTTCTTTTTTTTAGCTCTTAGAGGGCAAATAAACACATCCACATGCTTTCTGCCTCTTGTTTGCTAAAGAATGAAATGTGCAAACTTAAGAACTGATTGTTTTTTGTTATTTAGTTTTTTACTTAAGTTGCTGTTTTTTAAATCAATTCTTCCACTTTTGTCATCTGAAATGATCTGCATTTAAAAGTCACTTCAGGTCATAAACAAATGGATCTTCTGCCCAGGCGCTGTTTCTATCAGGAATCACATACAGCTACAGAGAATGTTAGTTTTTACTTTCTAAGTAGAATTAAAACAAGTGCTTAAGTATTTATTGTGTAAACACACAGTTGGTATTGATGCTGTATCTGGCAAGGTTGACAGAAATTTACATGAATCAAACCATCGTGTTAAGTGGGGAATCTCACCAGGCTACCATCTGTGTGTTTATGGCTGATGGAAAGTTATGTAAGGGTGCATTCACATCAGGATAGTCCGCTAGACTTGGTTCGATTGGGGACTTGGCTCAGTTGTAGGGGGGTGTGTCCATGCAGACCGAAATTATGATCACGCTACACTTTGGTCAAACACGCCAAACTTTTACAACACTATATCCCCATTCCCACCACAGGTGGCACTGCACTAGTATTTATCAAAAGAGAGAACAAGACGGCGTGAAGAAGAAAATATTGTTTCATCCTCTTGGTAGTTACACATGGAGACAAAACTATTGCTGTTTTGGGTTTTTATTGTGTCTTTTGCACACAGCAGAAATACACTGCAACAATGGACGCAGTGTGAACAACAGATGAGACAGAGGACTCAACGCCACATCTATGTATTTACCCACAATGCAAAACTATGTCAAATGCAGAAAGTGACTTTTTTTTAGTCTGCATCCTGTATTTGGATGGCTGGCTGAGACGTACGTTTGTAGGCAGACAGAGTCCGTTTCTTTGGTCCGAATCAGAATTTGTTTGATGTATATACAGTTCCCCAAACAAAGCGGATTTTCTGAGCAAATGCAAGGATTTGAATCAAAAACGCTGATGTGAACGTGACGTAACGCTACAGATTATCTTTGGCAGATATGGGTTTTTAAGTTGTCCACATAATTAACTAAATTTATGCTAACGGGATGTTAAATTCCCATTGCACTTTCTTTATATCTGTTGTTGAAGGGATCCGCAGACTTTTCTCAGCCAGAGTTGAGTTACCAACCAGGGTCCTCTCTGTTGGTTTTAAATGTTCTTTTCTTATGATGAATGGTAAACCATGCACACAGCACCTTTTCTACTGGTTCTGTGTTACAAAGTGGTTCTGTTTTAGTTGGGTGTTGTCCAGCAGGGAACTTCTTTTGCTTTCTATTTTCCCAGTTCAGATATTCTTTCCATGAATAACCATGTTCGTGTAAGACTTGTGTAAGTCTTCTAGAAGAGAACCTCTGACAATGTGCATGGTTGTCTTCCCTATGATGAAGGGCTTTTTGACTTTATGTTCAAAGTAAACATTTTGTGTGTTAGAGCTTTTTTTCATGGCTTGTGTTGTAACAAATGTTCTCATCCTGTGCTCACAAAGCAAGCAAATAAAAGTCTAGCTATCTGCACAGTCCGTGGCTTCTCAGCCATTATATTTATAGTAAGTTAAAGGGAGAAGAAATTGTTCATTTATGGATTGAAGATTTTAAAAAAAAATTGCAATGTGAAAAACTATGTGGCATTTCTTGTGGATTACAGAATGACGTCACATCTGTGTTGATCTCCAGCCCTGTGTTTACCAGCTGGTCTGGCTGTGTGATTACATACTTTCATGTGACTCACCCTCTCCTCTCTCCTCGCAGTCTCTGGTCCTCCTTCCCTCTAAAAACCAGCAATGGCAAAGCGAAATGGCTGAGAATAGAACAAAACATTCATCTAAGGATCCAACATTACCTCTAAAGAAACAATGGTTGTTATTGGAGCAGTTGTCAGATGAAGACAGAGATAGAACTGGATTAACATGGCCTTGTGTTAGAGTCCAGTTTCAGTCAGTATCGACAGTCTTTGTCTGTACATGTATAGCTTTGTTAATGTGCATTCTTGTCACTGTTAAAATAAAAATAGTGGTGTTTCTCTAATGTTCAAGCCTTCCCCTTTTGAGAAATTAAAGAGAGACAACAGCTGCAAAAGAGTCAACATGTATTTCTACAGTGGAGAGCACTGCCAGAGCTAACGGCTAGTCTGACTCATGCTAGCTCTTCTTCCACCGTAGGGAGCAACATAAACTTCATAAGTTACTTTCACATGTTCCACAAAAAAGTGGTATTGTTTTACTCGGTGTGTTTGCCCTTTGCACGTTCATTTGCAGACGAGGAGAGTGGAGTAAGAGGTAGAGAGAGGTGTGGGTGATTATATTGTTTGGGTTTAAGGCAGGGGTGTCCAGCTCCAGTCCTCAAAGGCCACAATCCTGCAGGTTTTCCATGCATCCCTGCTTCAACACACCTAACTCAAAGTAATCTGTCATTGTGCAGAACTTCATTGGCTGTTGGATCCTTTTAATGGAAGCCAGGTGTGTTGGAGCAGGAATACATCAAAAACCTTGAGAACTGACTTTGGACACACCCAGGCTACAGGCAGTGCTTATCAGCAAACCTTGCAGTGAAACCATTTCGCTTTTCGCTCCATTAAATCAAAGTTATATGCTGACTTTTTTGTTGCTTACTGGGCTCCTCTTAATCAGTGATGTCACTAAAGCTGGCTACATGAGTATAGATCATTATCAAGGCAGTTTAAATCACCCAAAATCTTTTGCTGTGAACATCATGATAGTTTATAGATTGTCTTTGTTATTCATCAGTAAAACATACCAATAGTATTTAAGTTGTTCGACATTTGAACTATTTAGGAATGGAGACCAAGCAGAGAAAAATACTTTTTTGGAGCTAAATAAAAGAGCATTTGATTAATTTATCTAAGAAGCTGGCTCTTGTGTCTATGGTTGCATCTATACAAGTAAGGGATCTTTTCAAGGACAATGTGAACAGTCAGAAAAATAATGATTCACTAATCATAACTAAGGCTGATCACTAATTAAGACAGACGTTTCAAAATGCTTTAAAAATTGAGAACCTATCCATTAATGCACTTTTCTTGGCATTCATATTAGTGAATGTACAAGCTGCACATTAAATATAAGAGACGTCAGTGACAACAGTGTTGGCATTTAAAGAGAACAAAGATCCTCCAGTTCACATCCAGACTCAGACGTCGAGTACAGTCAATGAAATTCCAGTCTTTTAGTTTCATCTGGTACTTTGCATTTAATGTGCTTTGCATTTATTAAAACACCTTCTGATACCTCAAATATTCTGGTTTAACTAGAGGCCTTACTGACATGGAGTCAGTTTTGTCAAGTGGCTAAAATGGAAACATCAACGAGCAGTATTTGATAACTTCAATGTATGAAATGAACAAGTCTTTGGACTATAAATGACTTCATATATTTACAACAAGTGAAGCCCAAATCCATGTGGAAGACTAAACCCTACGCAGTATTATTTCCAGCTTTCTAGTAACCATATTGAAATACCGTGTGTACACAATTTTCGTGTAGTGTTGGTCTCTGTAGTATTTTCTGCAGTTTGCCTCTGTCTCTTCAGATAGCTCATATCAGTCTGTTCACGGAGCTAAGCTTGAGTGGGCTACAGTGTAAATATCCCAGACCTATTATTACTCCGGCAAAATGTTCCGAGCCGTTGTCAAGCCACTAGGTACAAAATGGTGAATTGCAGACACGAAGAAAGATAATTGCCACTCGCACTGGAAATTTGGCAAGCGCCTTCCCCACGAGACCCGGATGAAATGGTGCTTCAACCCCCGAAACTGTCATTCTTAATGAAATGGTAATTACAAACCCAGCGGAACAGCTGAGGGGCCTGCCGAGGCCCATGGAGCCCAACTACAAGAATAAACCTGCTACAACAACCTGCAGAGAAAAGGGAAGGGAGGGGAGGAGGGGCCACAGCAAGACGATATAGAAACAGGAGAGACGTTCAGCTTGGTGCTACCAACAGGAATCTGAGATTTGTTCCAATTGTTAAATGCAATACACACTCCAGGTTGGAGTATGCAGTACACTGGGACCCTCATCAATAACACCAGCTGTGTGGAAGACGGGAGGGGAGGTTGGTTAAAAGCGCCCACACAGCCTAGGTAATTGATTGCTTTGTAAGTGAACGTGTCTTTAACCTTTGGGAGGTCAGGCCCAGCCGGACACCATCAGTCCTGCCTGGGGTTGAACCGCTTCCAGCCGTTTGTCTTCCGCTGCTCCCTCGTCTCAGGGCCAATTTGTCAAGCATGAGATGTTTGGGGTGTTTAGATTACAGGCAAGATGGGAAAACAAAGGCAAAATGCCACCCCAAACAAAAGGCCTGAGCCTGGATCTCCCACTGATCTGCAAGCTGGGCAGGAGGCCAGCTACCTGGGGTGCTGAAGCTGAGAGGAGAGATGGTGGTGGGAGGGGGGGGGGGGCCACAGCGAAGCCCCTGAAAAACAGCCACCATGGAGCTTGAAGCAGAGCCAGAATGGAGGCTGAACAGGAGCCAACGTGAGAATTGAACGACCGCCAGAACGGTGACATGAGATAGAGCCAGAATAGCGCCTTGAGACGGAGCCAAAATGGCAGCTAGAAACTCAGGGAGATGGGAGGGAGCCGGGGGGCCGACTAACTGTTTTCTTAATGGCAATACTCCTCATCACTGGAGATTTTAAAGTGTCCCTTTGCCACCCTCCCAGGTACTTAGAGCTGTCTGTCTGTCGGAGAGTGACTAAAGATGATTTATCTCTCAGATTATCGGGGCCAGTAGGTACACCATCGCTCATACCATACCTTCGAGGGACAGGTCAGAAACAGGCGACACTGATGAAGACCAGCATTTTGACACCTCTTTCATTCTTACCAGAAAGAAACCATCTACTGCTGACCTGCAGATTTGAACACAACTGCAGAGAAAAGTCAAGCTCCCATGTCGCCATGCGTGTGTTTTTTTGCTTTCAGACGCGATACTTCATAACCGGAGGGTAAAAGCAGCTTGTTTTTGTGTGCACGAGTCACGGTGTTTTTATAACATATGAACAAGTATGCAAACGTGCAATAGTGTGTTGTGTGTGTTCGTGTCAAAGCTAAAGGTGCTGTGTGTGTTTCCAGTTCTATCTGCTGTTCTGTTACCATCGAAGTGATGTACCTGCCACTTTCCTCCTCAGCTGAGGGAGTGTGTTTCTGTGTGTATTCGTTCTGTTGTTAGATCTGACAGCCGCTAATGCGAGCTCGTGTTAAAAAAAAAAGTGTCGAGAAGGGAGGGGAGGCGGTCTCTTGAGCTGGAAATCCCACCCTGAATCTGACAAACTGTCTAAGACTGTGGAAGCGCTGCACTCCCCTCTTGCCTTCCACTCCTCACCTCACTTCTCTGCCAGGATTCAACTTCTATTTTCAAACCACTCCCCGAAGTGGAGTAAAAACTCAGTGTGCTATCGTTCTCCTGCTTCTACAGAATGTCTTTATTCTGACACGAACTCCTTTCAGCTTTTCTTCTCACACTAAACTTGTCCTTTACACTAGAACTACTCTTTCTAGAGTTCCCTCGTGTTGTTTTTGTCCTCCTCCCTGCACAAAGTAGGTGATGTTGTGCCTGGAATCCCCTCTGCTTCCACATTCATTCAGTTCAGCCTCATTTATGTCTGCACGCCACATTAGGCATGTAGGTGATTCTTTCCTCTCCGCGGACTGATTTACAATTTATGCAAAAGGTAAACTCAATAAGTGAATCAATATTTACCCTGTGTATAATTTTATCATCATCGTCGTCGTCGTCGTCGTCGTCGTCGTTGTTGTTGTTACTTACTTACTTACTTCATTCTTTAATTCAGACCCAGAAGGATCCATATCACAACAAAATAACAACAAAGAAAAAAAAACACTTGAAAAAGAAACACAACAGGTACTCCACAATGGTGAATATTAATAGTAGTAATATACTAAGTATTATTAAATCAGAACATTTTTAATAGTTTCTTAATATGGCATTCGCTAACATTTGCTACAGTTTATTAATTAGCATCTGTGCGTCCCGTCTCTTCTCTGAAGTCTCTCCAGCCAAGAAAAGTCAGCCTGATGTTGACGCTTGTCTTATTTTGTGTTCTTTTACTTTATTGCTTTTTTTTTTTTTTTCTTGAGTAAAAAAAAAACAAAAAAAACAAACTCTTCTTGGGTATCTTTGATGAATCCGGTATTGTGCTCCTTCAAAGCAACCAATGTGCTGATATCTAATAGGTGATTTAATTGGTGGTGAAGTGCTGTAAAGTGAAAAACTGCAGTAAAATGGTGTTTTTGGATGGGAAAAAAGTTGTAAACTGTGGTTTCTCAGTCTTGGGATGCAGCTCTGTAATGATGGCTGCAGAAATGGGCAAAATGAATGTCAATGAGCCATCGAAACAAGGCTGGACAGTTATACAGTGTTACTTTAAGTCCAGGGTAGAGCTGCTACATATTTCCACATAAATGTGTTCATGTGTAAAGAAGCTTAAACTGTGATAATATCTGAAATAGTGAATTAGTGCTTTTTCCCATGCAGAATTTGCCTAAAGTATGTTAAGTTTTCATTTCATTTAATTTTATTTAATTATCTGTACCACTTAGTCTGATTAAGGGTCGTGAGGAAGCTGGAGCCTATCTTTGGGTGAGAGGCAGGGTCCACCCTGGACATGTCGCCAGTCCATCGCAGGGTAGTACAGTATATAAAGTTATTTGAGTTATATGATAGATAATAGAGAGAGGCAGTGAAAGTAGCAAACAAGTTAGAAAGCCACTACCTTGACAGCTAAATAAAACTCTATATTTTGAATTCAATTAAATAAAAGTTTCCGCGTCATAAATAACCAGAGTGTTGAAATGATGGGAAACTGATGGGATAATATATTATTTACTATATTTGAACAATATCTTTAATAAAAATGGGAGTATATTTCAGAAAACTGAATAGAAAAGTGGTTAAAAAAAAAAAAAAAAAAAAAAAAAGAGCCCCTCTCAACACATGACCATCTTGAATACGAGAAAGAATTATAGTCTAAACGTGTATATATGTAGAAAACAAGTGTAATTCTATGTTTTTATAGACTGAGCACTGAGGAGCAACAAAAATGTACCTCCCCATAGAGCGTTTCATATCTAAGGCGAACACTTGAACAGTGAACTCTAGAACAAAGGCTGCATTTGGTTTTATTTTTCATATATGAACAACTAACAGAGTCAAAGAGAAGGATTGAAGCACATTTATTACGACACCTTCATCCCTGTAAATCAAAGCCGTTTATTTCTGTATGGAAACCAGAGCAGGCTGGTTTACGTTTACTTGGTCAGTCTGTGAATTGATTGAAGATCAATAACCTCACAACTTTGTCAGCTCTGTATATCCAGATGAATGTGCAGCTGAATGTGTGTGTTTGCATGTATTTCTTTTTTTTTTTTTTTTTTTTTGCATGTATTTCTACAACTATGCTTGTGAGAACCAGTATCAGACCCCTCCCCTTCCTTTTTGATTCTTTTTGAGACCTCGGGAGAGTTCACCATATCTCAAATGTTCTTTCAGGATTGATATTTACCCAGAGCAGTGATTAAGATGAACGTAAAGTAAAAACAGAATGGGTTAAACTGGTTATTAACGTCAGAAAGCCAAACCCATTGCTGCGTGTTCATGTCTGTGGGTGTGTGCATGTTAAATAGCGCCGGTGTTTTTATTTGAGTGAGCACCGATGTAAGGCATATGTGATACCCATGTGTGTGTTTGTGTGTGAAATAAGAGAGTGCAAACACACCTAATGCACTATAGCAAGCCATTTCCATTTCATGTGAGGCCATAGATCGTCAAAGGGCAGCGGTCTCCCTGGTGGGGTTGTAAAACTGGCCCTGCATCTCTGTCCCAACCAGATACATTAATTAATTATCCAGATTGCCTCTTTTCTCATGGCTGAGCCAATTACTCTTTGACTGAGCCTCTGGTCTATATAAACCACTATTTAGACGAAAGAAAAAGTGTGTGTGTGTGTGTGTGTTTAGGGTAATTAAAGAAATGGCTCAACCAGAGACTAACAATCCCCCCATCACTTAATGCTGGAGTAGCAATGCAGAGATGTAGTTTCCAGTGAAAGGAGAGGAGATCTATGTGCAGGTAATTGTTGGTTAATTGAGAGGAAGTGCTGTGTGTGTGTATGTGTGTGTGTAGGTGTGTGGATGGGTGGGAGGCAAAGACATAAACTCTTCATATTGATCAGTTTTCTGATATGCATACAGAGGAAAACCTGGCAGCCTGGATATACAATGTACCTCCACCAACCTCTAACTTTATTTCTACATATTTTATTTGGACAAAATAAATGTTTATATTTTGATGCTTTCACCTTTTTGCTAATTAGCTTCCCCGCAACTTAGCTGGCAGAAAGTTTCCTAAAATGTCGATTTATCATTGAGCCTGAAGTAATTGTAGTTTTGTCAAAACTGCAACATATTTATGCTGATTGTGTGTGTTTGTGTGTGTGCGTTTGATTGATGGGTCAGCAGATAAACTGGGCTGAATGTGCAGAGTGTGTGTTTGCGTGTGTGCCCCCGGGGGACAGGAGAAGCGGAGCGCTGCAACCTCCTGCAGGGGGTGCCGCGTCTCCCGGCAGGGGGATGCAGCAGGCAAACAGAGGGGTGCCTGTGCACCCCTCCGCCCAAACCACTACACACAGACACACACATCACCCTTCTGCACCCTACTGAGCTACAAGAAGTGTGGATGGGGGTTTGGGGGACCCTGTTCTCCTCTAAGCCCCCAGTGATGCATAATTCATGTGTAAGTAGCAATTTTGGTATTTTGCTAGAGGCGGCTGAAAAAAAAAAGAAAGAAAGAAATCATCACAAAGTTCCATAACAGCCTCATCCCTCTCCAACCCGTCTTTTTTTTTTTTTTTTTTTTTTTTTTTTTTAACCCAAATGCACAATATTGTTACTGGTCAGCAGAAGTTTGAAGACTCTTATAATTTGATGAATCTTAATATTGAAGTCTCGGCCGGGGTCTCTGTGATATGTTGAATCAAACACAATTTTCTAAATAGTGTTTGAGAAACTACCAGAAGAAAATGTTGCATTACTTCACTTTACTCTGCAGATGTTCACACACCTCACTTACATACAAACCAGGAAGTTAACATACTGTATTATGATATTAATATTAATAAATGATATTAAGATTTTGACTCACAATTTGATTATATTGTGAAAATCTGATACTTTAAATGTTAGTTTACTCTGAACTCATTATGACCCCAATGATGATGATGATTGTGCTGTTACTTTGTAATTCCAGGTTAACTAGACAAGTATTATTATTATTAATTATTATTATTATTACTATTATTATTATCGTTGTTGTTGTGGAATAACTAGCTTTGTAGATTTTTATATTCTGTCTTAATATTAATTTTTAATTCTTTTTGGAAAATGATGATAAATAGCAATTCCAGCACTTTTTTTTTGTTTCACAGTAAAATATCAGATTTTATGTGATCTTTGAGCGTTTCAGGTGCCATAATCGCAATGAATAACTAAAATCCCAGTAGTAACCTAAAGCTGGCAGCTAAATGTGTTAAATTTAAGCAAAATAGAGTATTTCCCTCCAAAATGTTATGGAGTTTAAATGTCATGAATAAAGAAAATCTGAGTTACAGTAAAGTGTGATATGTAAAGTAAAAGTACCACTGCTGGGTGTGTGTGCACATGAAGAGCAACAGTTACAATATAATAATCAAACATCTGTTCTTCTGTTGTTGATTTATTCTACATATCACTTAATATCATCTTTAATATCACTTGATGAAGAGATTCTAACTAAACCAGTCTTTTCTGAGTCTGATGCTCTTCAACTTTCTTATCGTCTCCAGTTGTTGTATGTTGAAGTCAGAACCTGTGAACTCCTGTAATGAGTCATAAAGCTGCTATTGAACCAATTTATATGCACAATTCTTACTTGCATTATATCGATGTGCTGCTTGGATAATACTCTTTGGACAAGACTGAGAAAACCTCCATGCTTTCATACTGGGCACTTTGCTTTGTCCACTGTGACAGCATGGCACAGTGGACCAGGAGAGCATCACTTGCCAAGCATGTAGTGCAGAGCTTACTCAGTGCTTTCGCTCCTCTCTGTGCTCGCTCTCATTTCCCCACAAGGGCAGAGATATCCGAAAGGACTGTACCTTGGTGTGCGTCCAACAAAAAGCTCTCTGTCCAATTTCATCTTCTTTTGAATTTGTGTTTGAATAACACTGGAGCTACAAATCAAAACATGTTGGACACTTAGAGTGAGGTCATGGGGTGTAGATCACTGTGGCTTCCAAAGAAGTCTCCTTGTGTAAAAGACGGGGACGGGTGGCTGCTACTTTGACTGATGGCTTTGGAGACCGCGAAGGCCCTTCGGGAACCGTTCTCCTGAGACAAAGTCCATTCCTGAGCCAAACCCCTCATTTTCCTCCCCGCAATATATTTCATTAAACTTTTAACTCTTCACAAGGTAATTCACTTGACATTTTCAGGCTGCGTTGCTGAGTGTTTCTCTCTCTGTAATTTCAGCCCTGAGAAAATACTCCAAAAAACACACGTTCAGAGCAGCTAAATGGATAAAATGGCGTCAGATGCAAAGTAACAAAGCTGAGCTGCACAGCAAAGCTTTTCACGGTTACAGCAGTGCGGGTCCCGGTGGCACAGATATAATTAAGACCTCTTCTTAATTACCTAATAAGCCTAATTAGTAACATATCTAAGCTGAAGATTTGGCTGCAAGAGAGATGTAAATCAGAGGAATATTAAGTCTTATTTGTTATTTCATTTAAGTCCTAATGTTAATTAAATTAGTGCATTATGGTATAAGGGAAACAAACCACACTGGGATTGACCAAAGGGCTAATGCAGCCTTTTAAGCTCCTGATAAACTTCCAATTAACTGGCACAAAAGGAGGAAGCAAAATGGGAGAAAACCCAACAAACTGTAGTTTGCTTGCAGTAGTCATGCGTCACCTTCCTCAGCGGTTCTTGCTTTCTCTTCATTCATGTTTTCATCAGTAAAAGCCCAGATGTGAAGGAAAGGCATGTGAAGCTGACAAATCAGATTCTGCTGTGTTGTTGGAGCTGCTGCAGCATTCCAGGCCGCTTAATTAGAAGTTGTTGGTACCACAGAAGGTGTCACCAACCTTTTCAGGCGCTGAACAGATGGTGTTCCACTTTTTTTCTTTTTTTTTTTCTTTTTTTTTTGAGGTCCTGCCAATGCCCACTCTGTGGCTCCTGGGAAAATGACCTAACTCACAGGCAGCTGCTTAGTGCGGCTTGACTGATTCTTTACAGCCGTTTGTATTGGGAGGGACTTAGCAGGACGTACCACTGCAAACAAGGGGTGAGACCGCCGTAGCTATAGGTCCCTGGGTGGCTGCAAAAATCTGTTTTGGTTGCAGCAGAGTTGTTAAAGCTGTGTTTTCAATGCCATGTGCAAAGACGAAGCAAAGATCTCGACCCCGGAGATCTCGATGCATCAGTTCTGGTTGCGTTTGCGTGCACCTTCCTCCGCTTTTGGCAGATGGTGTGAATATCAACTGAGAAAGGAGCTGGGAAGGCTCACAAAACAAAAAGTGAAAAGGGGTTCCTCGACTGTTACAAAGAGGCCCCACAGAGCGGTGGGGAGGCGTGGGGTGTGCGTGTGCATGTGTGTGTGTGTGCGGGTGTGTGTGGGGAGGGTGGCCTTCGTCCTTACAGATAAAAAGAAAGAGGGTGTAGGAGTTTGCAAGGGCATTTGCAGTCGAGGAGTGAAAGTGGATGCAGAAATTGCGAGGGCCACAGATTTTATATCCGAGGCGGGGGTCGGGGGTTTAACATGTTTCGTGCTGCGTGGACAGAAGATCGGCTGTCACTCTGTAGTCAGCTTGGCTCAACCTCCCTCCGACCACGTAGGAGGTGGAGAAGGAACAAGTTGAGAATTGGAAGACTGAGCTTTCTGACTAATTACTTGATATCGGTCACATCATGTGGGTTTCGTTCTGACACACATTTGCTATATTAGCAAAAATCCTCATGTAGCACCCAACCCAAGTAGCTAGATATTAACCCTTTGGTTAAGATTGGTAATAGTACAATGAGTGGGGCCCTGGGTACGTTACTTAAATCCAAATAAACTAATATTGGTAAACAGGAGAAACAATAATAGTTGGCTGTTAACCATTTACACTTACTTAGGTTTTTTTAATTATGGCGGTGCCTCCATCTCCCAAGGAGAAAATGTAAAATACCATAGTTTACATTCACTCAGAATAACAACTGTAGCTGGAAATCAATAACACCCGTTATCCTGTAAAGCAATTAAGACGTAACACAGAAAGTTTAAAGTCAAAATATTTAGTAAATAAAAATAAAGAAATAAAAATTAGCAGATAAAGTTTTAAGGGTTTCTCTCAATACATGTGTGGGGTTCAGTTATTCCACAACTTCATCAAAACACTATTTCAGACTGTAACATCCACACATATAAGAGTCCAATTAAATCAAGTTCAGCTTTATACCAGGAATTAAAGAGTCTTTGACGCTCAAATAAACAATTGTTGCAGGCCTGATGACGCTCGGGTTCGTTGGGCCAAAAAATAGAAAAATGGCCGTTTCTTTGGTTCACAAACCAAAATTAAGGTGAAGGTGCTTTGGTTTTACTCACAACTCCTTATGCTCAAAGGAAATGGATGGTTAAAACCTTGTCGGTCATCATGCAGGTCGTTCTCTGTAACCGGGCTGGCAGCTCGGCTTCACAGGCTGTGTGAAATGCACTCGGTGAAACTCGTTTCTCTCTCTTTTTATCCACAGCACAAGAGTCCAGAGAATTCCTCTCGGTCCACTGGGCATTAAAAGTCTCTAATTAGTTTCATATATTCATCCAAGCTCATATACTTTACATACAGAGTAGGAACTAACTCGCGGTAAAATGCTAACATGCTAATTCACGATTAGCATCACACATTTATGCACTTTTTTTTTTTTTTTTTTTTGTCTTGTCCAGCATTTAAGCAAGCAGACTGATGTTCTGGATGCTGTGTTCTGCTGAGCAAATTTATTTTGCCAAGGGGAACTTTTGTAGATGTAATGATCCCCTTGTATTTCTTGATTCTTATTTTATTTTTCAATTTGTTTTGGATAATAGCTTGTATTACAGAGTTTATGCTGCTGGACCCGACCGGAAAGGACAGGAAAGGGGCAGAAAGAGAACAGAAAAGAGAACAGAAAAAAACAAAAAAAAAAACAAAAGAAAGAGATCAATGCATGCATGTATATGCACATACATACCCACCTACATATATATGTATATACACTCGCACATACATTATATATATACATATATACATACATACATACATATACACATACATACACACACATGTACACATACATGCATACATAAAGATAGATATACATACATACATATACACATACATACACATTTATGCACTTTAAACATTTCGTAAAAGCACAAAAGTCATATAAATCCGAGTACTCACTCGTCACAGGGTTATATAGTCCAACACAGCAATGTAGACTCTGCATCCACAATGTTTTCTGACCATTTTTCCCTGTAGCTTAACTTCACAACCTTCGTCAGGCAAACGCAGTAGCTGAATGCCTCAATCCTAGCTGTTTCCCTTCACTTCCTGTCTTAGATCCCTCCCTTATGCATGTGATTGGACATGGAGTTTACATCAACCAATATGATAACAGAGAATACAATATTGACAACACATCAAGTTGATTGGTAACCAAAAGCACATGTTGATAAGTACGTTCCAAACAAACTTGTGGCAAATAGCATTTTTCCCAAACTGAATGACAAAACCTTGGGTTGGTTTATATCTGACTTTTATAACTATTTATGAACACATTTTAACAGAAGAAATTAACTGTTTTACTGTGATTAACAATATTTAATGCATTTTAAGAAAGGGTTTTAACATATTTATATTTTAGTCCTTTGGGTCTATAATGAAATTTTAGACCGGGCTACATCCTCCCCCTTCTAAAAGGCTTAGATGTCCTCATCTAACCATACAGTTTAGACTTAGATTGATAGGGGCGAGTTCTGGGATGTCTAGGCGGTTTTACTGGATCAGAATTTCCTCTGGTACTGAGGTTCAACTGAATGACCATGCCTTGGTGCACAATTGTCACAGGTTCCTCAGTTTGGGCTCCAGGTTTATCATAGGTCAAGCGGATGACTGGCTTCACTTCACGCGTTGACTTTCTGATTTTAGGGCTTGTATGAGTTCGGAACTCTACGTCAGTATCTTCAGCTGTACCAGTAATTTCTGCTTCCACATTTGAGGACTGACATTCCTGTTCTTGTGAACTGGCAGATTGTCCTTCATTCAGATCCTGTTCATTCTCAGATGAGGGGGAACTTTCAGAGGGAGTAGATTCTGTTTGGAGTCTGTCAAATGGTGATGAGGATCGCCTGACATTGTCACAGGTTGGAGACTCATAAGCATACTCATACTCAGATTCTGAAGAAACATCAGATGTTTGGGCATTTTGGTCAGGTGCTTGATGTCTGAGAGCATGTTGTCTCCTGGTAACTGGTGTTCTGACTCTTTTAGTTTATTCAGAAGTCTCGGGAATCCTTACAAGGTAACCGATGGGTAGTAGGTGGTCTCTGTGTAGAGTTTTGACACTTCCAGTTCCTTGTTCTGATTTGACTCTGTATACAGGTAAGTTCGGTAACTTTTTGATGACAATATATGGTGTAGATCTCCATCTATCTTGTAGTTTGTGTTTTCCAGTAAGGCCAACATTTCTTATCAGGACTCTGTCTCCTTCCTGTAGAGGTTGGTCTCTTACTCGCTGGTCATAACGTGATTTATTTCTCAGATGACTCTTGGTTGCACTCTCCGTAGCTAGATGGTAAGCTTGTTGGAGTTCTTTTCTCATCTTAGCAACATACTGTAGGTGAGATGCCTCCGAATCACCATCGAGAGCAATACCAAAACAGAGGTCAACGGGCAATCGGGCATTGCGTCCGAACATTAAGTAGTAGGGAGAGTATCCGGTAGACTCATTTTTTGTACAGTTATACGCATGTACTAACCGACTGATATGTTGACTCCAATTTTGTTTTTGCACGTTTTCAAGTGTTCCAAGCATTGAGAGAAGTGTTCTGTTGAAACGTTCCGGTTGAGCATCACCTTGTGGATGATATGGCGAGGTACGTGATTTTCTAATTCCAAGCATGGATAAGAGTTCTTTTATAAGGCGGCTTTCAAAGTCTCTGCCTTGATCCGAATGTATTCTGGCAGGTAGTCCATAATGAACGAAGTACTTTTCCCACAAGACTTTGGCAACGGTGACTGACTTTTGGTTTTTTGTAGGAAATGCCTGAGCATATCTGGTGTAATGATCAGTTACTACTAGTACATTAGCGACTCCTTTTCTATCTGGCTCTATTTGAAGGAAATCAATGCAGACTAGATCTAAAGGGCCGTTACTAGTGATTTGATTCAGTGGGGATGAACGTTGCGGGAGCGTTTTTCTGGAAACACAGCGTCCACAAGTTTTTATGTATTTCTCCACATCAGCATTCATTCGAGGCCAATAGAAACGATCCTTGAGCAATTCTGTGGTTTTCTCTACACCAAGATGTCCACATTCATCATGTAACGATCTCATTACACTGATTCGAAACCGTTCTGGTAAAACCAGTTGTTTGTTGGACGTGCCATTGGGTAGGTTCCGCTGTCTGTATAGTAGTTTGTCTTTGAGTTCCAGTTTGGAGCTCTCACGACTGAGCAAAGTTACTTCAGGTGGTTGATTTTTCGATGGAACCAGTGGTTGTCCAGTTTGGATGGTTTGTTTGATGGGACCGATGACTGGATCGAAATCTTGAGCAACTTGCAAGTCTTTAGTAGTTAGCTGATCCAATGTGGTTGATTTCAGACTCACTGGAAAAGCATAAGCCTCTGGAATCACAAATGGAGGGACGCCAAGTTGGTCCACTAGTCTATCCAAAGACTTAGTAGTCTCACTGTTGAACTTTTTTTTGCAAATAGCATTTATGGCAGACTGTGGAATATCTGTCCATTGTTCAGAGTCATGGGTGTACTGTCGTGATAATAGATCAGCATCTATGTTGTAACGACCAGGCCGATACTGGATGTTGAAGTCGTATGTGGCTAAAGCTGCAAGCCATCTATGTCCGACAGCACTTAATTTGGCGGTAGTCAACACATATGTTAATGGATTGTTGTCCGTTCTTACTACGAACTTGGCTCCATAAAGGTAGTCATGAAACTTGTCCACGATCGCCCACTTCAGTGCCAAGAACTCGAGTTGATGTACTGGGTAGTTTCGTTCCGAGTCGCTCAGTTTTCGGCTCGCAAAGGCAACTGGCTTGAGGCCCTCAGGGTACTCTTGATTAAGCACGGCACCCAAGCCATTCATGCTAGCATCTACGTGCAAGACATATGATTTAGTGGGATCTGCAAATGCTAGCACAGGAACATTGGTCAGACAGTCAATGATTTGTTTAAATGCTTGGTGACAGGATTGGTCCCATCGCTCTTTGAAGGGTTCTGACGGTTTGAGGTAAGTCTTGGATGGATCTTTGCCTTGTGCCTTTTTGCGTTTCTGTGTAGGTGGGTAGCCTTTTGTTAGCTCGGTCAAAGGACGGACAATGCTTGAGTAGTTTGCAATAAACCTGCGGTAATACCCACAAAACCCAAGAAATGAGCGAAGGGTCTTTAGGTTTGTTGGTTCTGGCCAGTTTTTGACAACAACCACTTTTTCTGGATCGGTGGCTATGCCAGCTTCAGAAACGATGTGACCAACGTATTTCACTTGGGACTGACAGAACTGACACTTGTCTATTGACACTTTGAGACCGAATTCTCCAAGACGATCCAAGACCTTTAGAAGACGTTGCTCATGTTCTTCGAGTGTTCTGCCAAACACGATTATATCGTCAAGGTACACGATGACTTGGAGAAGATGCATATCGCCAACGGCTTTCTCCATAAGCCTCTGAAAAGTGGCAGGTGCTCCTGTCATACCTTGCGGCATTCTTTCAAATTGATAGAATCCGAGGGGACAGATCTTCTCCTTGTCTTCCTCGCACATGGGAATCTGATAATATCCACTCCGGAGATCCAGGACTGAGAACCATTTGCTGCCTGAAAGACAGTCTAAGGCATCGTCAATCCGTGGGATAGTAAATTGGTCTGGGATGGTACGATTGTTCAAAGTTCTGTAGTCAATGCAGATTCTGATGGAGCCATTCTTTTTTCGTACAACCACAATAGGCGACGCGAATGGACTTCGAGACTCCTTAATGATCCCTGCAACTAACAACTGCTGCCTTAAGTGCTGCCTTACATCCTCAATGTCTCCGGGAGCTAAGCGGCACGATCGCTCTCTGAAAGGAGTAGAATTGCTAAGCCTGATGTGATGTTCTACATCTTTAGCTAAACCCACGTCCCATTCATTTAAGGAGAACACATTTTGCCTCTCAGCTAACTTTTGCTGTAGCCTTTTCTTCCACTCTTCGGGGGCAGGTGAATCACCAAAACAGAAGAGTTCGGGATCTAAAGTGCTAGTCTCAGACTCTAGAGCTTTAGGGTTTGTGACTACATCTGCTACATGCATTTCAGCGATAACTGTGCCAACTTGAATAGACGTAGGTTTCTCTGACTCATTATGCAATAGAACAACAAAGTGATTCTCATCTATGTCACTCTCTGGGACAACACCTGGCTGCACTAACACACCAGATGGAAACTGGGGCATGGCTGGTGCCTCAACCAGGACAACATCTCTGGGCTTAGTAACCTTCTGCTCTACTTTACAAGTGGCATAACACTTTTCACCAGAAGCGATAGTAAGTGGTCCGGGACCTAGCCATTTGACTTGTCCTACAGGGTTGTCTGCTGCCTGTGACTTCACAGACTGAGTTTGTATTTGGTCATAAACTGCTTGTACTCTCTTGGAGCTGACTTTACATTCACTACCACTGTCTCTACACAGCTGGAATAAGCGGCGGAACAGAAAAGCATTTGTACCAACAACTACAGGGGTTTCATGACCTTGTGGTGGCTCAGGACAAACGAGAGCTAGGACGTTAACGGGCCCTTTCACACCTGTTACATCCTCGGGAAACTCCATCTCTAGCACTACATACCCACAGTAAGGATATGACTCGGCTGATAGACCCCAGATAGCTAGACTGGAAATGGGATGAATCGGGACTGTTGGTATATTGGCATTGTACCAATCCTCAAAAATGATTGTTACCATTGATCCAGAATCCATAAGACCAGTGCATGAGATGTCATTTACTTTTCGGGGAGCTATGGATGATGGACCAATAAGACCTTCAGGAATGTCTGCACTTTGGGGTGAGACGTTTGCAGTATTGACTCGAGCAACGCGCTCATCTTCATCAGCTGTGCTGTCTTTTTGTCCATCAGTGCTACCACGTACTTGGCGAACAAGCTTCCTGATCACCTTTTGCGAGTTTTCAGGGGCTTTGCATTTCGTTGCAATATGGCCGTTTTCTCCACATCTGTAACAAAAGTAGTCTGCCTCTTTACTACTCTTGGACTTTGGTACAGCATACTTTGTACTGCAGTCAGATTTGAATTTAGAGTACTGGCATCTCTCTTTTGTATTTTGTTTTGACTTTACTGACATCACGCTTAACTGAGTTTTTAGCTCTTTGACTTCTTTTTGTAGCTGTTGCACTTCAGGGTTTGTGTCTGACTTGTCTTTTGTCTTTTCTCTGGACTCTTTCTTGTGACTCAACTCTGCAGACTGTTTGTTTAGCTCTTTGAGTTTTGCTTTTAGCTCTTGAACTTCTGTCTGAAGATCAGGTTGCTGACTGCCTTTTGAGTCGGTTTCACTTCCTACTTGTACTGCCCGCACATACGGTCGTTGTGCTGGTTTTTTGAGTTTGTGTCTTGCTGCTTCGCGCTCTTCCTCCTCACGAATCTCTTTCAACAGGTTGAGAAATGCTGGGGGATCACCACACTTTCCTCTTAGATTTAGCTGAAGTAGCATGAGGTCTGATTCAGTTGCACCTTTAATGAGCTGCTCAAGTCTTGTTTTACTGACTTCACTGACTGGGAGACCTCCTCTCTGCACTACTTTGTTCAGCATTCTTTCCAATCTGAGCAAGAAATCTGATAAGCATTCACCTTGTCTTTGGTGCATAGTTCTGAATGTGAGATACAGTTCCTCTCCGGATTCTGAAGTTCCAAAGGTATTTTCCAGTACCTGTATGTAGTCCATATGACTTGCCATAGGATTGGATGTGCGTACTGCTTGAATTATCTCCAAAGCTGGTCCTTTGAGACTCTCAATAATCCTTCTTCGTTTTTCTTTGTCTGAGCACTCATACTCTTCAACCATGAACTTTGCTTGCTCTAGCCAGCTGTCCAAATTTTCTTCACCAGTGGGAGTAGGATGGATCCCAGAAAAGATCCTAAGACGCCTGTATGAACTGCTTTCATTTGGCCTTGGCTGAAAAGCATCACTTACTGCACGAATGATTGACTCTGGATTGCTGTTCCATGAAGTGGTGGAAGCATATAATCTCTTAATGTCATCCATTGTTTTCCCTTCATCCTGTAGAAATTTGTCCAATTTCTCTGTGAAAGGGTCTGTGATGGTTTTGGGTTCAGAGATGACAATTGTCCATTTAACTCCTTCTATAGTGGAAATCACTTCTGGTGGGACTTTGGTAGAATCAATTTCTTCACGGCATTCGCATAGCATGGTCAAGGTTTGGTTCTCAGCATTAAACATTTTGCCTCTCACTCTTACTCTGCCCAAAGCTTTAATTTGTTCCAGTGTTGCTTCAACAGCAGATATTTCCTCCCCTTCTGGGATACCAAGCACAAGGATGGCATGTGACTGGTCAAGCCCTTCACCTCGGCACCAGTTAGCAAAATCAGGTTGTGAAAAATTATTTTCAGTGGCCATAGTTTAGCTAAGAAAGCTTGCGTTTAGAAAGAGAGAATAAATTTAAAAAGTCTCTTTCAGAAAACTGAAGTTAACTTCACAACCTTCGTCAGGCAAACGCAGTAGCTGAATGCCTCAATCCTAGCTGTTTCCCTTCACTTCCTGTCTTAGATCCCTCCCTTATGCATGTGATTGGACATGGAGTTTACATCAACCAATATGATAACAGAGAATACAATATTGACAACACATCAAGTTGATTGGTAACCAAAAGCACATGTTGATAAGTACGTTCCAAACAAACTTGTGGCAAATAGCATTTTTCCCAAACTGAATGACAAAACCTTGGGTTGGTTTATATCTGACTTTCATAACTATTTATGAACACATTTTAACAGAAGAAATTAACTGTTTTACTGTGATTAACAATATTTAATGCATTTTAAGAAAGGGTTTTAACATATTTATATTTTAGTCCTTTGGGTCTATAATGAAATTTTAGACCGGGCTACACTCATAAGATATTTCCACAATTCCACGACTGACCTGGTCTATAAGGTGTCAAACCTGCTATGACTCTTGATCTTTTTGAAAAATGTCAAGTTCACTCAAGGTGTACGGCCTTCCTCGTTTCCTGCCACTGATGATGACGTGGCTGAAACGGCCGGAGCATCTTCTTGGAAAGCAGCTCAGCTCAGCGGTGCTGTTTCATTGACATGGCAGGGAACATAAAATCTGCCGTTTTCATCATGTTTTATCGAAGGTAAACCTGTTTCCTGCAGCTTTCGCTATCAGATATATGTCTGTGTAGGTTTATGACCGTGGAGCTGGGGCAAGCCCAATCGATCAGCTGGAGCTATAGGATTTAATGGGTGCGCTGCTCTCGGTAGGGGGTTCAGGGTGGAGAGGAGATATTTAATCACTAAAAGGGACCAAGGTGGCAAGCATCAGGTACCTGCAGTTTGCTTTATAAGGATTCAAGGTATCAGTTTCCTCCATATTGTTGTGTTTTTCTCTAAACCGTCATAAGACTTTCAATTTATGAGAAAATATTTCTGAATCCTGACAAGTTTTCTGTGTGCATTGAATGAAATAAAATAACTTTTACAACAACTTATTAGCTGGATATGATAAATGTCTTCCAACATATCTAATGTGTGTATGCTGGATGGTACAGGGCTAACACCCAAAAAGTGGGAACACTGTTTAAAATTTAAATGACATTAACTAAAATAAAAACATGAAACACATTTTGCTATTTGATGATAAACCACACGTGGCATGACGCAGCAAATAAATACATATTTTAACAAGTCTCCCCTGCAAGCTCCTATACACGGTATACATCACTGGAAAGCTATGAAATATGACCGATGTATACCATTGCAAGCTGCAATCATAGCTGTAGATTCAGTAAATGCATACCCCACACCAGTTGCAATGGAATTTATCTTTGAAGCCAAACCAGTAGCAGATGATATTTCAACAAAAATGGACATCAGCAAGGGTCCAGTAAAAGTAGTAACAAAAATAGCTGCTTCACAGTGAGCCTTTTATTCATTAAAACCTATTTTCTGTCTAAATTGGATGATTCTAAGTGGTAAAATTGATGGCAGCAACACATCTGAGCAAAGCTGGGATGGGGCCCACAAAAGGCTGGAAAAGTAGAACTAAAAGGAAACAGCTGGATGTTGCTACCAGTTACGATTACTGGGAACAGGTTAGTTGTATGATTGGGTATTAAAAAAAAGACCTTAGTAAGCCAAAGAAAAGATGAACAGGGCAAACACTAAAAGGTTGTGGACTGATTTAAACACAATATTCCACATATGTAAATGGTGAAGGAGGTAAATATTCCTTCATCCTTCAAAAGGACATTTGATGAATGCCTGTAAACTTTGTTAACTTCAAATGGCACATCATTGAAACTGTGATGATTCTGTCAGTGGAACTGTATGGCTCAGGATCACTTCCATTAATCACTGTGGATGCACCTCATCACACCGTTACATGATGCACGTTTCAGCTCCGTCATGCAACAAGACCTAGAACCTAGTTAACTTCTCTGTTACTTGGCTCATTTACAATGAGTAGAAGAAAAGTGGAAAACTGCTCTTTTAAGTCAGACAAATCAAAATTAGAAATTTCTTTATGGGAGCCACTTTCATTTCATCCAGACTAGAGAAGAAATCTTACATTGTGTCAACGTTGTTCAGTCCAAATGTTATGGGAGGTACACCAGTGGAACTGGCAACTTGCAAACTTGGAAAGCCAACTTTAAAGACACACTACAGATTTTTGCCATTTTCCCATCACACACTCCTATCGACGGCTAATTCGGCATCCATCTTGCATCCTACCTGACCTGTTAGCTCTCTCCACCCAGCCAGCAGAAGACAATCTTACAATGAATCTTGTTTGGTCTCTTTCTCTCTTTAAGCTTCTTGTGTTTCTTTGCTGAATCAGCGATGCTGCGTGTTCAAAACAACCAGTTCTTTATTATACCAGCAAAACTCTTCTGCAATGTCATGTCATGTCCTGGATGTAAAAGTTGTGTAGTGCGGTTTCTCGGCTTGGGACACTGCTGGGTAGCAGCAACTCCGGAAACCAAGACGCAACCTCTGGCTGTTAAAAGTGAAGCCTATGCAGAAGTGCCAAAAAGTAACTCCCCCCTCATCCGCTAAGGACTTCGAAACAGATTGAATCCCAATAGACTCCCATGTTAAAAAGACCAACTTTACAGCAGAAGTAAACATGTTTACAGCCTGGTACAAAAATCCATTTTCAGTTTAATAGGTCATGTTTACCTTCGTGACATCTGTGACATCTGTGGGGGGAGTGAATTTTTTTCTAACTCCCCTGTTTAAAAGTAATTTAATCTCAAAATTTGGCATATTTAGGGGCGTGTCCTTTTGATTGACAGGTACCCAATCTCCCCCTTAAAGTGAGAGGAACGGAGAACAACTGTGGCTAACAACGTGATTTAGCTTTAGCCCACTTACCTCCGTTAGCTGGTTAGCTTCTGTTAGCTGCGGGTTAGCTAAGTTAGCTCTTAGCTACAGGCAGCTTGCAATTTGCTCAATGTCAATCATTACCCCCACGCTCACAGCCCCCCTCTCAGCGCTACCTCTTTGCCCATATTTGTATTTTTGGGAAGAGACAACACGCATCACAGAGGCTCCATCCATCTTATTACATACAGTTTATGCTAGAAAAACACATTTTGGATGTCATTGTGTCATCGCACAAATCTGGGACGCGGAGTTTTATGGTCAGAAAGTTATGTAAGGTGTCTTTAATGCAAAAAAAAAAGAAAAGACACAATGCAACCAAGTTTTGAAGCCACATATGATCCCATACATGCTGCTAAACCACATCATGTCTCAGAGGCCTCCTGTGCTGACCTTTCACCAAGGGCAAACATGATGATTATGAAAAACAAAATATGATGAAGACCCAGATCAGTTGAGCAGTCACATCAGCGAAGAACATTTCCTCTTCCAAAGGTTCAGCAGCTCGTATGCTCTTTTCTCAGATGTGTTTAGAGAAGAGGTGATGCTACACAGTGATAAACACGACCCAATTCCAGATTTACAAGATTATCTTGCTGTCACCCACTTAAAGATTTTTTTAATGAAATAATAAAATGTCCCACTTTTAAAATCCAATGTGTTTTTTTATGTTGTAATTTGAATGAAATATTGGTTAATTATATTTGCTGCTTCTTGCATTCCATTTCTTGGGCGGATGGCAAAGACGATGTTGCATTTTATCAGATTGTTGTTTGTGACTGCATGAGCAGTACCAACAAATGTGTATATGTCCATCACTTAAAGCAGTTTTTTAACAAGAATGCCGCATCCTGATGGTATGCGCAAACACATAGGATGGAGGTGTTAGCTGGGAATAACAAGCATCGATTTATAACAGAGGTGTCCAAAGTCTGTCCTTTGGGGCCACAATTATGAAGGTTTTCAAAGTATCCTTGCACTAAATGGCTCCAACAGCCTATGAAGATTTGCACAATGATTCATTAACTTGAGTCAGGTTTGTTGGAAGAGGGAAGTATAGAAAGGCTGCTGGATTGTTGCCCTCAAAACAAAACATGTTCAGACAGTAACACCACTGCCTGGTCGTTGATATTTATTACGACTTGTTTTATCCATAACTGCAGACATGGAATACATTCTTTTGATTGTGAAGGTTGACAAAACATGGAATAAATCATCTAAATGAGTGGCGTTCAATTAGTGTTATCCTGCTGGGTTTTGATGTTTTCCTGCTCCCAAACACCTAATTCTAATAAAATGGATCCATAGGTGGATAATCTAGATGCTTTAAAATAAAAGTCCTGCCATCTTTTGGGATTACCTGTGCATTTAAAACAGGTGTTTTCACTAACAAGCTCATTTACCTTACATCAAAGCTAAACTAATTAAATTCAGCTGGATTAGTGACAGGTTGGAACAGCTGCCAGACAGGAGTTTTACTTTATGGCACCTGGATTATAAACTTCTAAATGGATCTAAGAGGTTCTTGTTAAGTTCTTCACAATGACCCATTCATTTCATTCAGGTGTGTTGAAGCAGGGAAACAACAAAAACCCACCCAAACTTGACCCAAACATCTGTGCTGTAGTAAAGCAAAAGCAAGTGTTGTCCGTTTATATTGTCTAATGAATAAACTTGGTATAATATCAGAAATGTACTCATTAACAGAGTCGACAGCATCCGTTCCTGGCTGTTGCCACAGCAAGTGTTGCTTTTGGCCTGGATGATGTGTTTGAATTCTTTGTGTTGTTGAAGATTCAACGTCTGCTCCTCCGTGGTGAAGTAGCTGCTTTACAGGGTTTCACTATCTCTGCAACAGGTCAAACTCTGCAAACTCCACCCCTTTTTATCTGAGCATGCATTGATCAAGATGGGAAAATCCCTGTTGAATTATCGAGATAATAGCCAGCTTTGTAGTACTGCGTATCCAGATCCTGAATATCTTGGTAGGTCTGCCCAGGTAACAGAGACATTCAGGATATGTATCTCAGGCCTCACGTCTCAGTCTCAGGATTCTGTTTGGTGTTATCAAACTGGCTTTCCTGCACTTGCATCATCAGCCTGTGTTTAACTCCTCAGCACATTCATCATCTGCATTGTTTAACTCCTCAGCACCTGTTTCATCGGCCTGTGTTTAACTCCTCAGCACCTGTTTCATCAGCCTGTGTTTAACTCCTCAGCACATTCATCATCGGCCTGTGTTTAACTCCTCAGCACCTGTTTCATCGGCCTGTGTTTAACTCCTCAGCACCTGTTTCATCAGCCTGTGTTTAACTCCTCAGCACATTCATCATCGGCCTGTGTTTAACTCCTCAGCACATTCATCATCTGCATTGTTTAACTCCTCAGCACCTGTTTCATCGGCCTGTGTTTAACTCCTCAGCACATTCATCATCGGCCTGTGTTCAACTCCTCAGCACATTCATCATCAGCCTGTGTTTAACTCCTCAGCACCTGTTTCATCGGCCTGTGTTTAACTCCTCAGCACCTGTATCATCAGCCTGTGTTTAACTCCTCAGCACATTCATCATCTGCATTGTTTAACTCCTCAGCACCTGTTTCATCGGCCTGTGTTTAACTCCTCAGCACATTCATCATCTGCATTGTTTAACTCCTCAGCACCTGTTTCATCGGCCTGTGTTTAACTCCTCAGCACATTCATCATCGGCCTGTGTTTAACTCCTCAGCACATTCATCATCTGCATTGTTTAACTCCTCAGCACCTGTTTCATCGGCCTGTGTTTAACTCCTCAGCACATTCATCATCGGCCTGTGTTTAACTCCTCAGCACCTGTATCATCAGCCTGTGTTTAACTCCTCAGCACCTGTATCATCAGCCTGTGTTTAACTCCTCAGCACATTCATCATCTGCATTGTTTAACTCCTCAGCACCTGTTTCATCGGCCTGTTTAACTCCTCAGCACCTGTTTCATCGGCCTGTGTTTAACTCCTCAGCAAGCTGTATCATCAGCCTGTGTTTAACTCCTCAGCTTCATCATCGGCCTGTGTTTAACTCCTCAGCACCTGTTTCATCGGCCTGTGTTTAACTCCTCAGCAAGCTGTATCATCAGCCTGTGTTTAACTCCTCAGCACCTGTTTCATCGGCCTGTGTTTAACTCCTCAGCAAGCTGTATCATCAGCCTGTGTTTAACTCCTCAGCACATTCATCATCGGCCTGTGTTTAACTCCTCAGCACCTGCATCATCGGCCTGTGTTTAACTCCTCAGCACCTGTTTCATCGGCCTGTGTTTAACTCCTCAGCACATTCATCATCGGCCTGTGTTTAACTCCTCAGCACCTGTTTCATCGGCCTGTGTTTAACTCCTCAGCAAGCTGTATCATCAGCCTGTGTTTAACTCCTCAGCACATTCATCATCGGCCTGTGTTTAACTCCTCAGCACCTGTTTCATCGGCCTGTGTTTGACTCCTCAGCACCTGTTTCATCGGCCTGTGTTTAACTCCTCAGCACCTGTTTCATCGGCCTGTGTTTAACTCCTCAGCAAGCTGTTTCATCAGCCTGTGTTTAACTCCTCAGCACATTCATCATCGGCCTGTGTTTAACTCCTCAGCACATTCATCATCGGCCTGTGTTTAACTCCTCAGTACCTGCATCATCGGCCTGTGTTTAACTCCTCAGCAAGCTGTATCATCAGCCTGTGTTTAACTCCTCAGCACATTCATCATCGGCCTGTGTTTAACTCCTCAGCACCTGCATCATCGGCCTGTGTTTAACTCCTCAGCACCTGCATCATCGGCCTGTGTTTAACTCCTCAGCACCTTCATCATCCGCCTGTGTTTGACTCCTCATTCCACTTGCAACCATGACAGAAAGATCAAATTATGTGTACAACTTGTCTGAGCTGTTATAAAAACTGTTGTCCTCGAATGAGCCTTAAATCACATTGATATTTAACAAATCTTATAACATGCTGTTTTACAGCCATCTAAAATAAATCTTTTTATTGAGGGCTTCCGAGTCTAGGCGATTGTTGAAATCACATTTTCAGAACACTTCATTGTCAGCAGTTACATAAAATCCCCCAAAAGCCTTTAAAATGAGCCTAATTTGTTACTTCTACAAAATCTCTCAAAGCAACAACTTAAAATTTGATTTGACTTATTTCACATATTATTTCTAAATAAAACACTTCCTATACTAGTTGCCTGCTGTGTTTTGCTACAACCCCTCATGCCTTCTAAAGGCCCTAAATGTCCTTGAACTTCTGCCGCTCACTTCTACCCCACATACCCGTTTAGCTAATGCTATTACGTTGGGCCCTACATGCTAAAAGTCATTGGTGGTGATAGTGCCTGATTAGATTGTGTCCATTGATTGCACAGCATGCTGTTAGGACGGCGGCGGTGTGGGCTGCAGCTCCTGCATCTCCTCCTCAGATGCTCTGACAGTCTTAGACAGAGGAGATAGAGCCCCACGCAGGGCAACAGATTGAGTTATTGATCAGCGCTCATCTTTCTCCTGCCTCTGTCTTCTGTCGGCTGCTCCGAGAGACCCCTTCATCAGGATAATGAATTTCACTTATTGCAGATTAACGCCATAAGGTCTGCATGGTAATAATGGCAGAAATTATCTGTTTGTTATCCTCGCTGAGTTTCCGGGAGGGAGGGGCGGTGAAGGTTACTCTGTTTGAGTGCAGGGATTTTAACTAAAGGGGGCTGAAGAGGAGAAAGGGCATGAAAATGAGTGATTTGAGGGAAAATGAAAGGAACACTTCTATGTATTGTGATTTCAGCATCACTGAGCTCCAGAGCAAAGATTTTGGCTTCATGAAGGAGAGTGAAGCATATCTCAGGGAGGAAAAGAAGACTGAATACCAAGGTATTTTTGTGGAAAAGATAGCCAGACGAAGAAGGATGAGAGGGGATGATTTAAAAGCGATGATCAGTGAAGAGGAAATGAGAACATGATAGGAGTGGGCATATGCCACTTATAGGTCGGTCATTGTGTCTCCAGCATCAAAATTAGAGCTGTATCAGGGTGGTAAAGAATGAATAATAAGGCTTGATTGCAGTCTGTGAAATGGAACGTTGTTGTGATTCAATCCCTGCAGACAATTACAGGCAGCACAAACAGCAGCCGTCCGCAGGAAGCCATTGCATCGTCTTCGTCAATGGCTTGTTGCCTCCTTACGTTGCAGCTGTTACCATTTGTTCTGTTCAAGTGTGGGAGGATAAAAAAAAAAAAAGCTAAATAATATCATTAGTGTATGCAAACATATAACAGAGTGCATGTTTATTTGTTGCAGGTATGGATTTGGGCTGTTGGATGCAGGGCTGATGGTGCAGCAAGCTGCTCTGTTCCAAAGTGTTGCTCCACAGAAGACGTGCATGCAAGAAATCACACTTCATCCAGCCAGGTAAAACAAAAAACAACAACTGGCATATTATGGACTATTATAAAAAAGCAAATGCTATATTTTTTTTTTATCTGAACTATCTCAGTTTGCTATTGGAGTGAGGAGCCTACAGGTGGGTGCTGTGGTGATGGAGCTGTAGAAAACCAAGGTTTGAGCAGCAGCAGCAATAATGGCATGAACAGGAAGCAGCTTATTGTGTTGCAAGGCAGCAGCAGTAGCAAGTCCAAGGCTAAGGGCAGGACATGAGGTGTGCAGCTTGAGTGGATGGGTATGTTTGATACGGGGCAGATGACATGCAGCTGGACTTGCCTTCCTCTTGCAGGTGTCGCTTCATCAGTAGGATGTACTGATTTACACTAATTCCTGTTTTGAAGTATACCAAATATGAACCATTACAAAATCTGCACTATTTCAAATGTTTCCAGATGAATTCAGATTCAGATTCAGGCAACTTTATTGATACCAAAGGGCAAATCATTTGCAGCTCAGCACACATCCACATGACATGTTCAGTCAGTGAACAGAAAAAAACAGCGGATTACCTCAGCGCCAGCAGACAAACAGTTCATAAGATCAGGATTAAGTTTAAAAAAACAAATGAATACATAAACACAAAGATGGCTAAAAATCCAGGTTTAAATGTCACTTATTTAAAAATCGACTGTCAGAGTTCAGTTGCCAGATAGATGAAGGAATAAAAGAATTGGAGGAAGTGAAGAGAGCTCAGTGGCTGCAACTTAAAGGCATCATCTCAGACTCCCCAGTCACGATGGGATGGAGTTGGCTGATGATAGTGATGAGTCTGCTGAGTGAATTCACATCTCTGTTTGACTCCAATTATCTTTGAACAGATCCTGACAGTGTTATTCAGGCTGTTCCAGGCTTTCATAGAAAGTCTATAAAACCAAGAGATAAAGTAAATTGTTGAAAAACATTGAATAAATGAACAATAGAAATGAAATCAAAGTAACTTAGAAGCATTAAGAGTCCAGTTTTTTCTGTAAATAAATACTCTGTTGGCTTCTTTTGCTGTGTTACATCCAGGTATTTATATGAATCAAACACCTTGGACGTCTTCACCCTTCATGAAGCTGTCTGGAATCAGTGATCAGTAAAACGTCGTTATTTTTTTTTGGAGTCCTGCTGTGAAAAAATCCGACTAGTCTATGTTGCATCAGAAGGGAACGTTTTCATAGATGCATTTATCATTCGTGTTTTTTATCGCTGTGTTCAAGCTGAAAACACTCACATCTAAGATTCCTTTTTTTGTTTGTTTTGTTTTGTTTTTTTACTACACGTGTCACCTTTCCTGTCACATAAGTAAATATAACGGTTTCATCACAAAGGTGAACGCTGAAAATGTCTTCTCTGAGCATGAAGCTGGATAAAAGCCGCTACGCCACTGTTTATGTTCAGCAAGGATGTTCAGTCCCAGTCCTGGAGGACTGCCGTCCTGCTGGGTTGAGATGTTTCCTGCTTCACATCGAATCAAATCAGACTTTATTTATACAGCACTTTCACACGAAACTAACTCAAAGTACTAAAACAAAGCAGCAGGTGCAAACACAGTACATAGAAATAAATACAATATAGAGGAAAAATAAGAGCATAAGAGGATTCATTAAAAGCAGCTCCTCCAAACAGGGAAGACAAATACAAGTTAAAAGATTAAAATACAATACATACAGTAACAGACTGGTTAAATGCAGCAGTAGGAGATAAGTTTTAAAAGTTTGCCAGAGTTTCAGGTGGCCTGCAGCTGTGTGGGAGCCTTTCCCAAATGGAAGGTGTGTAAGAATGAACAGCAGCTTCTCCGTGTTTGGTCCTGAGAACAGTTTGGTCCTCTGGGAATGGAAAGCCAACCTGCACCGATGCTTCCGCGACAGACTTGTGCAGAAATTGTCACCAAGCTCTTGTGGAGATCAGTTATATTTCAATTAGATGTGTTGGAGCAGGCAAACATGGAAAGCCTGCAGGATTGTGCCCTCAAGAAGCAAATTTGGACAAACCTGACAGATTTGTTTCCCAAACCAGAAACTGGCTTTAAATGCCATGAAGTGAACCACTTCTAAGGTCCCATTCTGAGTGCTAGTTACGAACGTTGTCTTCTGTTTTGTCTCTTCATCCATCAGCTTCTTCATGTGTTCATTCACAATGTGCACAGGAAGGCAGGTATTTATTTACCTTTTTTGTTTGTTTTTCTTGTAATTTGTTAGAATTTTCTTACCTGGACATGGCGTTACTGTCAACATCCAGTCGGAGGCGTGCCGAGGGACGGTTAACCAGATCAACAGTCTGGAGCACGTGCAGGTAAGGAGGCATGGTTTAAACAGAGTTGGCACAACATTTCAGACCTTTTGTGGAAGTTTTTCCATCTTTAGCAGCACCACAGGAATTCTAAGGGATTTTTTGGGTAAGTGCAGTGATTGGATTTCATGCAAAGCATTGGTTGATATGAGCGATATCTTTACTCACCCTCTATATCAGAGGTGTCCAGCTCCGGTCCTCGAGGGCCAGAATCCTGCAGGTTTTCTATGTATCCCTGCTCAGACACACCTGATTCAAATTAATTAGTAGCAGAGCTTAATCAGTTGTGCACGTCATTGGCTGTTTGATCCATTTAGTGGAAGCTAGATGTGTTGGAACAGGAATACATGGGAAACCTGCAGGACAGCGGCCCTCGAGGACCGACTTTGGACACCCCTGCTCTATATCAAACTTTGAACTAGAAAGCGCAGCATAAAGAGCCAGAAACCTGCTGCCCTGCTCCAGTGGAGACTACAAGCAGTAAAGGCTCCCGGCTGTGAAAAAGTTCAGTTTTTGGCTCAGATAAAACAAATATGATGTAAAAGGTGAATCAGTGAACTTTAGAGGGGCAAACAGATGGATTTTGTTTCCTTTGGACGGAGACAGACTAGTTGTTTCCCCCTTCATCTAGCCTCTAAGCTGAGATAAGCTAACCCGCTGCTGCTCCTGTGGGCATGATGTGGTGGAAGATAAAATCAGATTGGAATCCATCTTTTCATCCAACTTTCGGCAAGAAATTGAATAAGTTTGTTTTCCAAAATCTTGAACTGTTCCTGTTCAACACAGAAAGGTGGAATTATGATTACAAAAAGGTAAACTCTCAGATCTCCGTGCCGTTTTGTTGTAAATCTGCTTTAACAGCCTTTCCATGTTCCTGTTGACCTGGAAAACATAGAAATCAAGCAAAAGTTCTTTTAAAACTTAACTCCTGCCAACAGCAAGAAGCAAGAAGATGTCCTACAAATTGTTTCTGAGCTTCCCTGTCATCCGCTTTATCTGAGAATAGAAGGGATAAAAAAGGATATCGCTGCTCTGTGTAATGCGCTGGCAGTGTCATTTGCAGAAAATGGCAAAGCTGTGTTTTCTTGAGCACAGTCACATAGATGCAAATGTGTTTCTGTTTGACTGTTTGTGCACATTTGAGTTTGAGCGAGTTATCAGTGTTTGTGAGTTTGTGTACTTGTGAAATAGCAGCCAGAGAGAGAGAGAGAGAGAGGGAGTGTGTCAGCATGTAAATTGAAAAGGCTTCGTCTTTGCGGCTCTGCTCCCTGGCAGAAAGCGTGGGTCAGGCCATCGCTGCGAGGTGTGATTGATGGACGTGTTGCCGTGGTAACATGCCGTAAACAGGAGCAGGCTGTCAGTCTTTTTGCAGCTTGGCGGCTTTCTGTGCGATGTGCCATTGTCACACCAGATGTGCTGCTTGCGATGAACACGGACAGGGAGGGTGTTTACCGGGTGCTGCTAGTGTGGGGGTGGTAGTGAGAGGTGGAGGGGGGGGTAGTATGAGATTATCTAAATCATCTATCAGATAGTCCCTGCTGCTGCCTTTTTTCAGTGTCTCCAAATTCTTCTGTTTTCTCTACCTGCTTTTCTTTGGGCGCATCTTTTGGTGCTTATGGAGACGTCCATCTGTTTGGCATGTGTAGTATTTCCAACAAGCCCGGGTGGATTTGGATTTAAACTAAGACACACACTGCAATGCTGCACTGCTTTACTGTTTCCAGAATGACTTCAGCTGGAATGACAGTGTTTTTATTTTTCATTCATGTGTCACATGTAATGATCCCACAGAGCATATATGACAGCAGACTATGGGTTGTCAGGTGTCCAGATATACTAAGAGTATAAGTCACAAGTTTGATCATCATACAATATTATATAAATTTACAAACATATTCACTTCCATTTACATTAAATCACAAAAATAAACTAAAATATCAAAGTGTATTTTTATTCCTCAAGAGCTCAGTCATTTAAATAGAAAAACAATCTTTTCCTGATGCTGAAGTGCCACATTCTGTATGTTGAGCTAGAAACGTTCAGAAAAAAGGAAAGAATAATTTATATTTGCAGAATTTAAAGCAGGATAAGTGTAAATGTTACTGCTATTTAGAGACCCAAACAGAATCATTTATTCATATTATTCATATTAACCAAGTTAGTGCATCTTGACTTCATCATGGTGACACACCACAGTTTGGATATCTGCATTTTCCTCAAGCATTAAAGACATTTTGTTTCTCAAAACCAATTAAAACAACTTCACGGGGTTTTTTTTTGTTGTTGTTTTTTTTATGAATAACCTTTTTTATGTTTAATGCATGCAAAAAGTCACATCGATTAACTCCTTACCCTTCTGTCAAATCAGTTCAATCTGATACACACAGAGTACATTACATAAACACATACATGCACCAACCTACACATGCAGTAAACGGTCAGACTTACAGTCAGTTGCAATTGTCCAGTCATCTTGACCACCTAGAGTGCTTTAATACTACTTGTTACATTCACACACATGCACACACACACACACACACACACACACACACACACACACACACACCTTGATAAGACACATCAGGACTAAGTGTCTTGCCCAGGGGCACTTAGGAATTGGCAGACAGCTGCTCGTCCTCCTTAGCTACAGCTGCCTGTATGTACAGTATAAGCACCAAATAAAACGTGTAATAACTAAATTTGATCGTTACACTGAGTCTATAGCTGTATCTCCTGATCCAAGATGTTTCAGGTTGTTTCAGCCAGAAGATTAACATCATCTTCTCTGTTTTTATGAGCAGGATGAAATGTAGTCCTCAGATTGTATCCCCAGTATGAACCAAGTTGAATCAAAGTGGAAAGTAAAATGTGGGACTCAGTCTTCTTTGGGAACCAGAAATCCCTGATTTTCGGACAATCCCAGGGTACATGGGTGAAATCCCGCCAAGCAACCCACAGACCATCCCACATAAATGTGTAGTGTAACCACACTCTGAGAAAATGATCACAGCGTTAAGCTAACTTCCACTCAGACTCCCTCCATGAGGGGCTGTTGGTTAGTTTATGCTCAGATGTATTTATTTCCTTCCAGTCCTTACACTGTCTAATTTATATTTTAAGTTTGGTTTGATACCGTTGGGTCAATGATCTTTAAATTGATGCATTGTTGCATCCCTTATATGTGTATTAGCTTGTCCTTCTGTTCAATATGCAACCAAGAATTGAGCGGCCAGACTTTGTGGGACCAGTAAGGTTCACCAGTTTGTTCCTTATATTGTATGAGTTTGAATTCAATAACAAAAGTATCTCTATGAGGAGCAGTAACTTGTTAAATATGGGATGTATCGTGTTTATTAGACCTGTTTGTTAGCATAGCTAAGCTAACTGCTCTGCTGTGAAGCTAAGCTAACGCTGGTAATAATTTAAAATAAAGACACAAATAATATGCTAAAGTAATCCTGAGTTAGTTTATGACTCATCATGATTAAATGCATGAATTCCTGCAGGATACATCCTGAGTTCCTGATGCTCATTATAAATAATAATTCACTCACTGTGGATTTATGTGATTACTTTACACCCTTTCAACGTTCCTTCATACGTTCATTAATACGGCACCAAACTGGTTCCCATGAAGAAAAACCATGACATGCAGCATCTAAGCTACGACTTATGGTGATCTTCATTCTCCTGATCTGCAGGTTAAATAGCAACAAAGATTCGTCTCTGATGTTTTACCCTTTTAATTTAAAGTGACCTCATATTATACATGTCAGATGCTGTTTCTTAAAGAAGCTCATCAAATCCATGAAACTGAAATTAACCTTTTTGTGGAAACCAGTTAAGTTAGTAGTTTATAATTTAGTTTATGAAGTAAAAGTGGGTTAACTGATAATATGTTAAATGTAAAGTAGTTATATTGGTCTATATTAGTGAGTTGATGATCACTTCATGATGAGCAACAGGAGTTTATGATTTATGCTTTAATAAATTGCATTAGATGGTCAACATTCATGCATTAAATAAGGATTACTGAAGTATTCTACTTGCACCTGCACTAGGCTGCCATGTAAAATCTATGTTCACCGTTAGAAAAATACAATTTTCTGCAAGAAGACAAGAGCACATTCTGCTTTGTCTGAGAGTTAAACCTTCCAACCAGTCTCTTCTGGCAGGAGGAAGGCTCTTCTCTTACTGGGTGCAGGTACGCTCTGCAGATTACAGCGCTGTCATCTGAAGTTTTTAGTCTCAGATGCAGCAGAAAAGGTGCACATTTTCTCCCAGAGCTCAGTTCATTTCCAGCTCTGAATCCAGATTTCATGCATCAGGTTAGTGAAGCTTTCATCTTCTGTAACAAGTTGCTGGTAATCACATCCTGTTTAGCATGTGGAGGTTTTACACCGCGTCTTCTCTACAGCAGCAAATGCACAAAACTGCACGCTTATCATTATTTGAAATTATTATTAATAATCATTAATGATTAAGGTAAATATAAAGTAAGCAATGAATTAATGTCTTCTTTACTCTTCTCGTCCAAAATGACAAACTTTATTAAAAGAAGAATATCTTCACAACTACAAGGACTGTGTTTGAGACACATGAGATACCAACAGATGTTCAGAATTTAGACATGTGTTACTTTGTCAGAGTAAATTCCCCTGAAACATAGAGGAACATGTAAATATCATCTCCTTCTAAAAGAAGGCCACATAAGTTTCATTGAAAACAGAAGATGGCATCCCTGTTTGTCTCAGAATAAGCAGAATCACATCAACCTTTAATGGTGACGGACACCTTTATCAGTGTGTCAGAATCAGGAAAATGGAGGGATAGACCTCAAATTCACCTTACAAACACCACAAGGATCCAGAAAGAACTGAAGCACATCATGGTGTGCGAGAGGAAGAGCGAATACTTCACTATAAAACCACCTTCATCTCCATGGAAACTAGCAGGACCTTCATGATTCATTTCAAACAAAAGCAGAGTTACAGGAGACGCATTAGTGGATGTTGCGGTGGAATAAAACTTTGGACCACAAAAGTGAAAGAGTTTATGTCCCACGGCGATGAGACAGACGTCTCTGCTTTCATTCGACACCTTTGTGCTCAAAGTGGAGAAAATAGCAGAAGCTCTGATGAGGACAGTGCTGTGCTCACGACTGTCACATTCCCGTTTGATTGAATTTTGCTTCGTTTGCTGAATAGAATCTTCTACCTGTGTTTTACTATGCTGCATTTTGGGATTGGTGCTTCTTACTATGAGCAAAGATCTTCTGTACTGCACATATGTCATGCTGCGCCCGCTGCAGGAGACGGTGGTGATGAAGAGGTTAAACCAGCAGACAAAACAAATGATTATACTAGTTCCTGTTCTGAGTTAGTCACGTCACACTGATACGCTGTTTAGAAAAGCTGAATGTCGCCACTCGTCACTCAGTGGTGTGTAGACTCTTGTCTTGGCCATTGTTATTTTGCTCTTTGAAACCAGACATTACAGCTGTGCATGCTGTGAATTCTCAATCACAAATTTTCCCTGGGCTGTAGAAAACTCTGTTTGCTCTAAATTTATCCCCAATTTATGCAATGATTGTTACGGTTTATTAAAGGAGAAATAAAAGTACAAACTAAGGCTGTAAAATTGGCAGAGACTTGGGGTAAAATTCTTGATTCTCATTGGAGGCACACAGGTCATCTCCAGTTGTTTTTTTGCATTTAATTCATTAGCTAATTTTTTTATTTTTATACTTACAAGCCCTTTTCACAGACCAGCTGAAAATGTTTACTCTCAATAGAAAAAAACATATTTCTTATGGCTGTGATGATATGCTTTTATCCTGATTTGGTTCGATTCCGATTTTTTGGGTGCCAATTGGATTTATATTATGATTCTCACAATTCTTTGATATTTCTGATTTTTGTAGGTTAAAAACAAAAAAATGTATAAAACTTGTTTTTGCTCATCATTTTTCTTGATTTCAATCAGGAAAAAACAACACAGTAGCCAGACCATCGTTCTGCTGCTATAATTCCCAAGAAGACAAGTAAAAAGATCAATAAAAACAATAAAAATGACAAAAAATTTTATCATGCATTGGTTTTTTTTTCAGAGAAAAATCTTTTTTTTTTTTTTTTTTTTTTTTTTTTTTTTTAAAACAAAAAAATCTTTTTAAAAATTGTGAATCAAAACATCCCAATTTTTGATTTATGGATTCGATTTTCCCACCCCTAATATTTATATGTAAGTGTTCTAGTCTTTTTCTTTTCCTCCCCCATTTGCAAACCCTGTCTTCACACCTTTCCGTGTTTCATTTCTTGCCACCTGTGTCTCACCAGGTGAGAGTGAGTATTAGCGCGGCATGTCGCGGTGACCTCTCCATAAGCCTGGAGTCTCCGGGTGGCACGCTGTCTCTGCTTCTGGATACGCGGCCCAACGACGCCTCCACAGCGGGCCTGAAGAACTGGACCCTGATGACGGTGCACTGCTGGGGGGAGCGGCCGCAAGGCCAGTGGACGCTACAGGTGCTGCTTTTCACTTGCATTCACAGTGAAAAAGTGTTAATCAGATTCAATTAAATGATGAGTGTAGCCTCACAGAGCCACGTGTGAACTTTTAGGTTATTAGCATGTAATAATAGTGTTATAAATATTCTAATGAGTACAAAAACTGTATTACACACTTGAAACATTTTGGGGGTTTTTTTTTCTACTTTTCTACTGTTTTGCACCTTTGCAATGACTTTGAATGGAGTCAGGATGTCTCTGTGTCATGTGACACCCTGACAATGGTTACAAATTGTGGGAAAAATCTTCTTGGCATTGCTTTTATGCAATTTTCACCACAGTCCCCTGGAAACCCTATTCCACATACTTTCCCTCATGATACAGAAATGATTTGCTCTGCTTCACATTGTCCTCTTCCAGTTGCTGCGGTGTATAGAAGTTTAAAAATAGCCCAGACCATCACAGCTCAGCTCAGCTTGGTTCAGTTCATTTTGCAATAGCAAAGTGAATCATCCTCTACTTTCATCTCCGAGCTTCAGCCAAGCATGGCAATCTTCATTTTCCTCCCCGCACTCTTCGTCTCCTTTTTTTTTTCTTTTTTCCTTTTCTGCTCTCATACATGTGCTGATGTTTGATATGGAGGAAGGAGCTAAAATGGAAGGGAAATTAAGACTGGAAGGTTAAGTAACCTTGGCTGGGTTTGACAGACACAATGCTGCTGACATCTGATTAGAATCCATGCTCACAGACAGTAGCACGCTGAGGTCATTTAACTGCATATGTGTGGGTGGGAGGTAGCAGTGGAGGTGAAGAGGAAAGGAGGAGCAAGGGGGGGGGGGGGGGGGGGGGGGGGGTTGTCTGCTCTCTGTGTAGGTATGTGTGTTTGTGTGTGTGCAAATACGCATCAGTCCTTGTAAACAGTTGGCGGTTTCTAGAGAAAAAAAAAAAAAAAGCTGTGAAGATGAAAGACGTCCACCTCCCTGTCCTCTATCACCTACCACTTCCTGCAAACTCCCGAGCACGTGCACGCTTTTTCTCAGTCTCTCCCACGTTCCTCGTGCTGATTTACTGTCCCCTCTGTGACCAATTACCAGGGCCCAGTGTGTCGCAGGGACGGGGAGGAGCACGGGGAATCCGAGCCGCATAACGGCGCTGCTGCTCATTACCGGAGGGCCGAGACGAGTCGCAGAGATGCTCACAAAACGAATTAACGCTCAAACCTGACCTGCTGCATCCTTAGCGTGGCTCCAATCAGCACATGAACTTATAGAAACACAAAATCTTAGCATGAAGTTGCACCGCTCAGCTTTTAAATGACAGACATCGACTTTCTCTCTAAACTGAATAGTTACTGAAGATTAAAAACTGTTAGGTTTGATCATTTAATACTGCTTTATATATTGTTTTTTTTTTTTATCTTGTTGCTATAAAAAGATAGTCTCAGACAAGCTTCAATGGCAATTAAATCCACAATGATGCAAAGAGAGAACTAGAGGACATGGAGGGCTAATGGAAAAGAGGGATTGCAGGCTCTGAAGGGTAAACTATAAGGTGGACGCTCTGGAAATAGACTTTAACTGGACTATCTGCTGGATCAGTGCTTTAAAACTCAAGGGCAACACAGGATGTGTGTGGACGGGTGTATGTGTGTGTGAATGGCATCTGTTGAGAGTCAATATTGATTCGTCATGATGACAATTGTCAAAGAGTGGTGTGGTTCTGCTGGGATGAAACGCAACTGAAGTGAAAAGGGAGCGAGTGTTGTGGCTCGAGGCTCGGCTGACCTTCCAGCGCTGTGAAGGAGATGGGACCGCAGGGCTGGAAAGTCACTCTGCCTCTCTTCTTATGTCTGATCTCCCCAGTGCTGCTTCTGCCGCCATCTGCAGCGCCTCGGCTCAGCTCAGAGCTTTCACCGTTGATCAGAGACAGCGCTGAAAGCCGTCACGCAGAGAATAGACGCCCAACAGACACACTGCAGGGTGCAGTTTGCTCTTAAAACCAGGCTGATTTGGCAACACATTATAAAACAACAGTACATAATCATCGGTATCTATGACAACTATAACAGTTGTCCCTCGTTCTCCTTGGTTCTCGCTCAGTCAGCTGCTCTCTCTGCATTTTATTTGCCTTGGGCTCTTGCATGATGCAGCATGTTAGTGTTTCATTTTTAATAATAAAAATATAATAAAATATGACTCAATAATCTTTTACTGTGTCAGATTAAAAGTTAGGACTCAGGTTTTCTAAACACATCACCTCCATTCCTCTGTTTAAACTCTCGCCAGGGCTCGTCAACTCCGTCCTGCGAGGTCCGCAATCCAGCAGCTTTTCCATGGATCTCTGCTCCAACACAGCTGACTCAAATTAATGAGTCTTTGTGCAGAACCTGATAGGCTTGAATATCCTCCTCAAACACTTTGCTCAAAATAAAAAATTAGAGGTGTTCAATATTGGTTGTTTTACCAAAATCCAATATACAGATTTTGTCCAACTTTTAATTTCTGACACGATATTATATGTGAATATTTTTGAAGGGAGTTGAGTCAAACAAAGAAAATTATTTGGAAAACTATGCATCACATCTCTTATATTTTGTCATTTTGAGTTGAAAATGTTCCTGTTGTGTCATTAAAAAAGTAAAAGCAGAGACTGATTTCCGATTTGCATTTTAATGTCGTTACCAACCGATAATATCAGTATGCCAATAATATTAGACATCTCTATCAAAAACTAAACTAAACTAAAAAAAAAAAAAAAAAAAAAAAAAAAAAAGTGCTCCTTATTGGACACCAGAAAACAGAACATTACTAAATTTTGACGAATCACATGGTAATAATTTCTAATAAATGTCCCTAAAAAATGTGTTAATTTTTGTTACTTTTAGTGAAAGGGACAAATTTAAAAACTGGACTTTTTTTTACCATTTTATTCATGGATTGGGTCATTATGGGTTAGATAAGCGGCCTTGCTGACTAGTCTGGACCATATGCTGTCATGGTTCATGGAGATGTGGAGACCCAAATGCAGGAGCAGAGAGCCAGGAGGCAGACTGGATGCAAAACCAAGACGTTTTAATTCTAAACTTGACTGATAAGACAGGACGGAGACAAAAAGCTAAAACATGAAGCAAACACCAGCAAAATGAACAGAAACTAACGGCTACAAATGCAGACAGAAACAGAACAAGACACAAGTGAATTAAATAGACAAGTAGAGTTAATAAACAGGAAACACGGCTGGACAGAAATCACAACTTCAAAATAAAACAGGAAAGAACAAAAAGACACAAACAGTCTAAACCATGACATATGCATCTCTAACAAACTAGTACTGTTTTGCTTATCAACTTTATATCAAAGTTTCTAACTTAAATGTGTCATTTCAGTGGCTGCATCATTTATGTTCACAACTCCGGATGTAGGCAGACATAGGAGTTCTGGGTGTCTTAATGCCGGGCAGGAACAATTAACTCTAACTGCATTGTGAGAGAGAGGAAATGTGTCTGTTATTTAGGTGAAACAACCTTTGTTAGTGTGGACGTGTAATGAGCTAACAACTCCTCTAATTGGTCACTACTTGCAGCATTTTACTTTGTTTCTTCTGTGAAACACAAAAGGTTTTCAAAGAACAAGATGGAGGGCTGTTATTATTGTGCTCCACTTTCACAGAAACCTTGTCCCATATACACACAGAAAAACACACCAAAATTATAAATACACATATATTAGTCTCCCTTCCTTCCCACCAGGCTCCTATATTAACATGCCCACAGGGAGTGTGTGTGTGTGTGTGTGTGTGTGTGTGTGTGTGTGTGTGTGTGTGTGTGTGTGTGTGCAGCAGGCAGCAGTCTTTGAGCAGCAACGTCTCTGATTCCCAAAGGACTTTGAGACTGAAGCCGACAAGTGCTGCAGGAAAATAATGGCACTATTTAGCCTGCAGCACTGTGGACACACACACACACACACACACACACACACACACACACACACACACACTGACAAAACAGGGAGATGCACAAACAACCAAGCTGGCTGGCAGTGAGTGACAGATCATATATTTACTATCGTCATTTCAGGTGCATCCTAGGGAGTCGCTCCACTCTTGTCTCCGCAGCAGATTGCACAAACAAAACACACACAGTGATTAACTGATAACAGCATAACCTGGAGATGAATAATTATGCAGTTTGACCGATGCGCGCGTCTCCCAACATATTATCAGCTGGTACCTTCCCCCTGCTTTGATTTGCTCCATAGTAATCCTGGAAAAAAAAAACAAAACAACGTTTTGTGTCCTCTGTAGGAAGATGACAATTTACTGAATAATTTCTTAGAGTAAAATGAACATTTATGCTACAAGAGAAGAGTGTTGTCATGGTTGCTTTATCTACAGTGTGTAACAGACCACATTAATCTTCTAATAAGCAAAAAGAAAACCTTAAATTATTTCATTACAAATATCCTAATATATTATTTAAAATCAAACTGGTGTGTAATCCTTTATATTTTCTACACATTAAGTAAATTCAGCTGAGTTCTGCCTCACATCTGAGCTGAGACTGAGAAAGATCTGTGCATCACAGCAGACCTGCAAAGTTGTGACAAAATGAAGCCCAGATTAAAAAAGACTAAACTTGGCTAATTAACTCAACTTCCTTTAGATAGCACTTCATCAGGCACATGGCGGTGCTTAATAAACACTGGAATTGACAAGAATGAGAGCACACTGCAATAATAAAGGATGGTAACACAGATAATGACAAAATCAAGGATATAATACATAAAAAGGTGTATTAAAATAGATAAAATGATGAATGGGAGTGTCTGCTATGACTGAGTGTCCTTCAGGTCATTCCAGTCCAGCTGGTGGAAATACAGCTCTGAGCTGGTTGTAAACCAGGAAGAAAAGCTAAAACGGAAAAAAGAAAAAGAAATAAACTTGGAGAAAGCAGACCTCTACAAAGCTGTTGTCTTTTTTTGTAATAATCATAACAATAATTCAGGGCAATTCAGAGCTAAAAGCTCAAATGGAAAAATAATCCCAGTCTCACCAAAGTAAAGAACCCTTTATAAGAACGTCTGGATCCAGATGCTGATCCAGATTAACCCCAAAACATGATCACATGATCCGTATTCAGTTCTGAGATTTCCTGAAAATCATCATCAAAATTCATCCATAACTTTCTTTTCTTTTCTACCAGACAGACCAAAACCATGGCCTTCTCCGTGGTGGAGGTAATAAAATGACCGGTCAGCAGACTGAGGGAAGAAACTGAGCAGAAATGTAGAATAGAATGAAACAAAATCAGGGCTGAGACTCAAACTAAACTCGTTTCTTTCCCAAGTATAACAATAAAAAGCTACACAGTGTCAGTAATCCTTAAGAAGACAGAGACACACAACAAACAGATTAATATGGTGCACATTGTAATCAGTCGCTGAAAACCAAAAAGCTGTTTAAACATCTGAAAAGATTTGAAATATGCAACTCGGGGAACCTGCTCTCGCAGCACAAGCAGAAAGAGAAAACCATCATATGAAGAGAAATTAGGACAGAAGTTACATATGTAACAGCAAACGACATGATGCCTCATTATTAGGATCAATTAGAAAGCATCAACAAACTTTCAGTTTGATCTGATTTTAAACAGTTGCAGCCAAATCATTTCATAATGACCAAAGCAATCGACCAAGAGCGGAGCAAATTAGCATTCAGTTGCAAACAAGCGAACCTTGTTCATGATCAGGTGTGTGTAATTCACTAATGACATGCGCAGCCTCTGCTTCCCCTGCAAATGCATCCTGCTTACAACCCGCCAGGGTGCTTTTTTACCGACATACTGCAGTGATAAAACGTCCTATCTTTAATTATTTTCATCAAATCAAACTTTACGTCTAAAGCATTTTTTGTACAAAAGCAGCTTAAAGTGCTTCATGTTCACCAACACACACCTGATCATGCTCTCGTTCTCACACATACACACATCATCACACTCACATGTACACAACACACATATATTATATCTGTCTGTTCAAGTGAAACATCAATATAAAACCATAACTGGAGATAAACATCTGAGGATAAACATGAAATGAGGTCTATGGGATCAGTCCACACCAGGAACTGCCCCCCCAACAAGGACCACATGGCATCACTATGGGAACCACCCTGATCAGGGCAGGCAGGAGACCACACTACAGCCAGAGCTGCAGTGCAGGACCCCCACCGACCACCCCGAGCAGGATGATATCCATGGAAACAACCGAATAAGCAAAGCTCCGGTTGAGGATGCCCATGAGGAGTTAAAACGTATAAACACGGTTCAAATAAACCCTGAAAACATTAAGAACAAATAAGAAGAGTGAAAATAAAGATGGAAGAATAAGCGCCTATAAGTGAAGACGGATATAAAGATGGGATCGTGTGTGGTGGAAATACTCCTTTAACCGTAAACAACTGGTCAAGCAGTCAGCTGACAAGAAACAGATGCACTACAGCAAACGCGTCCTGTCTCAGACGTTGTCAGCACATTCCAGTCAAGAATACATCCAACTAAAGAAAGCTTTGTGCATAGATACAAAACACAGCAGGATCACAGCAAATCAATGCATATATGTCTAATACTTAATACAAACAAAAGCCATAATCATTTCTCCAACACGTGTTCAGGACCATGGAGAGTGTGCAGGTGTGGGGGGATGAAGGCTTCATGTGCTGTAGTTCCATAAATAAGGAGGAAACTTACCTGTAATAACCAGATTTGACTGCATCCTTCAGCTCTGAGTTTCTGTAACACCTGAGCTCTTCCTGTTTGTGACCTCGTCACCACTGGAGTTCAAAATTCAAGCTCTTTTTCTGCTGCTGCTAGCACAAACCCTAATAAATCACACTGCACGATTCATTTAATTACTCGCCTCCCCAAATGTTGCTCTTTGTAAGTGAAACATATGCAACAGGGCCGCACCTTTCATCAGTGTCCGTCTTTAACACATCCTGACGGGGCCGTACTTTTCACAAACAGTAAGACACGGCTTGTGCCACGGAGACCGTGGGTAACTCTGACCCACAGTCGCGTATTAAAAAGAGATGTCACTCTTCATTTTCCCATCCAGGTTTGTTATTTTGTCAGGTTTTTTGCAGTAATTTGATGCACCACCACTAACCTTTTTAAACATCTCTGCTGCTTTCCACCGCGGCAACCAGCTCACACGTGGTATCAAGTTGTGCAGACACACTGTCAAAGCTTAAAGTGGAAACAGACTCACTCTCACATTCAAGCAAACACTTACTTTCACCCACAAACACACACAAACACTCTCTCATTCTCTCTGGCCCAAGGTGGATTTCTAGAGGTGCATATATTTGCATATATCTGCATGTTTAATGAGTTTTGGGAGATCAAGCGATTTGAGCGGCCCTTTGTGGGTATTTCTTTGTGTGTGTGTGTCTGAATGTATCAGTGTGTGTGTGTGGAAAGGAGGGGAGGGAGGGGTGCCTCCATGTAAATATCACCCACTGTGTGTTGGCACCCGTCACAGATGGTCGGGGGCGAGGGCACCCTGTGGGCACAAGATACCTATTTCTGTGTATCTGTGTGCTTTGTGTGAGACTGGAAGGCAAAAAGAGTGCGACTCGGAGAGCCTGAACATTTTGCACTGTGCGTGTTTGTGTGCTTCGTTAACTGTGTGCGTCTGCTTTTTGCAGATTGTTCGTTCGGATGTTCGTATTGTTGTGTGTGCGGTTTGCAGTTCACTGCACAATGGTGTGTCTGCGTATGTGTAAATGTCAGTATTCACGCAGCCCTGTGTGTGTTTGTTCAGTTGTTTGTGTTTGGGCGTGCCACACAGTGCACGCACGCCTGTGCTTGTGTGTCTCCCAGCATGCAGTGGGGCTATGATGGCCCTGTTTTGGATGATTGATGTGTTGGAGGGAGCAGCGAGGAGCCCAGGTTGGGCCAGAGCCTCAGTCTGACACACTGCTGCTTCCCTGCTGCTTTACATATGTAGACCCAGCAAGACTCCTCCTCCCCTCCCATCTGACACTGCCTCGCTCTCACAACTCAGCCAAGACTCACAGGTTCTTTTTTTGGAGGATTTCATTTTGAAGCTTATGTTTATTCCATGAGAACAAGCTGAGTCCTCTGCTGCTGTCGACCAACTTCCTGCTTCCTGTTGGACGCCAGGTAAAAGCTGGGAAGGAACCGCTCACGTCACAGCGGGTCGTAAAATCCCTAATCCTTTTTTTTCCTCACACTTTTATTTTCTTGCCATCTGGGCTCCAAAAAGACTTATTTGATCAGCGTTACTGGTAGATTTATAACTCCCCCCCGGTCAATCTGAATTTCCACAAGACAGTTTTTCTGGGAAAATAATCCGTATTATTTATGTAACTGAATGTATTTATTTACATAATTATAATAATAATATTTTTATTGATGCTTTTTTCATGAAAATAATTTATTTTTGTTTCTCAACGATGTCATTTGGCTGATCAGGTGACTATGGGCCGTTTTTTCTCTTTTATGTGGCCGTCCTCACAAAATGCTTTCTTCTTGGTCAGACAACGACAGAGAATGACGACAGGAAGCGAAGCCATTTTCTATCAAACACACTTCATTAGTCTTTGTCTGAACTCCTCTGTCGTGGACAACACTCTCCCCTACTTCCTTTCTTCTTGTTCGTTATGCCTCCATCCCGCTCACATCACCAAACTGCTCCTCGTTCAGCTGCACTTTTGGTGCGTTGAAGCTTGAAATTCCCAGTAATTTTTGCTGGAAATGACAAAGTAATCCTGTTTTTCTGAACTCGTAAGTTTCGGAGGACCTTAAGAGTCCAGATTTTAAAATGGCTGCACCTATTTTATTATGTTATTATTATTAAATCAATTGTTCAGTATAATGCATTTTGTGTTGGTTAAGTTTCTAGTGGCTCTGCGATAGAGCTGTCCAGGGTGTACCCTGCCTTTTGCCCAAAGACTGCTGGGATAGGCTGCAGCTTCCACGCAACCCTTCATTGAACTAAGCGGTTAGGATGATGAATGAATGAAGGAAGTTTCTAGTGTATACAGCAGTGAGTTGTTGTTGATATTTACGCTGTTGTGGTGGGCTTGTTTGTCAAAAAAGTGTGTCAATGTGAGAGGTTTATAAATCATTCTGTCCTAAACTGGCTGGTGTTCGTATGGTGGCCATTTTTACTGATTTTGTTCTTTTAGCTTTTGCAGACGTTCACAAATTAGCAGTAGATCTGCACAATTTATCCTTTGTGCACCGTCGTCGTATGTATGTAGGAGGCAAAGTAACTCAACATGTTTTCATCAGTTTCAAGGTTACTGGACACATGGTAAAATATTTTAGCATGGGACTGAATGGGGATTTGCTCTGTTTTGAGGCCCCTGGTGGATGAAGGATGAACTGCAACTTTTTGCACTTTGCATCGGCTTTACTTTTAACTGCTGGAGGATGCCACTTGGTGGGAACAGACACACAAACAGAAAAGCACCCCAGCCTGTTTGTTGGATTTTCTAGCATAGCTTTAGCAGTAGCGTTGATATTTTCATTACACGGTCAGTGTTAAGGTTTAACTTTTAAGATGTGCAGAACACAGTGAGGAAGCAATGTAGTGTGTTCATTGAGAGGCTTCTTCATGTCATGTTGTAACATTGAACATTGCAGGAAATCATTCTTCCATCAGTTTTAGCCCTGCTGTCATAATTTGTATTATTTGTTAAGACTTTTACTGAAAAACACTGATTACAACACGACAGTTTCCCTTCAGAGATTAATGAAGCCATTTTTATTTTTCTTTAGATTATCTTTACATTGTTTTACTGTTGTTGTTTTTGATCCTAGATAAAACTAGATGTGAGGGGAAATGTAAGTTTCTTTAGATTTGACTTCAGATTGAGAAAAATGCTTGCTTCCAAGGTATCAGACTTTTAAAAACTTTTTTCTTTTATGTTTCTCTGCTTTTAGGTTTTGTTTTGTTCTATTTTTTTTTTTTTTTTTTTTTTTAGCAACAGGTGTTTTTTTTCATTTGTTTTCAGTTTAGTTCTTGTAGCTGACCTTTCTGCCTCTTCACACTATGAATGTTTCAAACAGGAAAAGGACTCCTAACTCAAAGGAAGTGCCAGAGCGGTTCCAACAAATACTACATAACAGATGACAAAGTTTTCATTCTTCAGACACTTTATTACCAGCAGCCTGTGACATGAACACAATATTTGTTTTCATTTCTTTAGTTACATCTATGAAAAAGAGAATTATAACACTTTTTAACAAAGAGCCAGAAACCTGGCATAGTTCTGCATGGTGTGCAGTGTGTAAGATAGTAGCTGGAAATTGTTTCTTTAAGAAAATCCAGACCTGATCCAAGACCCTTAAGATGCATCTGGACATTGAGTCATCAGAGATGGTTTCACTGAAGGGATAAAAGGCTGAGGTTTGCCAAATTACACAAGAACTGGACTGAAAATCACTGTGGTATCATCTTGACTGAGAAGAGATCAAACAGCACCAAACATCCAGCAAAGAGCTTTGGAAAGTCCTTCAGTGGTCTGAAGAACTGTTCCTGAAGACTACTTAAAGAAATTAGTGGAAAGCTTGTCTTAGAGAGGTCGGACTGCGTTAAAGAATAAAGATGGTTTTACTAAATTTTGACCTTCATGCTTGTTAGAGTTGCACTAGATCAGTTTTTGCCTAATGAACTGCTTGTCCATTTATAATAGCACATGTCAGTAAATCCCAGTGGATTTACTGACTTTTACTGGCAAAACATAAAACAGTGAGTGGTTCCTTGTAACTTTAGCAAAGCACTTTTTAATATTTAGTATTTGCAGAGAAAGTGGAGATAGCTGAACAGATAAATGTCACCTGCCTGTTTACAAAAAGATTCCCCTAAATGCCCTCCATAATGCGGCTAAATTTCCAAAGCTGACATGTTTCCACTTGACAAAAACATCGCCTCACTTTACACTGCAAAAACTGAAATCTAAGTAAGATTAAAAATCTTGAATTGACTACACATATGCTTATTTTTTTAAAGGTAAGATATTTCTTTGTTTTTATGCCAGAGAATTCCTCTTGTTTTAAGAGTATTTTTTACCTGTTTTGGGAAGTCTTGACAAGCCAAATTTTCTTGTTCATTTAGCAGATAATTTATCTTATTTTAACACTCTGGGGGCGCCGGCATCGTCGGCGATGCCAGGGACCATGTTGTGCTTAATCAAGCATAGCTTTCGAACCATAAAAGATAGAAACTTACTTTTTTCCCCCTCATAATCGGGAGACTCCGGGCTTTCAGACGGTATTTCTGGCATCACTGTAGTCCATTCATAAGTGATACAGTGTTGTGTCAAAATAGGTGTTCCAATCAGAGCCTTTGTCTTTGGCACATGACATGTGTTTGTACAATCAGAGCCGATGATGCCTCAGGAAACGCCTCCAAACAGTGTCAGTCACTATGCATCGGTGTCATTAGCAGTCGGATAGCTGCCTTCTGTATTTACAAGGCCGATAAATTATGAAAACAGCTTTTACGCACGTTTACCATGTGTAATTGCTCAAACAAACATTTACATTACTCAAGTAGTTTATTTCAACATAAACGACACGATGGCGCTGTAACAGATGTATAACTTGGTAACAGATACAGTGTGTGCAGCTGACAGTGATTTCGGAAAGCTGCAGTGCTTCAGTCCTCTTTAGTACCTTTAGTCATGATTCGAAATTATAATACTCTATATTTCAAGCAAAGGAGCCTCATTTACATAGCAGTTTATGATATTTCAATTCAACATAAAAAAAAAAAATTAAAAAAAAACAAGGTATAAGACATTACGGGGCATTGAAAGGTGGTGTTTATTAGCATTTAAACTAAAAAAAAGTTTATTTCTCTAAAATACCCTTGGTCCCCAGAGGGTTAAGCAGCATTTACCTAATTTTTGTATATTTTTGTCTTGTTTTTTAAGGCTGAGTTTTTGCATTGTACACACCTAAGTTAAATGAACTGGAGGGATGGGGAAGTCTGGCAATCACAGATGAGGGTTGTTGATTTTAAAGGAAATGCTGTGACGTATTTTCCCACATGAGCTGCGGTTCAGAGCCATGGTGGGTTGTGATGACACGCCGCAGCTTTCAGACTCTGCTGTGAAGATGTGGATCAGGCTGACCTGGAAAAGAGCCAGTGCTTTCTGGGGGAACAGCTTCAGAAACGTGAAGTTGTTTTTCTTTCTTGTCTTCAACTCTTTCTCCTCTCTTGTTAAACGTATCATTTCCTCCGTCTGTTATTCTTCTTTTCATCTCTCTTCGTCTATCATGCTCCCACTCTCCCCGTCTATCTCCGTCCTGCCCCCCCCTCGTGTTTGCCCACCTCAGTTTCACTATCTCTTTCTGAACTCCTCTCTCATCTGCGGCTCTTCCCCTATCACTGGGTCTCACTTTCCTCTCTGACACTCGCTCGTTTCGATATCCTGCCATCTCTGCTGTCACTAATCCCCCCCGCTCCTTTTCTTTCTGTCTGTACTTTCTCTCCTGCTTTGAAAATGTTTCTTTCTCTCGTCTGTTCCTCTGCTTCTGCTAATCCATCTCTTTTCTTTGTCTCTCCTTTGTCTACAAGTCAGTTCTTTTCTTGTTTTTTTTTCTTCCTCTCTGAGCTTTGGTTCGTCTCTGCCTGTGGATCTCTTGTAACTGCTGAAAAGGCAAGAAATTAATTGATCATGCCTGTGGTATCATAGCTGGTTTTGTTTTGTAGCCTGGAGCGGATTTACTATAAAGATGCAGCAAACATCGCGACTAAAATGTGTCAGAGGGATATTGTCCTTCGTTCCTTGTCTCAGGAGAGCTACGTTATCTATAAAACCGCCGTCAGCTTGATTTAAAACAAATAAATAATCAAATAAGCTCGCAATAAAAAATATTGGACTCATGAGGTCTCCCAACGACAGCAGGGTTACAGCTTGTCAAGCTGGTAGAAAGGCATGCTGGGAGGCTGGGAGGCATGCAGGCCTTATTGATCCACCTGTAGCATCCAGCTGTTTGTTTACCAACAACAAGTCAATGTGGTTCTCAGCTGGGGGGGCGCCATGCCTGGCCTCTGATCTGCTCAGAGCACTCACATATAAACTCACACATGAAACACCTCATAGAAAACACACACACACAGAGAAGCTGCTCTATCTTAAGAGCTTATATGAACTGAGGTCTGTCTTTGAACAACTCTTTACTACATATTTAGTCTATTTATGGATATGACATGATTTTAAGGTGGATGTGAAATCTTCTTATCTTGTTTTACATCTTACTTTTTACCAGCTGAAATACTTGATCCAAAAATTTGAGACCCTGCCTCAGAGTTGCATTATTGATTTGATAGATATAAAAGTTTAACTGGGAGTTTCACATAAGTCTTGAGACAGACGTGTGCTGCTCACATGCAGCACTACATGAATGTCCCGGATCTGACATCAGCTTGCAGAGAGCATGCTCCACACAAGTAACAAGCTGGATTTTACTGCGAATGCAGAATGGTGGTATTTGTTCAGTCCAGGGAAGCTGACCAATTGGAGCAGACTTCTTTTCCCATGCAACATGCAAATAAAAAGAGACTTAGCTAACTAGAAATTAAAAATCTATTGACCTAAATGTGTTGATTTATGCAAGCAAAAAAATAGTAAAATATTTTTTTACACCGCTGCATGACCAGCTGCTGTTTGATGTAAATCCATCTTAAAAGAGAGATGTTTGTTTCTGTACAGCTGTATGACAAGATTCCTCAGGAGGAACATATTAAGTAAAAAAAAAAATATGTTAAAAAGTTTTACAACTATTTTAGTCTCAAGTTCCAGTTTGATTCAATTCTGATTAACTTTAGTCTCACTAGAGACACTAGACGATCACCTCTGCTGCAGGCTAAAGCTAGAACCAGGCCGTGCCAGGCCGTGCCAGGCAGTGCCAGGCCACGCCAGGCGGCGCCAATGACAATGTCTTTTTTAAAGACTTGGACTTTACTTGTACTATACTATATACTATACTATACTATACTTTACTATACTATACTATACTTTACTATACTATACTATAGTATGATATGCTATACTATACTATACAATACTATACTATACTATACAATACTATAATATACTATACTATACTATAGTATACTATAGTATGATGTGCTATACTATACTATACTATGCTATACTATACTATACTATACTATACTATGCTATACTATACTATACTATGCTATACTATACTATACTATACTATACTATACTTTACTATACTATACTATAGTATGATATGCTATACTATACTATACAATACTATACTATACTATACTATACTATACTATAGTATACTATAGTATGATGTGCTATACTATACTATACTATGCTATACTATACTATACTATACTATACTATACTATACTATACTATACTATACGACACGACACGACACGACACTATTCTATTCAGGGCTGTAGCTCAGGAGGAAAAGCAGTTGGCTTGTAACTGGAAAGTTGTGGGTTTGATTCCAGGTTTCCCCTGACTATGTACCGAAGTGTCCTTGGGCAAGACACTGAACCCTAAGTTGCCCCCCGATGTGCCTATCAGGGTATGAGTTTGTATGTCAGTCACTTTGGATAAACGCGTCTGCTGAATGACTGTAGAATAGAATATTCAGGTAATTTTGCAGACACCTTAATCCAAAGCAACTTATATATGAGAGTGAATATTATAGTGTAAATATTAGGGCTGTGACGACATGCTTTTGTCCCAATTCGATTCGATTTTTTTGGGTGCCGATTCGATTTAAATTGCGATTCTCACAATTCTTCAATGTTGCTGATTTTTGTAGATTAAAAACAAAATTAATGAATAAAACCTTTTCATTTTTGTTGATTATAAGAAGGGGAAAAACAACCCAGTAGCCAGACCATCATTCTGCTGCTATAATGCCCAAGGAGACAAGTAAAAAGATCAATAAAAATAATAAAAATGACAAAATTTTTGTAATGGATTGTTTTTTTAATTTATTTATTTTTTTAAAAAATCGATTTTTTTTTTGTTTAAAAAAAATTGATTTTAAAATTGTAAAGCAAAAAAATCCAGATTTTCGATTTTTCGATTCGATTTTCCCATCCCTAGTAAGTATAATATATTATATAGCCCTTTTCTAATCATGCTGACCCCTCAAAGCTTTACATACATGTCACAGTCACTTATATGCACACATGATGCCCCCCTCATACAGGGTTCACTGTCTTGTCCAAGGACACTTTGTAGTCAGGAGAAGCCCGGAATGGATCACCCAACCTTCCGGCTGGAGGAAGACGACTGCTCTTCTACCTGAGCTACAACCTCCCAAACAAAGACACTCAAACCATCGCCTCTGTGACTTCCCATTTCCACCAAAACTACTGGAATGGCTCACTTAGTCAGGATGTTGGTGGATAACATCCTTTATAGTTACAATGATTGGTTTCATTATGGCTCAGTACGTTATATATCATAGGCTAATACCAGACACACAACATTTACAGGCTGAAGCAGTTAGCAGTTGCTGTCATTTGATGGACCTTCAGTGAAATACATTAGACTCGAGAGACAACAGGAAAGCACAATAAAATTACCATAATGTCCACAGCCTTGCTAAACTTTGACCAGGATCTGATTTACTCCATCAAGACTTCATGAATCAAGTATCCCATAATTGTACATAATCTAGTCCTGGAACAAAGTTGTTTGTGTTTCTACATTCGGCTTTTTTTTTTTTTTTTTTTAAACTTATCATGCAGTTTAAACATATTAAATAACTTTCCATTACAAAGTGCACAAAAATTAACATTTTTACACAGATTTTTACCTCCAACATAACTACATCTGGTTAAAGTAGCATTATAAAGTTAGATCCCTTTCTGACCTTAAAAACATGTTTTTCTGTCTAATTTTAAAAGAACAGCGACATTTATGACGAACATCCCTGCACTTGTCTTTTTCTGAGAAGCCATCAGACTTTATAACACTGTGTCAAAAGGAAACAACACACCGTGACTGATACATCGAAGAAATGTGAGTGGACATTATAAGAGAAAGAGAGGAAAAGAATGACGCAAAGAGACAGAAAAAGAAATAAAACAAGACAGACTTTTATTGGCTGGATAGAGCTCAGAGAAGAGAAACGATGCAAGATGGATGCTGAATAGACGCAGTTATGAAAATCTGCCAAACGTCAGTGTGGCTTTAAAGACCAAATGACCCAGCTTTTCACCCGTACCTAAACACACCATAAATGTGCAAAACTGAGGAATCTGATTGTGTGAAAGTCTCAAAGTCCATCATGCACACACGAGCGTATCTGTGCACAAATACAGTCTGATCTGTGCACATCAGGTGATGCATGCACACACATTTAATAATCTGTATACAAAGAAGCCTTTTTTACACAAAAACTGTCACAAAAACAGAGTAAAGGTAAAAAAAGTGCTTGTAAAATACTGGGGTGTGTAGTTTTTAGTGTGTGCATGTAAAAAGCCATTTGTTTAAGGCAGCACAACATCGGAGAACAAAAGAAGTGACAAACATGACAAACTAATGTCAAACTAGATTTAAAAAAATGTTTGAGTGAGAATTTATCTTTTTCTGTTGCTTTATGTTTGCTACATGTTTTGCTATTAGGCTCGTATCCAGCCCTGACTCATCTTTACTTCACAACATGCTTTCATGTCGTATGTTGCCTTTGCAATATTTCACCGTCAAACAGTTCATGCTAAGAAGTTTATGAAATGTTATTCCCCGTTTTAGATATGTGCAAATAAAACTAAAACCTTTGGATTTAATGGAGGATTTTGGTTGTTTTATATTTGAACTAAAAAAGCATTCAGAGAGCTCAGACTTCACCAAGCTGCTCACCTGTATTGCGATTTCCAGGGGATGTTTGAGTCTTACATTTATTTTATATGAATACACGATGAGATGGCGAGATACACTGATGATTAATTCACAGTGCCTTGGCTACATTGTTGCATGTTTATATCTTAATTTGTTCTCTTGAAGTGGTGAAAATTCAAAAGATCCCATATTTTTTCCTGTTCTAGATCATAGTATCCAGAATGTTCCTGGATCCAGATCTATGTTTGATATTTTGTAAAACCTGTTGGGAACTGCTGGATTTTTTGACCAAACAACCTGACCATTTACTGTGGAGTTTCATGCATACATACTGAAACATTTCAAAACTTTCTCTGGATCCAGATGGTGATCCAGATCTCTCCCAACATTTAATTGAATCTAAGTTAGACCAAGACCCATTTTCTGAAAAATAATCATGCAAATCCGTCCAGTAGTTTTTGTGTAAAGTTGCTAACAGACAGACAGAAAAACAGATGCAAAAACAACCTCTGCCACCTACGATGCGGAGGTTTTTAATGACAAAATCGGACTTCATTACACTAAATTTATTCATTTATTAATGTAACATCTCTCCAGTAAAGTTCCTCCAACAACCTTCGAATCAAATCCAATCAAACCTTATTTATAAAGCACTTTTCCTACAATAAAACACAAAGTGTTGCACATATAAAAGCACATCAAAGAAAAATCCATCACCCCACCCTTCCCACACACTTTTAACATACACACACACACACACACACACACACACACACATCTATTTCCAATGCTCGTCTTTATCATCATGCATCCACCTAGTTATGTGTTGCTGAGGACAGAAGAGTCCGGTAAGGAACCTCAGCTGAATACAAACTTTGTGCAACAGGTTAGTTTAGTAACATAAAATTTAACAACCTGAGTGATGTTTTCCTACTAATTTGTTTTTCACGGTAAAAATGTGGCCTTGCTGCTGTTTTATTTCCAGGTGACGGACCACAAAGGCACAGTGAGGAGCTGCACGAGGCCGAGTGAAGCGGAGGTTGCCGGAGCTTTGCTCAGCGCTACGCTCATCCTCTACGGCACCTACCACCCACACAAGACCACGCATGGTATGTGAACGTGTCAGCAAACGGAGGTGAGCGGGTGCAGCCAAGGCTGGCATGGAAGTGTGGCGTTTCTACTTCAAAACACAGAGAGCCAAATTAATCCTCACGAGTTAATTAATAAATGAGGAATAAATAAACTAATTAAGAAGCTGAAAGAGGATATTTAAAATGCGCTACTTTCATTACATTTAATTTATCAGAATTGTGTTAAAACCTGTAAATCCTGCAGCACCTGCCTGTCTCCTGCCGTGAAGGCTGAAGCTCCGTGGTCAGAAGAAGTCAGTCGACTGACCATAGGGACTGTGATGTGTAATTACAGCGTGACCCTTGGCTAGCCCTCCTCTATGCCACCACTTCCTCCCCAGGTGCACATGACCTCCACACACACCTCGTTAGCCACACAGGCACAAAGCCACGGCAACGTCCTCCATGTCCCTGTTGGGGATTTTAGGGTTGTTAGAGTTACTGAGGCATGCTGGGAGATAGACATTCAACCACATTTTGCTGTTGATCTCTGTCAACAGGAGTTCCCAGCGGTCGCGGAGGTCCTGGAATATCATGGACTTTTCAGAGAAAGTCAAGGACCTTAACAACTGCTGTGAAAGTTTAACGATTGTTCATACTTTTTATTTATTTTGTTCTTACTGTAGTTTTACTTCCACTTTGGTTTACATGCTAACTTTAGCTAAACGTTAGGAAATGGGTGTAAAGTTAATGTTTTCGCTCATAAAAGTACTTTAGCTCATAAATGGAAACCTGAAAGAGATGGAAAAGTGATGGAATTTCACCCGAGGGCCACAGTTGGAACCTCCCCTTGGTGTGTGAGTGTGTGTGTGTGTTCTGCTCGGTTGCTCTCGCTTCTCTTTCCGTCAAGATGCTGATCTCTCTGTTGAGAAATCAATGACTACCCCCCCCTTCCTCCTCCTCTCCTTCTCTCTCCATCCATCCATGTATCCCTCCCCATGTGCCTGGATCTAACCCAAGTTCAAGCTGTTAGTCAATCTGCTGTCCACACACACGCACACACACACATACACACGACCTATTCACAGGTTCTCTCCTCCGTTTTCTCCCCGGTCATATTATTCAGTAGTAGTTTGCCACACTGTGCTCTGAACATCCCCCACAGTTAAAAACTTTGTGATTATAATTCCTTGGCAGGTATAAAATATATCTGAATGCGTTTTTACATTATAGATCCTGAATATAAAATAAATGACATGCATGCTAAACGTGTAGCTAAAACAAGGAGGCTATTAGCTTAGAGTAGCTAAAGAAACTGGAAGAAAAGAAACCTTTAAATAAAACAAATAAACTTGAACTGAACTGAACTAAGTAAAACAAAGTCAAGTTAATATTTTCAGTAGTAACATTTGCAGAATATTTTTTCTCTTTGGCTCTGCTGGCTGTTTTATTCTTTATCTATTGATATGCTAAGTTAACTAGCTTAGCATATTTTAGCACTGAGATACAAATACTGCAAGAAAGGACATACCTGGGATTCACAGAATATTTGTTAATAATTCTCTTTTATGAGATAATGAGTATCAATTGTGTTAAATAACTAAAATAACGTTATTATTTTGCATTATATTTCTAATTTATTCAGTACATACTAGTACATGTATCTTCTTTATTGTGAAACCTAATATTATAAAAAGCAGGTTAATTTACTGTTTTATTTAACAATTCAACATCTAATCTCGTATCCACAGCTTTTCATGTGCTGCCACGGCAACCGGCTTTCTTCAGCGTGTTAGAGCCAGGATGCAGGGACTTGTTCCTTTTCTATCAAAAGCTTTTGACTTTTTGATCTGATTTTAATTGTTTTATTTTAATATATTGCATTTTACATTTTTAAGGTACTTATATTTTTTTTATATTTATTTTGTTGTCTTATTTAATGTTATGTTGCCCATTGTAGCACTTTCCTCCACTGTTTATAAAGTGCACTATAAATAAAGTTACAGTAACAGTTGGGTTCTTTAGTCAGGTTGATAAGATGTAGTTCATGCTTTCATTTCAGACGTCTTGCATCGGTTTTAAAGTCTGGGCTTTCTGCTGTCCAGTTAATCCACATATAAAAAGCTTGTAACTATGGATGAAGCTGTTTTAGACTACTGTCCTGTTTCAGATTGAGTTATTGACTGTGATATCTGAACTCCGATCAACAAACTGCTGAGCCTACGTTACAATCCTGTCTGCTCATTAACAAAATGCCAGATGTCCTTAAATCCTTAAAATCAGATTTGATATAAATCATTTTAGATTGTTACAATTTTCACATAAGTTGACATGCTGGACAGAAACTGTGATAGTTGTAAATGTAGGCTATACTGTTGCATATAAATGTAGTTATAACATCATGACACAGTAAATAAGTCCTCCGTGTCTGTTGTGCAGCACTTATCCTGGCAAGCGTCACACTCTAGATGTGTACGATGAAGCCACAGCTCCAGCATCCTGCTGTGTTCTCGTGTATGTTTGCAAGTCTTTTTCCACCTCTGTGAGTTTGCTTGCCTCCGTGTGTGTTTGCATGGCGGCTGTGCGGCTTGTGAAGGTAAATTGCTGTGATTATGTGGCAGTAATCGAACAGGGATGGTTTGTTTAATTGAGTTGTTGTTTCCTGATGTTTCTCTGTACTAGCAGTAGGCACCACGCTGACAGGTGCCTTGTCTCGCTTCGCCAAGATGAGTGTTATTTTATTCTTTTTCTATACCATAGGCTTTGTTGTGTCTTTTTTAGCTGCATCTGTGTGTGTTTGTTTGGCTCAGTGGGACGTATTTCAGCAGGAAGACGAAAGCAACGGATCTCTTATGACTTATAAAAATACTCTTTAAAAGGATTTATATCTCTTTATGCGTGCACCTGCCTATGTTTATGTGTATATAGGTATGCAGGCTTTGTTTTGTTTCATGCATAAGTGTTGGCCAGTGTGTACTTCGTGTTGTTTGAGTGTGTGTATTTTATAAGTAATTGTGTGTGTACAAGCAGTTCTGACTGATCTGCCTCCTGGGCTCCATGGCCCAAATCAAATGGTAGGAAACATTAATTTCACCATTTCGTTTCCTCCTTCTCCTCCCCCTTGCTCTCCTCCTCTCCCCTTGTAGAATTTATCCCCTCTCCGTCCCATCCTCCCCTCCAGCTCCTCTCTCCTTCTCTCCTCCCCTCCTTGGAGCCCCTCTCTCTCTCTCTCTCTCTCTCTCTCTCTCTCTCTCTCTCTGTGGAGGTGTGATTACGTTCCTCCTCTCAGCACCAGTGATCTGAGGGTTTAGTGTGTGTGTGTGTGTGTGTTTGGTTGGTGATCTGAGCAGCCTGGCGCTGCGTATTGTACGCCGCAATTCATGGACGATGTCTCCAGATGAATGCCCCCATTCACAATTACAGCCTCTCCATTAGCTGCAGCCCTCGCTGCCTTGTTGTTGTCTTTTCTTCCTCTCTGCAAGAAAAAAAAAGCAATTAAAGTAGGACAAAAACAAGATAGAGGAACACAAGCAGAGTACCTGGAAATAAAAAAGAAAAAAAAAAGCAAATGGATGTGGGAGGAAGGGATGGTGTGAGGAGGGATTCACTCTTTACAGTTTTTCTGTTTTACTTTTAAGAAAAACTTCCTGGATTTATTTAAAGACTCACAGTATCATACGTTTATTCTAAAGTTTCACCCTTAAAAGGAGCAAATTAAGCAAACTAATAAAGACAAATCATAAAGGTTTCTTTTCCAGACATGACTAGTTTAGGAGTAAAACTTTGACTTGGATTAAAGTAAAGTTGTTTAAAAGCAGCTTAGAGCTACCGTGCCACACTGTATGTGCACACAAGCAGCATGAATATCCTGTTTCAAACCATCTTTGCAGACTGCTAATAATTTAATTTTGCTGAATAATCTTGTTAAAATAAGTTTTTAGGTCATTTTATTTGTTAACATGATATATTCAAGATGATACAAGTTCATTAAACTTGAAGGTTTTTAAGTGAATTCCTTTAGTTTACTGAGTTTTGTATCTTTTATATAGTGCCAGCTCACAGTAAAGTCACATCAAGGCACTTTTACAAGCCAAACCAAGCCAATTTTATTTATAAAGGGGTTTAAGAACAGTATCAACCAGTGACCAGAGTGCTGAACATGAGAATAGTATGTCTCTGAAATAAGTCAATTGTTACTAACAGTCCTGTTTGAGCCAAACAAATCTGTTACATGATCATTATTAGTCCAATCTAACTGTATTCACAAAGCCAATTTCATAAATTAAACACACTGCCTGAACAAAAAGAAGTTTGAGTAAATAATTATAAGCCTCCTATTAGATATTACTGCATGGGTGATGATTTTCAGCTGGAAACAAGTTATTTAACCCCAACTGATGCAATGAGCTTCTCATCTCCCAAACAACCTTGTGGAAAGACACATCCCGTGTTCCTGGAAAAGATCTTAGTCTGATTATTGTCATCAAGCAGAGAAAACATCTAAAAAGTTGCAGAAAGTCGGCATTAAGTACCATCCAATGCATTGGTAAAAGCTGGAAGGATAGGAGGGAAGAAATTTTGAATGATGGTGATCGATTTTCTCTTAAATATCTAGTCCAATCAAATCAACAGTAAAATTGTGTTTAAGCTATGTTTAACAATGAAAGTAAGAATATTGTCACATGAACATTGTGAAGGGAAATCAAGGGTTTGAGACTGAACAGCTGTGTGGTCTGAAGGAAACCACCTATCAGTGAGGCCATAAAGACTGGACTCTGAAGCTGGAAGAAGCTCATGTGGTCTGATGAGTCAAGATTTACCCGTTTTCAGAGTGATGGAAGCATCAAGGTAAGAAGGGAGGCAGATGAAGTGATGCAGCCAGTCATGCTTAGTGTCTCCTGTACAAGCTGATCTGGAGTTGCTACAGCTAGTCAGGTCTAGGTTCAGGTCTATTTTCAGCAATATCATGTGTCCAAAAAATGAGGTCAGCTGATACCTGAAGATACTGAATAACCAAGTTATTCCATTTTACCTGGCGTCACAGCCAGATGAAGATGATGGTACCAGGATTCATCAGGCTCAGATTGAAACGAGAATCTTTTATCAATGTGCTGGGATGTGTTCTTACTGCAGTGGTCAAACTTTCTGATTATCAATACAAGATTTTGGTGAAATGTTGATGATATCAATGCAACCCTGAATGGATGTAAACCTCATGTCACTCCAGAAGTTATTGAAACAATGCCACAGCGAATGTGTGTCTTAAACAAAGCTACAGGCGGTCAAAAAAAGTATTTGATTGTATGACCGCTTTTTTTTTCTTTGAGCCAATCAGTGCATATAAATGGAAAAAGTAAAAGGGGAGAAGTTGGCCTGCAACCATAACCAACATAAAGAGGAGATCACAGAACAGAAATGCAAACTGTTCCTGAAAATCTCATCCATCCAATCTCCGTTTACATGTTATCCTGTGGAGGAAAACGGGACAAGAAAGGGATCCAACTTTGGGATGAGAGGTTGAGTTACACCAGAGGTTCCCAAGACCAGACCTGGAGATCTACTATCCCACAACGTTTAGATGCATCCCTTCTGCAACACACTTAAATCAGATGGATGGCCTGTTAACACGCATCTGCAGAGCTGAAAGACATGCAGATGAGGAAGTTTAGACATTTAATTCAGGTTTGTTGGGGGAGGAATACATCTAGAATTTGCTGGATGGTAGATACTGGGGACCAGACCTGAGCAACCTGGGTTACAATGTGAACAGGTTAATATTCCATCACCGAGTTCGCTCACAGAAAGAGCAGCAGCTAACCAGCAGGTTGAAGCCCAGATCTTAAAGCTCATCCCTGCTCCAGAAACGACATGCTGGACATAAAAACAGGATTTAACGTGTTCACTTTTAATGTTGCATAAAATGGTTCTTTAAAACTCTTTCAGCTAATAATAATTTCAAGAACTCCAAAAAATTCTGCTGGTTTTTATTATTTTACCGACACATTATTGGGTTGCTTCGTTCCTATCTTATGCTTAAGATCCCTTTTAATTCTGGCAACATTGTACTGATGCACTAAATGAGACGCATGTTTCAAATCTTGTTAATGTGTCCATATATTTTTTATTTTTTTTACTTGCTAGAAAACATACAGTAGCAGTATTAGAATAAACAGTCAACATCTCTAAGTATCTATAAGTATCTGAATTTAAGAAGTCAAGGTGTCACACAGGAATAACGAAGGATTTACTTGCAGGATGAGACTAGTCATAGCTGCTGATTAGAAATCAGGTTTATCTAACCGTGTTATTGATGATTTATGTGCGTCCAATGTTTTGGAGAGCGACACAAAAATGACTTGACTGCTCTGACACATCAGGTTGGAAAAGACCTGTATGATTGTATGAAACTTTAAGAGTTCATTTCAGCTTTAAACATATATGTCTGTGTGCAGTAAATGTAATTGAGTTTTGAAGTATTTGGAAGTATTCAGTTGCAGGAAGCAAGAATAAATCTCCATCTTTATGGATCAAATTGAATCACCAAATATTGAAGTCATTTAAAAGCATGATGTGATTATTTTAAATTAAAAAAAAAAAAACCTTTAAGAGCTCATTTTTATGATTACTTCTTTCCTAATAGATATATAACATTTATGAAATAAATGTTATATATCTATTATTATCTGTTATTTATCTATTAATATGAAATAAATGTTAAATATGTTCTAACCTTTAACCCGCTAACCTTCACACTAACACACAGACCAGAGAAAAATGTTTCTCTGTTTGTTTTGGACGAGAATAAAAAGAATAAATGTTTTTTAACAAGTGGTTAAGACATTCAAAAGAAGAAGTTTATAGAAATGTAACAACAGTGAAATGACTGAAATTAGAAACAGTAGTGTTATAATAAACGCTTAGTTTTGGTTTTACAAACCCAAACCAGTTTGCAGAGATGTTCAGGCAGGTTTATTTCCACAATTATTTTTTAAAGAAATTCATTAAAATTGCTGCAAATTTGTGTCTTCCAGATGGTAGACCAGGACATTAAAGGGTTAAATATGACTGAAAAGGCATGCATCACCACATAATGTTTGAACTGTTTTGCACGCTTTTTTCTCTTCTTCAGAGGGGCCCCTGCAGAGCATTGTGTCCATGGGGTCACATCACCCCGTGCCTCTCGGTGGGCTGTACCAGAGGGACCGTTCCCCCCCTCTGGATCTGATTCGGTGGGTCTACCAAATGGAAAGAGACAGGAAAGTTCAGGCTGCAGACATCCCCATCCCAGCCAAAAGCAAGGTACGGTGCTGAACACAGAGCTGGAACACACACATTTCTCACATCATACACACACTGTGATTTACTATACCAATAAATCACTGGTGCCGCCTAATTTCCTATGGATTTCAATTTCCCCCTGGACATATCTGCATTGATCAACTTCAGGTGTAAGGATGTGCCAGGCGTCGCTCACTGTGACACTGAGGAATGGCTCCCAGACCTCTGCCATACATCTCCGTGTGTGTGTGTGTGTGTGTGTGTGTGTGTGTGTGTGTAAGGGTACAACGGGGAGATTTGTGCGCATGCAGCGTTTTCTGTTCGGTCGTCACTGTCGAGGCTTTAGGATACAAATCCTTGAGTCTGAGTAATAACATCTGAAAATGTCAGAATCATACAGGCAAAGATGGGGATCAGACGGTGGAATCAGGGACTTGAGATATTGTTATTCTGATCATATCTGCTCACGCGTTGAGTCCGAGCTCGATAATAAGGAACAATCAAATATCAGTGTGTGCGTTCCAACAATTGTTACAGCAAAGAAAAGACCAGGTTAAAACCCTCTAATTCTTCAGAAAATGTAAGAATGTTGTCGTTAATCGTCCTTCATCTCAGTTTTTTCAGCTGCAACTCTTGGACTCAGCATCATCCTCTTACAGTCCTGTAGCCTTTTCTCTGTGTGTCTTATGCTGCATTATAAGGCCAATTACAGCATTGACAAAAGTCTGCTGTTAGGCAGTAGGTGTGTGTGTGTGTGTGTGTGTCCCTGGCCGACATGTCCTTGCAGCGGCGTACAGGCCTAGATGAGTTTTGAGCCGTGTTAGGAGCCAACGACGAGGTCTGACAACGTCTTTACCCCAAGTTCCTCCCCTAGAGGCAGATCTGAATGGATTGTAGAGGCAAGGAGGAGAAATAAATTGGAGAAAAGGATAAATCGATGCTTGGCGGAGAGGCAAACAGACCTTCCAACCCCCGGTCCAGACACGCACACACACATACACACATATGTACGCACACGATCCACAGCATGGCTTTTTTTTTTTTTTTTTTCCTTGGGCTGTATTGGATTGGTATGCAGAGCCGAGGAGAGACACACTCAGAAAAAGACTTGGCCTACAAATGATGTCCTTTGTTTGATCCATTAGGTTTGGGGGGTTGAAGGGAGGGTTTGTGAGTGGATGGGGCCGGTGGTCCCACGGAGACAGTGGAGATGCTGGGAAACGGTCTCTGTGAGCTTCTCCCTCTCACCAGCATCTCATCTAAGAGGGGAAAAAAAGAGATCAGATGCAGGAAAAGCTGCTTCTGTAGATGAGTGATGGGCTGGAGAGATATGCTGCAGGTGTGTGTCAGCCTTAACATTTAAACCCATGACTGCTTATTTTGTAGCTGTCATCTACAAGTCACACCCCCACCTACACAAAGACACAGCTTTTCAGCAGCAGACCCTTCAGAAGCTGATGAGGAAGAGTCTAAATCAGAGCCTCCAGATTAACAATATATGTGTGTGATCAGATAGCATGGACAGGTTTATTGATCTGACTGATTGCTGATTGAAACAAGGTACGCTGTGAGAACAACTCTGACAATTTGGCCCCTGAAATTCAGAGATTAACTTTGTAACTATTAACCATACACACATAAAAACAGCATCCAGGATGCAAGGTACCTGCCAAAGCTAAAAATCAGGAGTCTTTGAGGATACTGAGCTGCTTTTCTAACATCAACTGGTAAATACTATTTTATTTATTTATCTATTTTGATTTTACTTTGATTTAACCAAGAAGTCTCCTTTGTGAGAAGAGGCCAAGGTCAGAAATAAACTTCATAAAACATGAACGAAACAAAAAGACAGTGATTCACGCAGCATGTCCTTCCTCCTTACATGTATTCTTTATGATACTCTTAGGATTTAATTTAAGAGTAATTTGGAGATTACTGCATGATCATGGTGCATGGTAGGAAAACACTGTTTTAAAACCCGGTGATCATTCAACCACTTGAGCAACTAGAGCTGATAGGAAGAAGGGTACTGACATACTGTGGGAGTTTACCCTGCAGAGACTTGGAGATGAGCATAAACCAGTGTTGATGTGAGGGGCTAATCATGTCCAGTCAGCCAAACCAGTAGTTCAGCTGAATGGACAATTTACGGTTCATGAGAACCCCCTTTCTGCAACTACCGAAAAGCTGTGGAGCCGAGAAAAAGTCAAGGTTACCAGAATAAGCGTGAACTGTGTCAGGGCTCTTTTACTGCCCACATAAGTGGCTTATTTTATTATTAACATAGGATGCATGTTTTTAAATATTTATTTTATAGCATATTTTAATGACGGGCTGCTAATGACGGGGGGGGGGGGAGTTGAATGGTGGCCTTTCTGTTTGGAGTTTGGATGTTCTCCCCATGTATGTGTGACCATTAAAACACATGCATGTTAGGTTAATTGGTTATTTTGTACCTAGGAGTGGGTGTGATCGTGAATGGTTGTTTGCCTGTCTGTGTTGGCCCTGCGATGGACCGACAACCTGTCCAGTTTCAAATACGCAGGTTTCATGTAAACAAAACTTTCACATGATAAAAAACATAAGTGGATGCATCTAAGCGCACGTTCACATCAGCCTTTTTGAAACGAATCCTAATCAGTTTGCTTAGAAAGTCTGCTTCATTTGGGGAAATGTGAACGTGCCAAATAAATTCTGATTCGGACCAAAGAAGTGGACTCTGCCTACAACCAGGTCTCTGCCCTTTTCAAGTGGACTACAAAAAAAAAAAAAGTCACTTCCTGTATTTGGTGTAGTATTGCATTGTGGGTAGCGATTGCGTTAAGGGTCTTCTGTCTCGTCTGTTGTTCATACCACGTCCATCGTTGCAGTGTATTTCTGCAGTATACTTGCATAAGACAAAATAAAAAACCCAAAACAGCCATAGATTCATGTTCCGTGTTTAATTTGCAACAGAGTTTTTTTCTTCACGCCAGTCTTGTCCTCTCTTTTCCTTAATACTAGTGCAGCACCACCTTTGGTTGGAAGGGGGATATATTATTCTAATGGTTTGGCTTGTTTGACCAAAGTGCAGCTTGAACACGATCTCTGTCCACATGGATATACCCTCCTACAACTGAGCCGAGTCTCTAATCGGACTGAGTCTAGCTGACTATCCTGATGTGATTGCACTCCAAACTAATCTCTTTATGGGCTTGGCCTTTAACACGGGCTAACCACACTGCCTCTGTGCTGTCTTGTGTACCCCCTGTGCTATTTGTAGACCCCTTGAGGAATCAGGGACCTCAGGTTGGGAACCACCAGATTAAATCATATAGGATGCAGCGATGAGTGAAGAATTATGCATTTAAAATGAAACGTAGGGAAGCGTGATACACTGCTTCAAAAAGTGGAGGCGATATGGATGTACAGTGCATCATCAAAATCAATCACACACAAGAGGGTGGTTTCCACAAGGTTTTTCTCAGCAGGAAAAAAAAAACCTATAATGCAATATGAAAAAGAGACATGTCATTGCAGCATTTAAAAAAAAAAAAAACACATGCTGATGAAAAAAGCTGCAAAAATAGATTTCCTCAAGTTTGCTGCTTTCATCGGCATGCTAAACTCATGATGCTGCGATACAGATGTTAATTATGCTTAAATGCACAGTAGTGGTAGTAAATTAAGCACCTTAGATCATAACCAAATATCTAGGAAATTACACACCCATCAGTCATCAGCATAAGCTGCCAAAACTTCTCGCAAATCCTTCTTACTTGCAACTTAAGCATGGATTAAATCGTGCCAGTGGTTTTTACGTGAGGCACCCTGCCGAGGTTATCAGAACAGTTTCACTCTTAAAACACATTCATAAGATGCAATCAATTCTAAACTTCAAGCTCCCTCTAATTATTTATGCATCCACTTTTCTCCATGGCTGCTCACCGGGTCTGCACCCCATCACACTGTTTCTATCACTTTTCTGAGACATGCACTATTCTGAGCTGTTCACCAGCAACAGCATACAACGCCATTTATTTTAGCTTTGGGAACTCTCTTCACTGCGTTTCTTTTTATAGTTTGCTCCTTCATACTGTACTCCCCGCTGTGCTTCTATTTTCATGAATGCTGTGAGAAATAATTGAAAGCGCCGTGTACGGTGCCGTCTGTTGCAGCGCTCCCACTTCCTCATGCCTTGTAAATACTGTATCACTAAAACCCCTGCTGTAAGCTGCCGTTTCGGGATTCCTCACAACTCTGAGACGTCAACACTCTCTGAAAAACTTGAGCCAAGATCAAATTGTAACTGGAGTCTGAGCGCCGCTCCCGTGGACAGAGATGGGTTGTTTTTGTTTGACAGATTTGGAGTTCAGCTGTTTGTTCTTGTTTTTCTCTTTTTTTGTGAAAACAGAGTTGAAACAGATTTCTCCGAAGAGCTTGTGTCCTTCCCTTTGTGTGTTTTTTAGCTTTATTTTCTAAACGTGACTTCCATGAGGAGCAAGAAAAAGATGTCAAAGGAGTCACAACGTTTGTGGTGAAGTGAAACAGATGGAGTTTCTTAAGGAATCTGAACAAAAAACTGTGCCACTACTCGAAGTAATGCTTAAACTTTTCTTTAAGTAAATCATTACATGGAGTACTGATAATCCAGTTGCTGAGAAAAAAACTCCTGACTTTTAAAACACACTTTCCTTTAACAGGTATCAGGTCTAACAATAGCAGTGTTTTGGGATCTTGTCACCACTGGTGGAGGTCATGTCTGACCACAGTCGTTTGTGTTTAATGACACAAATGACTGTGAATGAAGTGCTCTTCATTAGAATTTAATGGTTTGTTTGAATGGGACAGTGCACATTAATGAACATACAATATTGTCATAACTATTTTAAGCAGGTTGCTAATTTCTTTCCAGTTTCTATTTATTGGGAGCTGTTGGGAACCAGGTCCTTCCTCTTTACAAAAAATCAGAAATATATCAATTTTTTTTTCTCATTCTTAATTACTTGTTATTGGATATATTTTTGACATTTCTATGCTGTAGATACTTTAAAATCAGCTAGCAGCCATGCTAGAATCCAGTTAAAGCAAAACTAAATCAGCGCAGGCTAGCTCGAGCTTAGCCTGCACGAGGAGACCCAGTACTTTCTGAACATTGTCAGTTTATTTTCAGCATCAATGTCAAAGTATTCATTTTCTGGGTTGATGTGTGACCTCTAAACACAATCCAAAGTCTGATATGGTTTTCACACATTATTTTACAAATAATTTAATGCTAGCATATTACTAGATTAGCACTGCTATGTAGCTTCATGCTAACATCAGGTTAATAGCTTTATGCCACATTAGTGCTTGTTCAGGGACAAAATGTCTTCAAGAAGCCAAGTGTTAATATTTCTAAGGGATGACTAATAAGAAAACTACTTCCAAATTTACTCCAAAAAGATGACACTGGTGATCCGTGTCTGGAAAGACAGTTCTGTCATCAGTGGCCAGAGGTGGCTAGCGGGGCCTGGCGACCCCGCTTGCTTTGCCTCTACCCGTCACACAGCTACTAAAACTTCTAGTATCTTGAACTCCACTTTATGTACCAGCATGAAAATGCAAAAAATGACAGAGTGGCATCATCATCTCTGAGCTGTACAGTTCTGCACTTTCTACTATATTTCATTTGTTGTCTTTAATGTTAAACATTTCTTCCTCCAGATGTTGGAAACTCCCGGAGGCAGAATGGCTAACTTGACTCTTATCAACCCATTCACATCTAGACTGGTTTTCCAGGTAAGTAAGTTGCAGAACTGGTGTATTTTTTGGCAGAGTTACAGAGAAACTATATAAATTAAATGATGTGTGTTTTCACACATGTGGCTCTAAGCCCATTTGGCCAAAAGATTGCTTTTATTTGTTATGCAAAGTTGTTTTTATTCCTAAACAAAAGTTGCAGATATTGGCAGCTATTCTGCTATTCATTTAATCACATTTCCTCTGTTATGTTAGCCATACTGTAACTGCAGATTTCAAGCTGATGCTTAAACCTCTATGTTTTGTTTTTTTTTTCTTATTTTTGCCCAAAAACATTGTTCAGTATAGGATGCTGTTCTGAGATTTGTCAATTTCAGATTTTTTTTTTTTTTTTTTTTTTTTAAATGCAAGAAGTTATGAGTTTCAGCCCCATTTTTGTTTCATGGCATTCTAATGGTTGACATTACATCACACAGGTACAAGAGATGGATGCTGGGCAGTTGTCCTCCCTCAGATCAAGAGCTGCCGCTGGGAGGAAACTCCCTGAAGCCAAGCCTGTCAGCAATAAGGTGGATGAAGAGAGCAGGTCCTTACCATCAAGGAAGCATCCATAATGACGTTTCAGCTTTCGGAGTCTTCAGATCTGGAAGCTGGAGCAGCTGTGAGCAGAGAGGCGAGGGAGCTGAGGACACAAACATGAACTATGGTTAAATAAAAACTGTTGTTCACAGTGCTGCAAAGCCAATTGATCACAAATCAATTTGTGTACTGTATTTCGGCTGTGTGGCCTCAGTGTCAGCAGGGATTATTAATGGTGGATTCTGAACTCTAGCTCTAAAACTTGATCACTCTTCAACCTACAGAAACACACACACCCCCACACACCCCCAAAAAAACAAATAGTTTCAGAAACGCTCATCTCCTTCTCCTCGCTTACCTTTGGAAGTCGCAAAGGTTAGTGAACAATATGTTGGTGTTTTTCCACTTCAGTGAAGGGTGAATTCAGCTCAGTGCAATAAGAAATGGATTACCCATTCATTAAGGGCGCTGCGTCACTCCTCATTGAGTTGGACAAATAACAAATTAATTCCTAGCCGCCTAATTTCTCTCTGTTCTCCACTGAATTTCCGATAACGTCAAATTACTGATCACAGCAATGTGAGCTCCCTCAACTTTTTAATCAATTCATTAAAACATATTCCACAGTGGAGATGCAATGGAGGAAGTTGTTTTTCCTTCTTTTCTGCAAGTTTCTTTTGCTTCAACACAAACAGGAAGTGATATATATATATATATATATATATATATATATATATATATATATATATATATATATATATATATATTAGGATGGAAAAAAATCATTCTCACAGATACTTTTGTATGATCAAAGAACTTGAGCCTTCTATGACACCAAAATAAGTAAAAGCTGGTTTTTTTTTTGTTTGGTTTTTTTTTTTTTTTTTTGCTTTATTCTTCCAGTCAAGTGCAGGGCTCTCGGTCACGGTGTAGAGTAGCAGTAGTGTATTGACAGGGCAGTATTGATGTTTCAATTAGAGCAGCGTTACATAGTGCGGCAGCATGGTAACATGGTGCGTCTCCTGCCATCTGCTCTGCCTCCTCGTCTGACGAACGAGGCACGTGGGGCTAATCGAGCCGCACATGAACGATGGGACTGCGAGATCTATCTCATGCACGCACACACACACACACACACACACACACACACACACACACACACACACACACACACACACACACACACACACTTATATATACTATGTACGTGTCCTTATGCGGGGGGTGGGGGGAGCCCTGCTGTTTAAACAGCCTACAGAAAAACCTGTGATTCCTCCCCTTCTCCCTTCACATGTGCCACGGGAGCAGCCAGCAGGTTATTCTCTGACAAGGAATCAGGCTCAAGCACCAGATGCACGAGATGAAATTCTTCAAAAGCTCATCTGATATAAAGACAAAAAAAGGAAACCAGCTTCTGCCAGGTTTTCTCATGTTGGGACGGTCTGAAATAACAGTGTGTATTATGCCTGGCGTTGCTGCCTGCCAAACCACACGAATCAAAGACCTCATTGTGTGGATTACCTCGTTAATCTGCTGATGCCATTGAGCAGTATTGCAGGTGTTAATGTGCCAGGTTTTTTTTCCTTCTTCTTCTTTTTTTTCTCTTGTCTTTTATTGGGGAGGTGTAGCGTCAGGTTTGTAATCTGCTTTAAATGCTTTCTGGGGAATGACACACGGAAACTCTGCCAACAGAGCTCTGTGTTAAAACAGCACACAGAGGGGGACCCAGTGAGTGAAGCCGCGGCGCCGATGCCAGCCGGGACGAGCCGGTGAGCAACACACCCCACGCCACTTGTTGAAATATATGACTGCATGAATAATGAAAGAGGAAGGGGGCCCACAATGACATCCATCATAGAAACGCCTCATTTCTCAACGTCTTCTGTTTCCTCCTGCAAAAACCCCAAAGTTGCGTCTCTTTTTGGAGCAAAGTTTTTTCTTTTGTTTTTTTTTGGGGGGGGGGTGCCTGAGCTGATGGGTTGAACTCTAATCCAGAAAGAGAGATAAAGAGACAGAAAGAGAGGTAATCCTTGCTTTTTTTCTGTTCCCTGGGGTGGTCTCTTCATCTCGGGCCTCAAAGAGGGACAGAATACAACCTCCCTGCTACAATGGAGGGGACCCGCAGGGGCTGTTGCTATTTGAGTGTGTGAGTGTGTATGTGTGTAGTGGGGGTGCAGCTTTAAGCAGGCCTTTGAGTGGCCTAATTGCATTGGAATACAGCAGTCTGAGAGCTGGCTCAGATCGCGGCGGGCTGCTGGAGGGGTTAGCGCCCGCACCTCGACAGCCACACTCAGCAAAAGAGCCCCAGCACAAAGCACACAATTAATGCTCTCCCTCTCGTTAACTCTCTCCCCACTTTTTGTCCTCCTCTACTTTCCTCTCATTCACCCCCCTTTCTGTATCTCAGCCTCCTCTCCATCTCTTGTTCCTCCCTCCCTCACAAGCAACTGGCTCAGTATGTCGTCACTCAGTATTAATCCTCCCATGCAGCCTGTCAATCTCCCCCATCTTTCATACGCACAACAATTACAGTAAGGATGAAAGGTGGCCGCCGCCGCTCATTACATAATTATTATTACATAAGAATTATTGATATGGAACAAAAACTTGTATTTAATGCACAAAGTGAGGGATACTTGCTGCACATGCACCACAGTGAAACTTATCTGGCAATGAGGCTTTGCTTTGTTTCTGCTCTTACCAGCATCACTTACTAAGTTGTTAGTATCCATGGAGACAGAAAACGCTGCAAGAAATACACAGAATTATCTTTTAGGTCATTTTAAAGACTTATTTATATGTTTAGGCTTCTGAAAAGTGAGTATTTGCTGGTTTTCTGTAATCTCTGAAACATAAATCTTTTAGGGTTGGAACTTGAACGGTTAAAAACAGCCATTTTTCTGATGAATAGTTTTTGTTTTCTACACAGAAAGCTTCTCCATACAAGTCATGTTCTTCCCACTGGAGAAAGTCTGAATGTTCCCATTTAACCCTTTACCAGCCTGTTCTGCTGACTGGAAGAGCAACGTTTTCAGTGACCAGACTACATTTTATCACACATTTGTGTAAATAAACTTGGTTTGTGTATGTAATGATAAAAAATGAATACTATTTTATGACTTTGTCACATTTTGACCATTTTACTATTATATCTTATCTTAAAAACAATTGCAAATAAGAAGAAGATTCAGGGGAACATTTTGTTTTTGTTATAACTTTTAAAGATGAAATCTAAAAGTTGCTTTTTCCAGTGAGGTCTGGTAAAATCTCCCCCTCATGTTTGAGAGGAAACTGGATTGTGATTGGCGTGTGTCCATCCGTCTTCTTAGAATAACCTCCATGAGTAAAGCTTGGAGAGGAAGTTACTCCATCTCTCTTCTGTAGCAGACAGCCGGTTGCATGGGTTAAGCTTTCAGTATAGCTTGCAGACTGATTTCATCCCCTTTCCTCCACATCTGAACCCAACTGTCCCCTTTAAACAGGACTCAGTGGACTGTGCATGCAGAACAATCACCGATTTTAAAAACACATCATATTTAACCAGCCACTCCTTTGATTTTCTCTATTACCCAAGCCGCGTCTTAATAAAACCTAATTATTTCCGCTCTCAGGACGCTTTCTGGTGAGAAATTGGCAGAGGGATGTGAGCTGATGTATGGGGAGACAGTCGCCTAATTAGAGCGTTAGAAATTGAATCTTTACAGCACACGGGCCATATAATTATCCTACTGTTAATTTAACGCTTACATTCTCTACTGTTCATTTTTATTCCCTTAAATGTAGTTTGGCAGCAGCCTTCACTGCTCAGCGCTGGCTTTTAGTGTATGAGAGGAGGCAGCGTGGCCCCTATCATTGGCCCCTCTGAATGATTGAATAACTGTGGACCCTGCAGTCCAAATAACAAGGCTCGCATCATTTATGCATTGTTAAGCCATGTAATTGAAACGAGCCATAGTTTGCATATTACACCATTAAAATAATGCGCTTTGCGTTTCTCCCAACACGACTATTTAAGCCTGTGTGACGATGTGGTAATTCCTTGAATTACAGCCTAATTACCACAATGTTCTTTTGATTTGGCCGATTTCAATGTTACGCCACAATAATGTTCAATATTACCAAAATGAATTACTGAGCCGTGCCTGGAAACTTTTCATGGCATGACTTAAAGCCTGCTGGCTCCATGAGCCATCAGTGCACCTGGATTCACATCTTTAAAGGATTATTAGCCTATGAAATGAGATCCATTAAAGGTCCAATCACTAATACTTTACTGAAGTGTTAAGTTAAAGGAATCTAAGTGTTTCTGCTTGTTTTTCTCTCTACATGCAAACTGAATAAACCAGCAGAAAACGTTCAACTGGATGTGTTTTGTGTTTCTTTTCGATTCTTGCTACATTTAAATTCATGTTGTGCATGTAAAGGATGAATATAACAACAAAAAATGCTGCTGATATACGATTTAAAGCCTAAGATCATTTAGGTTTTTGCTGTTCATTTATTTTAATGCAGTGTTTTACATAGTAAATTCTCATTTTTGGTCTCTAAAGCAGCATCAAAGCATAAAGCAAAAGTTGTGGCCCAACTTAAATCAGCATATGAATTAAAAATCCAATGCAGGTCATGGAGAACAGACATTTGGTAATTAGCGCCTGCTCTTTGTTACATGCCTCTGCTTTGTTCACACACCTCAGTCTGCACACTTGACATGTGTCCCTGTATGAACTTTTTGAATAAATTAACATAGCTGAGCAAGATTTGTGAGCACGAATAATTAATGCACAGATTTTCTGGGTTTTTTGTTGTTTTTTTTTGTTTTGTTTTTTTACCGAAGCAATTTGAATATTTTTGTGAAAGTATTTCTATAATGATTGCTTTTTTTATTGCCTTTTAATTTTACTGCAAGTCCAAGTTATTAAATAATATGTTTAATTACAGTTTCAGTCATTTGCATAGTGAGAAAGTGTAAATTGTGGATATTGAAGAAGTGCATGTGCTGATTTATAGGTTTCATTTGTTGCTACTATGTAAATCCAGTGGAGGGAACTCTTGCAAGCCAGACTAACCTATGGGGCTTCTGATTTATGTACAGTAGGAATTATAAATATATTCAAATGTACCAGACGAAAACGCTCCCAAGTGAGAAAGTTGAAACATCCTGCTGCCAAGAAAATATTGAAGTATTGTTTATAGTTTTATCCCGTCACACAGTTTGAGGAGCAGCTTGGAGGACAGACATAATCTCTCTTATCTTTTTCAGTTCTCCCAGCTTTCTTTCTTCCTCTCAGGGCCCTGCGCTCTTTACTCCTCCTTCCTTTATCCCTGTGAAGGCTTTGTCCCCACAGCAGAGAGCCTCTCTAAATAGAGGCCTTTAGATGGGAGGAGGGAGGAGGGGGGCAGCTGTGGTGACGCGGCTGCTGTTGTTTCATTTACCCCTCCCTATGGCAACCAGCAGCAGTCGACCAGGAATGTCCCCTCTCTGGACAAAGTCCTGGTCCCTGAAGCTGACACTGGGGGGAACGACAGCTGGGATGGGATGGAAACTTGCCCTTCCTGCCCTGAACTGGAGGCCTGAGTTTGGACTTAATCCTCTATCACTTGTGTCTGTTTTCACCTTCAGTCCACACAGGGAGCCAGAAAAGCTTTTCACACACCACTAAACTCCACTTTTTCAGAAAACATTATATAATATGATCCATCATGACAAACAACTCTAGACATCCACGTCTTCTACTGCTGAGAGATAATGCTGCACAAAAATCAGAGGTAATAATTTGCACACATCTGCAACAAAAACATTACAGCAAAACTGACATTTTCATCCTAATATTCTACATGCAGGTTATATGAATATGGCACATATTTGATATAACATTAAACTTTTCTGAGTCACACAATAAACAGAATAATAAATCACATCTAATTCAGTCAGGCTGATTTACTCAGATTTCAGATTTCCAGTTTTCTCATTTGGTTCATTAAATCTGGAAAGTCCAAAATTTCAGGGTTTTTTTTTTTTTTTTTTTTTAAAGTTTTATATATATATATATATATATATATATATATATATATATATATATATATATATATATATATATATATATATATATATATATATATATATATATATATAATGTACACACACACACAGACACACGAAGAAAGAGAGCGAGATGTCGAGGAAATCCTCAATTGGAACTAGACTGTCTGAGTCTGGATAAAACATGATTAGCAAATAAATCACCTGGATCTTACAGTTGCGCCTCTGATCCCGGCGCTCCGTCTCCCCATGCTGCAGCCAGGCTGTCCGCTTCCACAGGAGCCTCAGCTCGCGCCTCTCCAGCAAACGGGGTAGTGTTTGTTGAGGCTTCCAGTCAGCCAATCGCCACGCCGTTGCCCCTGGTAACAACGTCCATCATGTTTTCAAAGCCAATGAGCGACGAGGGCGGGGCGGAGTCCAGGTGCGCCTCGGTGTCCTCTTGGCAGAGCGCCTGGGAGCCGCCTATGGGCAGGAGAGGATCTGTCAAATGCGAGGATTCTGTAATAAGAGCGATCAGTCCGGCTCCGAGAGTCATGGCGACCGCAACGTCTAACCACTACAGCATCCTCACCTCCAGCGCCTCCATCGTGCACTCGGAGCCCGGCAGCATGCAGCAAGCCACGGCGTACCGGGACGCGCAGAGCCTGTTGCAGAGCGACTACCCGCTGCAGAGCAACAGCCACACGCTGAGCCACGCACACCAGTGGATCACGGCGCTGTCCCACGGAGAGGGAGCCCCGTGGTCCTCCAGCCCGCTCGGCGCAGAGCAGGACATCAAACCCGCGGTGCAGGGCGCGCGGGACGAGATGCACAGCTCCAGCAACAACCTGCAGCACCAATCACGGCCGCCACACCTGGTGCACCAGACGCACGGGAACCACCACGACGGCCGGGCGTGGAGAACCACAACGGCGGCGCACATACCGAGCATGGCGACCACAAACGGCCAAAGCCTTATCTACTCCCAGCCGGGTTTCAGCGTCAACGGGCTGATTCCGGGCAGCGGGCAGGGGATGCACCACCACAACCTCAGAGAAAGCCATGAGGACCACCACAGCCCGCACCTCAGCGAACACGGCCACCCCCCGTCCCAGCATCAGCACCAGCACCGACCGCAGAGCCACCACGACCACTCGGACGAGGATACGCCGACCTCGGACGACCTGGAGCAGTTCGCCAAGCAGTTCAAACAGCGGAGGATCAAGCTGGGCTTCACGCAGGCAGACGTGGGACTCGCCCTTGGGACCCTGTACGGAAATGTGTTTTCCCAGACCACCATATGCAGGTTTGAGGCCCTGCAGCTCAGCTTCAAAAACATGTGCAAGCTGAAGCCTCTGTTGAACAAGTGGCTGGAGGAGGCGGACTCCACCTCGGGCAGCCCGACCAGCCTGGACAAAATCGCGGCTCAGGGGAGGAAAAGGAAAAAACGGACTTCAATCGAGGTAAGCGTAAAAGGAGCTTTGGAGAGCCATTTTTTGAAGTGCCCAAAACCGGCGGCGTCGGAAATAATCACCCTGGCGGACAGTCTTCACCTGGAGAAAGAAGTGGTGAGGGTTTGGTTTTGTAACAGGAGACAGAAGGAGAAACGCATGACCCCTCCCGGAGGAGCGCTGCCGGGCAGCGAGGATGTGTACGGGGACACGCCGCCGCACCACGGGGTCCAGACCCCGGTCCAATGAACTCTGCTGGACCGCTCCTCCAGGACTTCTTTATCCTTTTTTTTATTATTATTATTTATCCCCAAGGTTATATATAAATCACTGGACTATGAAACGATCTAGTGGGTGTTTTATGTATAATAGACTGCAGTGAGTACTTGCACAATATCTGCAGCGAATACCTGAGAAATGGAAAATGATTTAGAGAGAAGGGCAGGTGGGGGGGGGGGGGGGGGGGGGGGGGGCAGGACATTTTTCTTGAAGCTCCCCCAGAGCTGAAGGAACAGAAGCCTGTTTGTGTTCTCCGAGGATACATGTCCAGCACTGTGACCACAGTCGACGCAGTTTCAAGGTGTAGCCCCCCACCCCCCCCCCCCCCACCCATTGTGTACTGAAAACTGTACTTAATGAGAAAAAAGAAAAAGGGAAAAAAGAGGGAGGGGGGAGGAGGTTTTTATTTTATTTTATTTTTTTTTTTTATAGATTAAAAAGCAAAGCAGAATAGTTTCCAGTCGCCAGTTTTGTTTCTATCCAGCGTGTTGTTGCTGTGTGTGGAAGGAAAAAAGCAAAGCGGTCTTCATTTTGTTGCTCCAAAACTGTGCGTCAAGCGGGTGATGGGTGCGCGTGCGGTGCAGTGAGGAGGGGGGTTGAAGGGAGCTGCGTGGATGGAGTAAGCTGGAGGCCGGTAGAGGCTGCAGCCCCCTGTCCAGCAGAGTCCAGCTGAGGGGGCCTGACAGGCAACACAGAGCCGCTAGAAACCTGCAGGCCTGTTGTTATTATTATTATTATTATTATCATTATTATTATTATTATTTTGCACGTGCAGCTTATTGGCTAAACCTTCCATTAACCGGTTCAGAGATGTGGGAAATAAGAGCGTGACCTCTAATCATTAGGTATAAACAGAAGGTCCATTCTGTAGTTTTTTTCTTCCCACTTCTGATCTCCTCCCTCTGAGGGTCCCTGCTCCAGGAAGGGCTCCGTGGCGACTGCTTGAACTATGTGGCACTTTCCCACAACAAGATGGGCTCGAGATATTTCCACAAATAATATGATGGCTGACAGCAGCTCATCCACGTCTGTAAATATTGTATAACTTTAAAAGTCATGGCCTCATCCTTTTCTTTTTTCTTTTTTTTTTAAAAAAAAATTCTATTTCTTTTGTTTTTCTTCAACTTCACATGGGCACTTTTTCATTTTTATTATTATTATTATTATTAATATTGTTGTTAAGTTTTTTTTAAAAAGAACAAAAAAAAACAAGCAGCTTGAGTTTCAGTCTCGACTCATTTTACTGCCTTGTTGTGTTTATGTGCTGCTCTTTTTGCTGTCGAAATTTAGCTCAGTTTCAGTTTAGCTGTTTTCTTTCGCGATTTCTCACAGGGGTGTTTTTGTTTGTTTGTTTGTTTGTTTGTTTTATTTTCACCTCGCGCAAAATCAGCTCCATTCGTCCACATTTTCCATGGAGTTTGTTCAGCCATCCAGCGCCTGTTCTGAAATGACAAAAGATTGTTTTTTTTCCCCCGTCAATCTGAAGTGCTTTAAATACCGAGTTGAGATGGATCGATAAGGAAGAGAAATGATTCGGATTCAGGGGCTGAAAAACACGCACACATCTTTCTGATGAGTGTTTAGGAGAAATCAGACTACGGCCTTTGCGTAATTTCCTCCCAAAACACATGGTGACATTCCAAAAAATATAGAAAATTTAAAAAAAAACAAATTAAAATAAATGCAGCATAAGATCAAAATTATTATTATTATTATTATTATTATTATTATTATTATTATTATTATTATTATTATTATTATATTTTTATTTGTGGTTTAATTTCAGCCATTTTGCTCATCAGTGTTGCTTCATTTATTGTAAACAATTTATTTTTATTTTCGTAGTTTTGTTAATGAGATTGTAATTTATTCTGCGATGATTTTTTATAGATGGGGTGAGAAATATATACATATAGGTTATATATGACCTGACAGCGAGGAGGGTTTGGTCTTTGTCAGGACAGGGGAGAGATATTTTTGACTTTGCAGCGGGGTTGCCACAGCCTGGACACTCACAGCTACATGTATATACATCTTTTTCTCCGCACAGTAGCCTGCTTTGTTTTTTGTTTTATGCAAACACACATATCCAGGGATTTGTTTCTGTTTCCCCCTCTTTCTTTAATTGCAACGGGATTTTCCTGCTTCATTCGCATCCCTTTTTTTTGTTGTTTGTTTGTTTTCTGCAAAGAACAAGAAGCAGAAACGATCACTGAAATCTTTCTTCGGTAGCTTTAATGAAATTTACTGGAAGTTCAAAGTTGTGGGATGTAGACCTGTAGCAATCCAACGCTGTGTTTGTTTGTTTTTTTGTTTTTTTTGTTTGTTTGTTTTGTTTTAATTGCTTGTTTTTGTTTTGTTTTGGGGGGGGGTGTAGGATCTGTCTTACTGACTGGATGAACCTGGGGTAGATATACGGTGAGAAACGCCTGCAGGTGTTTCATCACTTCACACATGAACGGACTTGCACATTTTTAAATCATTTGGTTGATATTAAACAGCGTTTTTCCTACTTCCAGCCTAAATGTTTTTTGTTTAGCTATAAATATATATTATGGATGAAATGTGAAGACAGCTGCGGTGCGTTCAGGGTCTGCCTGACAGCTGTGTTTCTGGGAATCTGCTTCTTGCTTTGAGAGGAATTAATGGCTGAGAGAAGCAGACTTGATGAATGGAAGATTGGGAGCCGATGATGTGTTGTTTCTGCCTCAGGGCTGCTTTCAAATGGACTGACTTTGGCTGGGAAGCCTCCATCTAGGGTTGAATTAGTGGTTCCAAAGCTGGGGTCCGTGGACCAAATAAAGGTCCTTTGGATGGTCGAATGAGGCCTTATGTGTTACTTTGTTCTGGATCTCCACATTTGTGGGATTTAAATCAACGATTTTTACTCATTTTATGTGATGATTTTCTCTGCTGTTCTGAGGGGATATTTTCCTCATATTAAACTCAGATTATTTTTATTTCAAGTGATTTTTACAGGCTGCAAGTGTGGTGATATTTCGACTGATTGTCAAGGTTTTAAAACTAGAACAGCTTCTACATTTCTCTTTTTAATTTAACAAGAAGGAAAATAATAAAACAACAGTCCTGGATTAACTGATAAACCAGGGAGAAAAAAAGAAGACAGTAAAATATTTAGAAGCACTTCTGGTGACAGTGATGCTTTCACTGATGACCCTGATGGTTTCTCATTCCCTTCAGTGAGACACTCTGGAAAAATCCCCGCAGGAAGCTTTGGTGTGATGACTACACCTGCTGGAGAATCCAGTCGGGTTCATTCTGTTAGCAGAAAACCCTGACTCAAAGTTGCTGCTTCCTGCTTGAAAACGACAGAAAACACACATCTGGTCTGCAGACAGTCAGATTCACCTCCTTTGTTGTTTGGATGTTTGCAGCAGCATGAGGCTGTAGATGAGGATGACTTTCCCACCTGAGCATTAAATGGAGAAATATGAAGAATGGGAAATAAAAGCTGCTCGGCTGTTCATGGAAGTGACCCCTGGAGCTAGAAAACAAAACAAAGTCAACTGCACTTAAAGTGTTGCTAGCAAAGCTTTTCTGTTCTTTATTTTCTATTCAAGGACATTTTAAAAACAGGCCTCTTTAATTAAAAAAAAATTATTTACATTCATGCAGGTTGTTATTTAAAAAAAATCAGGATAATCGTAGGCTTAAGAGGCTGTGCAGTGGTTTTCCATCCCTCTGCGTTGTGTAACAGCGTGCTGGATCAGTGCACGTGCGAGAGATGAAAGGATTCCCTCTCTGCCTCATCATCATCAGCATCATCATCATCATCATTTGACCGGTCGTCTGGACGCCTGACATGAAATGACCCCCGGAAATAAAACGGCTTCTGTCTGATCTGTGAAGCAGACTTTTTGTAAGAAAAAAAAAAGGAGAGGGGAAAAAAAAGAAAAGATTTTCCCTCGTGCCCTTCATCCGCTCTCTAGCAGATGCAATTAATAGCGCGTCGCGTTAATTACACCTTCCTTTTTATTTAGGTGACTTGAAATTTCCCATTAGACTCACAGAGAAGAGCGAGAGAGAGAGATGAACTGCGGCTGAACGCTGTTCAGGCTGGATGATAGTTGGAGCTTTAGCGCCATCTAGTGACACCAGCGCGACCAGCGGCTGAGTCCCAGCTTCCAGCAGCCTGTTACTGGTGTCAGGCTTCACAGCTGCAGGTTAAACACAGCAGCACGTGCTGCCAGGCTTTCAGAGCACAGGGTGGCATTTGGTCTGGAAATATGCAAAATGTGATGGAAAATAAAACAAATTAGTTTAATTATTTAATGAAACTGATCAGAAAATCTGCAACAAGTTCTTCTTTTAAATAGAGATTATGGAGCTGCAACTAAAATCTTTTTTTATTTTAATCCAAATGTGTTCAATACTAGTAAAAACTTTATAAAGGAAAAGTTTTTAACGCTTTTTCTTTTTCATTTAGATAAAGTAAATATTAAACTGGCAACAAATATGTACCCAGTTTACAGTGAAATACACTTTAATAACCATAACAAATATTACAAAGTTGTGAAATATGATTTTCTTGAGGCATTTGTGTCATTTAAAAAAAAAGGAAAGGAAAACATTGAATCCATGGTTTGCTGATATCTTCACCATCGGCTGATGGATCCCTTTATTCCCTTCAAACCAGTAAAGCCATAATAAAAATATAATAAATCCTGCTCATCTGCAGGGACATGCTGTTATTAACATCCAGCATCGGTGCAGAGCACCCTGGGTGTTTTTAGGAGAAGTCTAATACCACGATGGCACAAGGCAGATCAGACTGTTCAGAGTCCTGCTCAGCAAATATCTGCCAAAATCCTAAAAGTACAGACGTAAACGACAAAATGAAGAATGCCTGAGAGGAACAATGAGACACACTCATGTTAGTTTTACACATTTTTACCAAACTCTAAATAATACGTGTCCACAAAAAGACTCAAACTGATTTAAAAGGATGTTTTGGCCTGTTTTCAGGAAAGTTGTGCTCATCTAAAGGTCTAAACTACAACTAGTTTCATCTTTATTCATCATAGCAACATGTTTTCTTATAAACACCTTCATTCATTCTGTTGATTTCCATCTCATGGCTTTATAAAAGTCCAAATTTATGTCCATGTCAGCATCACTCACTCTTTCAGTCTGCACTCCGTTTCATTGGCCACACACACACACACACAGATCACAGTGTTATCATTGCACCATTTGACATAGTTGTTGTTCAGTCTCACTCAGATGCATCGCAGCTAATTACACTTTGCACACTTAAGTACACAAATGCTCGTGTGCGTTCATTTGTAAACGAGTTATTGTTTAATTATAACTTCACGAGAACTTTGCTGATCAGTGGGGTGAATCGTGTCTCCCCTTCAGCGCGTAATTATTCCAGCTATAATTGGTCGGCCTGCATGTGAAACATGCTTGTCCCTGAGCGAGGCCATCACACAGAATCAGTGTCTGCAGAAGCCCCTGTTTGAGGGGGTCCGACTAGTTTACACAACCAGAAGTATGGTAATGCAATGTTAAATCAACGTAATGTGGCTGGATGTACTTATGGACTCCAGATGAGCAACATCTCATCAGCATTCTTGATTTCAGAGGTTTTTTTTTTAGTGCATGAACACTAAAAAAAATCATGCGAATTAAACAAAAATCCATTTTGCATAAAGGTTTTTTTTTTTTTTTTTTTTTTTTTACAATTATAGTGTTTATCTTCCATCTTATGTCTGAAATTAACTCTTAATCTCAGTCTGAAGACTCCAGATTTACATTCTAGTTGCTTCTTCTCCATAATTATTATCATCAGCTCCATCATGTGCAAACAAAACTTTTGAAGAAATAATGCAGATGTCCTCACAGAGCAGTCTTAGCATCAGGTTACAGTTAATGGAAAATATGCTGATTTTACATGTGTGTAAAGTAACATAAAACTCTATTTTTCCAGTAAACAAGGGTCACATGGTGGTTTAAAAATACTAAAAGAAACCATCTTAAGGAGAGAAAAAAAACAAGTATTTGTGAGTATTTGTGTCCTACGAGGCTTTAGTGGCTGATGTCAGCAGATTTCTCCTCCCAGTAAAACTGACTCTCTAGAAGTCCACGAACAAAGACTAGTTGTAACAGGATTCACTGGGTTTCATGAGACGAGCAATCTTCACCTCAAGAAACGTTGTTTTATCTTTTCAGCAGGGATCGGATCAGGTGCCATTTGTTGACTGTAATTGCACGGGGGTCTCGCAGTCGGACAACAGCGTGTGCAAATGAAAATAAGTAATCCTCGCAAAGCTGCGCATGAACCTAAGGAACTGAGCGCTGATATTCCCAATATGCTGAACAACATTGGAAGAAATGACAAGGTGTAGAGACGGCAGTGGGAACTGAAAGGGATGTCTTCATCATTAGAGTCTGAGCCGAGAAACCAGAGAAGGAACAGCAAGCCACATAATGATGGGTGTTACGGTGAGGCCTCCCTCAGGCGGGTCTGAGGCCTGATGGGTGTCAGCCGGAGGAGCCACAAAAGCATCACCACACAGGTTTCAATCAAGAGAAGACCATGTTTACCTCCATGTTTTGCTCAGGCTAACCATACACCACCCTGCAACACTTCCTGGCCTCCATCCTCCTTTTCATCCTTCTTTGAAAAGCTGCGTCTGCATGAATTTAAAACACAAACATAAAAAAAAATAAATAAATAAAAAAAATAAAACAGCTGAACTAATTGCTGCAGCTCCCCCTGGATGCATCAGCCTCATTGAGGAGCGTGACAGCAAGAAATCAAGACGTGGCGCAGAGCAGAAAAGCCTCCATGCATCATGTCTGCATCTGAAACAGCAGCAGAGGCAGCGGAGGTGGAGCTGGTGGTGGAGCTGATGGTGGAGCTGGCGGTGGAGCTGATGGTGGAGCTGGCGGTGGAGCTGATGGTGGAGCTGATGGTGGAGCTGGCGGTGGAGCTGGCGGTGGAGCTGGCGGTGGAGCTGATGGTGGAGCTGATGGTGGAGCTGATGGTGGAGCTGGCGGTGGAGCTGGTGGTGGAGCTGGCGGTGGAGCTGGCGGTGGAGCTGGTGGTGGAGCTGGCGGTGGAGCTGATGGTGGAGCTGATGGTGGAGCTGGCGGTGGAGCTGATGGTGGAGCTGGCAGTGGAGCTGGCGGTGGAAGCGGCTGAGGAATAATCATTGGGGAGGCAGTCCAAATTAATACTTCAGCTGAGACCGCCTCGTTCTCAGTCATTAGGGCACATTACAGGGCCACAATATACATCATTAAACCCGGCATAAACAATTCATTAAAAGGCCGTTAAGAAGACAAGCTAGTGTCACTTCTCCCTGTGGTATTAATAGAGTGTAAAATGGCAGAGGGTTAAAGCAAAAAGGATCATTCCACCACAACTAGCCAGTCACTCCAGTTGAGTAATGGCTAGTTGTGGATCTTCTTTTTTCTCTCCCCAATCACACAAGTCTGCTTGTAAAGCTGCGGGATGATACAGTGGAGCAATTTACATTTGTTTTGGCTGCGATGGTGGAACTGCTCACTGAAGCTGAAGGAGAGAAAATGGAATATATGCAAGTTAATGCCTTTTACTGCCGTATAGCTGCTTTGTTCTACCGCTAATATCTGTGTCCCTACAGGATCAAAACAAGATTGTGAGGATTAAAGAAGCCAAGCCGCATCAGTCATCAGCCTTCGTTTTAATTAAGACCTACTGAAAGTAAAGCACCGGTTTCATGATGACAGAGGGAGCATCTTGTCGCAGAGCAGCAGCAGGATGTCCCACCGGTGCATGGCAGGCTGATCTCATGACCACAGGGATTGATAACAGTAGGAAGGAAATGCAAGTGTAGACGAAAAAAAAAAAAAAAAAAAAGGTTATTTTATCTTATAAACAAACATTCAGTCCTTTAACATCATACCCTCATGTGTTGTCGAGTTACTATAACAATTTTCTGAAGTTATATTTAAATATGCTTGAAATGACAGCTGGAAACATGTGCTGTGTGCACTTCTTCTCTCCCACTCAGCCAGATGTAAAAAAAAAAAAAAAAGTTTATTTCAGCTGTGAATTCTACCATCTTTGCACCATGTGTATGAGCGAAGGGCTGACCCCGACTGGAAAACAACTGGTTGCAAATGAAAGAATTAAACATTTTAAGGTTTTCAGTCAGACTTCTGGACTTCAGGGTGTCTAAACTACAACTCTGCAGCACCCTCACATATTAAAGGTACAGAGGATAATAAATTACAACTGTTTGCAAAATAAATCAAAAGTTATAAAGTACTTGAAGCGAGCGAGCAGCACTGCGTCGTGAAACGTGGAAACAACAGCAGACCAAAAGAAAAGAGATTTTATATTGTTTCTGCATCCACAGATACACCACACAGAACAGTAGAAATAAATATCATTTGCATATAAATTCACAGGGCTGATATACAGTATTTTATGGCAGAAACTGGTCAAATCCAGTTGCGAACCTGACGACCAGTTTACTGAACACTACTTTGGTTGAGGAGCGTAAAAAGCGAAGCACTTCACTACAATGTTCACCACCTGCACATCGGCATGTTCAAACAGGAGCATAAGGCACAAATATCTACTGGTAGCTCGTGCTTCAAAGAAAAGTTCAAGTTTTCTTAAAAAATAAAACTAAAAACTAAATAAAAGAAACATTTCCAAAGCACTTCCATCATAATGAGACTGTGGCTTCACATGTCACACAAAAGACATAATCAGCAACATCAACATGTTTTTTTGTTTGTTTTTTTTACATTTTACAGCCACAGTCGCCAAACAAGCTCCATGTTTCACATGAAACACCAGACTGGTCGCTTCGATGACTCAGTCTGGTGTGACCCGCAGTAGAAGTGTCCTTTGGGCTGGTTTTTGGAGTAAAATATACATTAAAAAAAAAAAAAAAAAAAAAAAAAAAAAAGCTGTATGATGATAATTAATGTGTAAATATTTTAGCCCCTGAGTTTGAGGACAAAAAAAACTGACGTCACATCTTATTTACACTTTCTCATTTTAACATCTTCAGCTGAGTTTCCACTCATCACAGTGGGACTTCATCATTATTGTGGAGCTCAGGGTGAAGAACAAAATGAAACTTCATGAAGTTTCATCCTTTCATTTAGATGGAAAATCCAGAAAACAACTTTCCTGCCAGCAAATAAAGCATTTAAAGCAGCTAAATTAATGATCTGTGTGACCTAAGCACACACATATATGATTAGAGTGCCTTGCATAACGAGTTTTAATAAAATAAAATAACAATCATAACAATAATAATAATAATAATAATAATAATAATTTATTCCTCCTGGTTGGGTAATTAGGCTCTGCATTTAACTCATCTATAGGAGATTTACAGGTGAGCAGTGTGCTGCCATGTTTCAGCACCAGTAGTGGGAGAGCTTCAGGGCCTTGCTAGTCTGGCTGATTTTACTGTGGTCAGTGAAGTATCTCACATTACTGGACATTTCTTTCATAAAAACACAGGATCACATCCGGAGCAGAAGAGTCAGATCTTGTGAATTTTCTTAACAGATCGATAACGCAATAAAAAGTTTGTGTTCAACTTGTTCAATTAACAACCGCAGGCTCGTCAAACCAGCCTGTCTGCAGCGGTAGAAATGTGGATGACACACTGACAGCTTTAGAAAAGTACTCTGAATATTTACACGTTTAAAATCTGAAATGACCTTGTAGACTTGAACTGGTCTGGTTATGATGATGGAGGAGAAACCATCATTAAATAACCTGTTTGGCTTTTATACTGATTCATTTTCCTTCTTTTAATTAAAAATGAATTTGCTTTTAATTGTTGTCATGTGAACAGATGTGTTGCTATGGCAGGTGTAAATAAAGACAATTGTGTGTACTTCCTTTTCCACAGGTTTTCTTTTTTTCCATCCTAATGCAAAGGTGCCATCAGGGCATCACCTGTGCTGCTGATGGGTTCTGTTGATCCACATTAAGTGTGTAAAGTTTGCTGTTTACAGAGTTTAAAACACACTTCTCTACAATCAACATTTGCTGATATTTTAGTTCAGTGTGGCTCACCAGCATGACCACCAAACGTGGCCCATTATTCAGGCTTTCCGTGTTAGGACTACTTCTGGCCCACAGAAAACTTGCTGCAATCCATGTGAAGACCAGTAACTAACATCTAGACCACATGTGGACCACAGGGGGGGGCTTGTCATAATCGCAGCCAGCCTGGTCAACACAACACTTCCTAGAGCCTTAACTAAGCCATAAGTGCCAAAAGTAGCCTGGATTCAGCTCAAACATGTCTGCAATCTGAGTAGCAGTCCAGGACTTTAAAGGGACCAAAACATTTCAATCTTTCTTGCATCTCTGCAGATTTTTAAGCGACGCAAGCATCCTGTGCAACAGCAGCAGCAGGTGAGGATTTATTCCTTCAAATTTGTTCTTCATCTACGACACGCTGCCTGATCAGAGTCAAACCGCCGGGTAAAGTCTTCTCCTGCAGATCCCAGAGGTTCTCAGAGGGACTAAGGTCTGATTCAACACCCCTGTTTTACTGTGTTTTACCCATCTTTACCCGTTTAATGCAAGACTGTGTCTAAAGGAGTGATTGCCTAAACTGTCTGTGGCCATACTGCAGAAGTATTTCAAAATAAAACTGCTAGTCAAGTATTTTCACTAGCGGTTTTTAGTGTGTGCTGGTATGCTGCCATACTTTAATAGTGTGTTTTAGGGGTTAATCGCTGCCATTTCTATTAAAATGCTGTTCCACCGATCACAAATCTCTATGAGGAGGTTGGAAAACTGTGGCTGGTTCTGAGCAGAGCTGGAAGGATGGAGTTGATGGAGCACACTGGTTCTCTCCGTGGTATTTTGACCACAACATGTCGTACATGTCAGTTAAATCTTAGGAAGTTGTGGCAATTTGTGCCAAAAAAAAAGACATAAAAACCCACCAGCAGAAATGAGTGAATTACCACACCTGGAGAAGGTTCATTCAGCTTTCATTTAGTTAAAAATTAAACACAAATGCCAGAAAACTAATTTAATGGCTGATCTTTTTTTTGCTTTTTTCCCCAGTGTGTTTGATAAATATAACCTAACCAAGATTTAGTTCAGATTTTAAACAAAAGAAAGTCTAACTATACAAACATCTGCATTTAAAAGTATTTGCAGAGTTTTAGGAAATGTTGCGTTTTGTTGGACAGCAAGAGAAATGGCTGCAACAACAGAGTCATCTGTAGAAACACCAGAAAAATGAGAAAATCACTTTTTAAAAGGTATTTTAGCTCGTAGTGTGGCAAAGATGTACGTTGTTCCTTGTCAGCTGTCACTAAAACTGGGGCCAAGTACAAAGAAAATGGGAAGGTTGTAAAAGGAAACGTACAGGCTGACAAAAGATGTCGGGACGCCAACGTTTGTAACTGGATTCACATGAAGAATGTAAATGAAAACTTTAAATGGGAGAAAACATGATCAGTAAACAAGCAGAGGAGACCAGAGCTTGGTGTTGGGTAAAGGACTAAAAGATGACAGTCACTGCTTATATATTAAACACACAAGTATCCACTGAAAGCTTGGACACTTTTCCTGTTTCTTTAAATGAAAGTTGATTTGGTGAATTTTGTTTATCCAGGAGATGATCACACAATAATCAATACTTCCTGCTGAAATGAAACGTGCGTAACTGAGTCCATATTTTTCTTCCTGAATGAATAATTACATTTTTCTTATCCATCTCATTATAAAAGAAAGATTATAACAATTTTCTAAACTATTTAAGGTTTTGGAGCTGTGTGTGTGTTTTTTTTGTTTTATTTTTGGTCAAAAAAAAAAAAAAAATCTGTAAGTTCATCTCCATGTGTGGCGGTTCATTCATTCATTCATTCATTTTTGCCAGGAGTTGCATTTTCCTCCTCTACAGCAGAACTGATTTCCCAGTAGAAAATGATCCACAAAAGCTCAAACTGGTGCCTAAACTGGTTTCTGAAAGGATGGACTGAAGTGTCGACACGTCTGGAGGATCAGATCACGCATCTGAAAAACACCTCCGCTCATCAGAGGGGTGTCGTTTAAAAATCAGCGTGAATATTAAAACAGATCATAAAAGGCACCGACCTTTAATTTAACGTCTGATATTCCTACAACGTTAAGATTTACACTCTCTCTGTCCCTTTTTGTTCTTCTAACAAGGCAGCATCCCTCACATCAAGGCATTCTTTACAATGTGTTGTGATTCAGCTGTGGCAGTTTTACTGCAACTACCCTGATTTCTAGTGTCCAAAACAAAAACCACAGCAACTAAAAAGTCTCACACTTTCCTCTGTGGAGATCCCAAATCTTCAGTTATCTGTTTTCAGTCTTTAAAAATCCCCAGAGCCTCTTCGCATGGTGCCAGTGCATTATTTACTGACCCACTTACTGGCTGCTGAGGACAGATCTTCCCTGCGTTGCTGACAACGGCAGATAATCTCTTCCAGCATCTATCTGACTGCTTCTGGAGCAGCATCTGCTGGCAAGCAACGTCCCTCCACTTGCCACCTCTTGGCAGCGAGAAATGAGACGGTACCGCCGGTCACTGAGTAAAACTTTTCTTGATGGCCACGTTGGGGAAGAGGCCGGAGAGTTCTTGGACGACCCGCATGTCAACCTGGGAGCAGAAAGAAACGTCCAGGAGGAGAAGCTGAGGACACGACTGGAGGAGTTTCTTCAGGGAGGCAGCGCTCACCAACCGTGTACCTGAAGAAAATGAATCAATACGTTACGTTTTTATGGCGTCAGTGAGCCTGAAGAAAAAAAAAAAAGTTGCTGCAAATTTAGATTATTTGCGTTACGTATAAAAAGTATTCAGGTTCAGACCAGAATAAAATGTTCAGTGTTCACTAACAGCAGCATGTGATTTACTTTCCAACACACACACACACACACACACACACACACAAGTTACAGAAACGCAGCAAACAGCCAAAAACGGACACATCAACAAACTGCACTGTCAAAGCCATCAACTTACGCAACTGCAACTCTGCTTCATTCATATCACTGCTGAGCAGATTGTTTGGGTTACTGTCTGCAAGTGGGGTGTTTGAAGTGTGTTCTTAAGCTGATGACTGACTAAAAACATGTCAAATGTTCACTTGATGGCCACTCTATTAGGTAGATGGTTCAATAGTTTAACATAAAGATCTAACTAGTCAGTCACAGGGCAGCAACTTAATGCTCTCAGTCATGTAGACGTGGTCAAGATGACTCGCTGAAGTTCATCAGAATGAGGCAGAAAGAGGATTTAAGTGACTGAATGCGGTGTGTTTCAGAAACTGCTGATATACTGGGATTTTCACACACAACCATCTCTATAGAGTTTACAGAGATGATCTGAAGAAGAGAAAATATCCAACTGTCTGGACCAGACTGTCTTGTTGATGTCAGAGGAGACTGGACAGACTGGTGGGGGATGAAAGAAAGACAACATAAAGTCAAACAAGCACTGGTTCCAACTAAGATAGAATAGCATCTCTGAGCACACATCATGTCATACTTTTAATTAGATGGTCTCCAGCAGCAGAAGACCACAGCGGGTTCCCTCCTGTCAGTAAGAACAGGAAACTGAGGCTACAATTCACACAGACTCACCAGAACTGGACAATAGAAGATGGAGAAACGTTGCTGGTCTGATGAGTCTCCATGTCAGATGTTAGGGTCAGAATTTTGTATAAACTACATGAAAACATGAATCCATTCTGCTTTGCATCAACATTTCAGGCTGCTGGTGGTATGATGGTGTGTGTGTGTGTGTGGGGGGGGGGGGGGGGGGGGTATTTTGGCTTACTTTGGGCCACTCAGTACCAACATGACATGGTTTAACCACCACAGTCTACCTGAGTATCGTTGCTGACCACGTCCATCCCTTTCTGAGCACAGTGTAGCATCTTCTGATGGAAACTTCCAGCAGGATGATGCACCATGTCACAAAGCTCACATCATCTCCACCATGACGATGAGTTCACTGTCCTCCAACGGCCTCCACAGTCACCAGATCTCAGTCCAGCAGAGCAGCTTTGGGACGTGGTGGAACGGGAGATTCTCATCATGATGTGCAGCAACTGTGTGATGCTTCATGTCTACATTCAACACCTTGTTGAATCAATGAGGCCAAGAATGAAGGCAGGAAAAAGGAGTCCAGCTCTCTGATAGTGAGGTGGATCTGATGCAGATGCTGCCGAGTGTGGAGGAGCAGATTTATAAGTTTACTACAGCAGTGTGTTTGACTCATCTTAGACTAATCAGAATGAGTAGTGTCACACCAACATTTTCCTTTATTTACAAGTCTGCCATTAAATGTGAGAAAAATGCCACATTCAACTGCATAATGATGAATAAAAGCACACTTCTGGCTTTTCCTCTTTGATCTTTTCTTCTCTACCCGACTGGTCCCAGGGGTCAGGCTTGGGTTCACTCTTCTTCAGCATCTGCCTCCTCATCCTGAGCACACTAATCCATTTCCATGTGGTCCATTTTCATAGCTACACCAGTTACTCACAGGTCAACCATTCCCATCCCTCCCACCTCCCTCATCACCTGCCTGGAAGATATCAGGAGCTGGATGAGCAGGAACTTCCTGATGAAGATGAACAAAGCCTGCTAATCGGCTCTAAATTCCACCCTCATCACATCAACAACAAACTAGAACCAAACTCATATCAAAAACAACAACTATGATCCAGTAAATTGAAGATGATCTTCACCAATAAATAATAAAGAACAGCATACCGAGTATATCGAGATGCTGCAGCGACGGGCAGCAGGAAGCCAGCTCTTCTACGTCCGAGTCGCAGATGGTGCGGTTGGCAGTGAGGAAGAGCTTTCGCAGTCGCGGCAGGCTCCGGGCGAGCTGCTGGAAGCAGCCAGTGCTGCTCTGCAGTGTGGGACACCAACCCAAGTCCAGCTCCTCCAACATCCTGAACAACCACAGACCATCAGAGAAAATCTCCAGGACTCAAAGCACGAATCAGCAATGATGGTCCAAGACTAAAAAGCTGAGTTTCTAGAAACATTAAATTTATTTAAACTATCTGAACTTCAAGAAAGGGTCTAATTGAGATAAATGAGGCTTGAAGGATGAAGTGCTATGTATGCTGCCTACCTGCAGCCTGAGACCAGCTCAGCCAGGCCTCGATCCGTCAGGTTCTTGCAGCGCCACAAGTCCAGAGAGCACAGCGATCGACAGCGAGCTGCCATCATACTGGCCACGACGTCGTAGTCTTCAATCTGAGGAAGAGACAAGTCACTCAGATGTGAGTAGTACTAGCAGCGACTCTTCCCTCCATGTTAAACCTCCTAAATATTGCAGCTGGTTAAGAAGCTTTTCTACATCTGATTAAACGAAGTATAAATAGATCAAGGATGCTGTGATCTTCACTTCAGCGACTAGATTTTACACAGGAAGTCAAAATGATGTGAGCAGGAATGAAGTAATCACTAAGTTGGTCAATACTCATTTTCCTCGCCGTGTCAGTCCTTCTTGTGTTTTATCAAACACCTTTGGAAATGTTGCAATGACAAAAAAGTAGATTAAAAACCTCATTTTCTTTTTTTTTTTCAAGGAAGCAAAGGAACAAAGCACTGACAGAACCTTCGATAGAAGAAATCTGCAATTACACTGTTATTGTTCTTTTTGGTGTCAGATAATGGTGGCCATAATTCATCCTTTTATCCAGAGATGAAAGCAAATAAATGTATTTAACAGTTAAAAAGCCAGCGCAGGTACCCTCAGCAACATGGGGACATCCGTCAGCGTAGCATCAGATGGACAGGCGAGTGGTTTAAAGCAGGGCTGGGGAAACTTTGCCCTCGTTCTCACAGTTTCCATTGTTTCCAACACACCGGATTCAAATGAATCAATCACTTTGTAGATCCTGATAAGCTGCTGGATTCATTTGATTTAAATCAGGTGTGCTGGAGCAGGGATACATGGAAAACCTGCAGGATTCTGGCCCCTCCAGGACCAGGGTTCCCCATCCCTTGTTTAAAGACAAGTTTGTCTTTGTGCATTGCTTATGCTGACACACATGACTTAACAGAGCAAAAGTAAAAACTACAGGAATGTTTTATTTAAACAAGAATGAGAAGAGGCAACAGATATCAGTCATGTGGTTGAGTTAAAGAGCAACTGTGTTACGAAAAGGCCAAAAAAAACTTTCATTATCTCACAATTAATGCACAAGCGTTTTTTTAAGTACTTCCATCTAAATTATATTTAGATCCATCGTGTCTTTAATCTGAATCTTAATGCTCCAGTCAGTTCCTGTGTGTTTATTAAACATATTTCAGAGCTACACTCACTGATTCATCTGAGAACAAAGCACAGGAGCAAAATTTGATGTGTTATTCTGAGGGTCATATTGCTTCTGACATTAAATGGAGCCTATAAATGACCACATTTACTCCTGAATCATCTGAAATGAGACTGAATGCTGATGTAACCTGTGCCACTGAAGAAAAATAATCCAGATTTCCGTCAATGTTCCTGATTTGTTAAACGTACGTTGTTGCAGTGTGAAAGAAATTTTAGAAAAATGTAAATAGCTGATAAAAAAAAAAAAAATTCCTTATTTATTCATTAAGCGTGCACTGACATGAATATTTTGGCTGATACTAGTATCTAGTGTTGTCAAAAAAAAAAAAAAAAAAAGATACTCAGAAAATAATCGATAATAAAATTTAGTAGGGTCTAGTTAGATATTGATTAACACAGGTATCAATACTTAAATGCCACCTTTAGAACCATTTAGAAAAGGCACAGTAAGTACACTAAGTGTACTTGCTAAAAAAGGCTGAAGTTTCTTTTAGTTTTGTATTTTAACTACAGTGAGCAGTTTGAGAAGAACATAGCTGCACAACAGAACTTTAAAATAATGCTTTTATTCCACACTGTTAATGTCTTTTCTTATATTTATTTATAATTTTCATCCAACAAGTTGTGATGTTTTTGTGGTGCTCTGACTTTGATTTATTTTTTTTAAAAAAAATTGTTTTTACACTTTGTGTAAAAATAGTATCTAGTATTAAGCACTATCCTTAGTATTAGTATCGAGTTTGAAAGTTTAGTATCGTGACAACCCTCTGATATTAATACTGTGGTTATGGCCAATGACCAATTTTTACCAATATCAATACATATTTTTTAAGATTAAGATTATTAAATTCTGTACAAATTGACAGTTAGCAGTGTTAGCAACATTAGCAACGCTAGCTTCCCACCGTGGTTTGTGAACTTCTTAGTCGTGTTTTTTGAACTGACATATCAAATTAATGGTGTTAAATGATTTGATGTGGTATGTTCCCCGCATTACTTCAACCTTGCAAATATTGCACACTGCTGTTCCAGAGCTTTCTTTCAGCACCATGAAGAAAAACACATTTCTGACATTGCTTCTGTTTAGTCAAACACCCTAAAATGCTGGGCTGCATTACTATCATGTCGCATGAGCAAACAAATACCGCATCTTAGCATCCCAGAGCGTTCAGGTTTTACAGTCGGTGATGTGAAGTCACACAGAATCTAACAGAACAAAATATTAGTTTAAACCTTTTGTCAGATTCAAATGCTGCACTTAATTAAATTTAAACTTTGATGTGTTTGTGTGTACATCACAGAGCTGTAACATTACATGTTTTTTCTGAAGCATTAGAACGTGATGTTCAGGCTCATTATGACCTGCGAGCCTGGCAATTATTATAAAAGTTCAATTTACAGCTGTCTATCAAAATGCTACGTTTGTCAGACACTTAATCCAGTCTCACCCTCACACAGCTCCCCAGGTTCAGGTGTCTCAGCTCTGTGCAGAAGGTGAGGATGCTCAGGATGGCTGTTTGCTGTGAAGAGGAGAAAGGAAAAAAAAAACAAAAAAAAAACAATTATTTATTGGCTTATATTTTTAGAAAGTGTCATTCAATCCAACTTATTTTTCACAGATAATTTTCAGTTTAAGAAATTGCAGAGTACTGACTTGTACATAATAATACAGGAGAAAAAAGGAAATCTTTATTTAGAGTGGCTTACAAAAACAATTACATCACCCCCCTTGGCTCTTTCCGGTTTTCTCGCCTCTACCTGTTTTTAATTGATGTTTTTAATCCATCAATTAATGAAGCGTGCCAAATATTCTGAAAAAACAACATACTCAATTATTGTTTCAAACTTTAGACATTCTGCATGATTTGACAAATATCCGTGAAAGTATCAGGTTGTACTTTAATACAGAGAATTAAAGATAAATAAACTTTTAGGTCTGTGATGGACTGGGGACCTGTCCAGGGTGTACCCTGCCTCTCACCCAATGATTGCTGGGATGGTCTCCAGCTTCACCGTAACCCCTAATTGGACTCATGAATGAATGATTGAATAAATAAACTACGGGGGGGGAAAAAAGGAATTTGGGGAAAAATAAAACAAAATATTGAAAAAGTTAAAACAGATTTAATGACCCTGAGTTAGATTATACACATTTTGTTTAACTAATTATGCAACGGCTGACGGTAAATGATGGCACCAAATTTATTTAGCCTCCCACATACACACACACATTTTTACTCCACCAATCGGGGCTATTTTGTGCCTGTTCCATAAAACAAAAAATGTATTTGAATTACAGACTGTAATTAAAAAACCAAAAGACCCAAAATGACTTTTGCAGGTCACAGTCAGAAGCAGCAGCACAGGGGCAACATTCGCAACAAAACCCTAAACTCTTCCATGTTATCGGAGCGTAAATCTACAAAACACACTTTAAAAGGAACAGTATATATTCAGATAACAGTAACATGTAAAGTCACGCCTTCTGACATTCCTTCTAAGCGATTCAGGATTTAGGAGAATCTAATAACACACAAGATATCATTTTGATATCTCCTTATAGAGCAAAGCAAAGTGAAGGCAGCCTCCTCTCGCGCTGCAGCGAGGATGGAGGTATGGGAGTTCAACGCTGCAGCTGCCAACACGTGTGGCTCAGTGGCAGGAAAAAGTGGCGGAGATGAAAGGGGAAGCCTTTTGTGTACATGCATGCATGTGTGTGTGTGTGTGCATGCTCAACTCAGCCTGGCACCTTTATAAGCACTCCTCTCTGGCGAGTTACTCGTTTAATTAGAGCAGTGACAGGGTAATGACAGCTGAGATGTTAGGAGCCTCCACAGACACACTGCTCGCTCTGTCTGTCCAGGTGTAAACAACCTGCAGTATGCTGCCTGGCTCCACCACAGAAACCCTACACTGCCTGTCACGCCGCTCTGAAACACGGCAAACACTGCAGACATGCTGAGGTGCAACACCAAAAGCACATCGCAGCGGTTTTACTCGTTAGACGCGCCTCAACCTGAACGCGTGCACTATATGTCCGTAAAACCCTCTTGACTCGGTTCATCTTAAAAGCCGACAACAGAAATGTAGATGCTCCCAGGCTCCAACACGAACCATCACACCAGATGTTTTATCATTTTACACCAGTCTCCGAAACTTCTCCTGAACTGAAATCAAACCCGAACCATGATAGCTCAGGAAGTTTGTAAGCAACCTTAAAGAGATCTAAAAATATATCTAAGATGTCAGAAAATGATAAGATGGACTGCAGAAAAGAGGATGAAACATGCAAAAACAAAACATTTTAGTTTTATTCATAGCAGTCATATTATGATACAAGTCATCCATTTCTGCATCTACATCATCCTGCTTATGGTTGCTGAGAGAAGGAGCTCATGCCAGCTAGTCCCAACAAAGGTATGCAGAATAGTATGCAACACATCCAGCCTGAAGGCGGATGAGCTACAGCAGCAGAAGACCACACCTGGTGTCACTCCTGTCTGCTTAGAACAGGTGTCACTCCACTTCAGAACAGGAACAGAATTAGGGCACATTCACATCAGCCTTTTTGATTCGAATCTGAGTCCATTTGCTCAAAAGGCCCGCTTCGTTTGGGGAGCTCTGAATGCGCCAAACGAATTGTGATTTGGACCAAAGTGAACGGACTTGGTCCGCCTACAAACACAGGTGTTAGTCCAGTTTAAGTGGACCAAATACAGGAAGCGGACTACAAAAAAAAACAGTCACTTCCTGCATTTGACGTAGCATTGCACTGTGGGTAAATACATAGCGATGGCGTTATGGGTCTCTGTCTCATCTGTTGTTCATACTGCGACCCTTGTTGCAGTGTATTTCTGCAGGATACTTGCATCAGACAACATGAAAAACCCTAAACAGTGATAGTTTCGTCTCAGTGTTTAACTATAACAAAGTTTTCTTCTTCACGCCGGTCTTGTCTGCTCTTTCGCTAAATACTAGTGCATTGCCACCTTTGATGGGAAGGGGGATCTATTATTGTAAATGTTTGGTGCATTTGACCAAAATGTAGCATGAACACGATCTCGGTCCCCTAATACTGAGTCGAGTCCTCAATCGGAGATCGGAGATGATGCGCATGCCTCTGCCAAGATGGTGATGGTAGGAACCGCCCACCGAGCTTCAATTCAGCTCTTCAGAAACCTATGGGTGATGTCACGGAGGCTACGTCCATCTCTTTACATACAGTCTATGTGTACAACATATACAATATGTACAATATTTACAATGATGTCTCACCAATGATTTGCAATCTTCCAGCTCTGCAACGCAATTCCAACCTACTTGCCACCCTGATCAAGTCAGAATGAACTCCTTTTAACCATGTAGCTCCTCCCCTAACCAGAAGCTTCCCAATTATCACAGATAATACAGATTTTCCTATATGCTATATGTTCTCCATAACAAATGGACCCACAAACACATTCCATAATAAATTTCACATTTAAACACCCCGAGCATCATTATAATCCTCCTAACACAGGGAAAAATAAACACAATCACACACCGCGCTGCAGTGTTTCAGCGCGTCACATGATGGTGACATGTTGCATTGCGACACCCTTCCGCGTCTTAATTGCTGCGTGACCGTTGCCTCAGTTTATCCACACCGTCAGCGAACCTGGCGACACATGGTAAGAACACAACCTATTCAGGATATCGGTAGTCTGCTAACTTTTCGTAGAATGTGGGAATGCGGATGCCAACCGGGTGTATCGCTGGTGGCATGCTGGTCCTTGGAACCACCGTCAGGTAAGTCCTGGGGTGTGTGTGTAGCCATATGTGTGTGTTGTTGGTTGGCAGTGTGCATGACAAGGTTGTCACATCCACACTCACATCACACCACACCCCAGCTCCACCTAATACCAGCGATGGAACCTCTACACACACACACAAAGCTTTCCACCATCTAGTCCCCACTGACCTCCACGGCCTCCTCAAAGAGTACACCCACTCCCACACACACTGCAAGACTGCTAACCATACCCACAATATGCCTCAGTATGATGGGTAACCAAGTCTTCAGCTGCTCGGCACCCTAACCCTAACCAAACACCGTGCTAAATCGATGTAACCAGAAATTAAAGCAACTCTGCAGGAAGATAGCAAGACGGACCTGATAAAGAGGCTGGAGAGTGTATTTAATCACAAATTGAGGAACCGAAAGACAGCATTAAATCTTCAAACGGACTCAGACCCTCATCCTCAACATGCATTTGGTGGGGAGACACTAGAGGCTCAAACCAGTCCCTTTCTTAGTGATGCTAACCATCACACCACTGTGCAGTTTACAGCACATGTTGGGAATATATACAAACAGTAAAAAGAAAGTAAAAGGTGTGGAAAGCAGTGCAGTGACTCCTGCCTCTACTTTTACCTCCTTTGGGGAAGAGCATGATGATGTCGATCTTCAAGAGATGGAAAAATTAGATTTGAAAATATATAAGACTATGAAATATTTACAAAAGTCTGCACACAGATGAAGTGCATCAAATGCTGCTGTTACACATAGAGGTGCATCAATTGCTGCACAGACAAGTACTTGTTTATTTAATGGATTTACAGGAAACTAAATGAATTAATTCTAAAGAAAGAACGGAAATCTAACGCCTCACGAACTGGTGACTGATGCATTTTCATGAAGTCATGAAAACATTCACTCTACAGTGACTCCAACAAGAGGATAGAGGGTCCTTAATCAAACACCATGCAGGGAAAGATGCTTTTTATTAGAAAACTGTAGAAAAGAAGTTGGAAAATAAAGCTTATCTTATAATATAAATATATTTCAGAAGGAAATGTTTTCCTTTTTTTTCTAAATGATCCCACATATATATATATATAAAAAAAACTCATGAGCTCCACATTTCCATCTGAGAGGATGTGGAAGATTTGCTCGCTGTCCTTCAAACTGAATCAGTGTTAAAAATTATATTTCCAAGTAAAGACAAACGTTTTAGGAACGTCTGTATTTCCATTACACGTAGAATTATTTAAATAAAAAAAAGGCTAATAGAAACACCTACATTTTGAAAACAGTCTCAAATATCACTCAAAAGGTTTTAACCTCTACGAGTTGTTTTTTAAGACATTTCGACATAGAAAAATATTGCATTTACGTGTCCCTGGACGTGATGTAGGGGGTCGTGACCAGTTCAGTATTGGTAAAGATGGCAAGCTATGGAACAAACAACAACAAATATCAGAGTTTTAGAAAAGAAAACGAGGGAGAAAAGCTTAGAAAAGTCAAAGCAAAGTTCCTGCAGCGAGTAGAAAACCCAAAATAATGCTAAGCGGCTATGTTGCATAAGCCACAATTCTGCAAAGTTCAATGGAAACACCTGCAAATGTTGTTTGTCAAAACTTAACAAATATAGCTTTTATTTTGCAACAAAAATGTAATGGAAATGCAGCAGAGCAGATGGAGGTACAATGTGTCTGCCAGAGGCTGTCACAAACATAACAGCTGGCATTACGCCTGACCCAAGGTATGCATGCCAAAGATGGCCATCATTTCGTTCTAAATGTGGAGTCAGTGGATTATTGTTTTTGTGAGGGATGCCAGTGATACTTTGGAGATTATTCTTGAAGATCAAACTGTGTGCCGGTCCACAATTAGCAGCAAACTGGTTAAACATCAGAAGTATCATCTACGTTTAGCTATGAGAGCTAATGACTCCATAATGCTATTTTTAACTTAGCATTAGGATTTCTGAGTAAAGAAGACCTGTTCTTTTGTTGTCCATTTACCAATGATGACCAAATCCCCCGACGTGTAATAAGGCTGGGTTTTAGCTGTACTAAAGTACTCTAATATAATCCAGAAGTTCAAATTGAAAGAGAGGTTTATAGGTCATTTATAGAAGGCATAAAGGGTAAGAGCCAAGATTATCATTAACCAAGCAACAGTGGGGGTGATGCATGTTTGGATTGTACAGATTCAAGTCCACAGGTGGAAGCTTTCCCAGCTGAACACAGCTACCTCTATCTTGGTCCGGTAGAGCACCAGCCTGCGTAGTTGTGTGAGCTTGGAGATGTGTGAGAAGGCCTGTGGGTGAAGACGGTCGCAGGATGACAGATTGAGCTCCTGCAGAGCTGGACAGGTCTGAGAGATGACCTCCATACAGGCTTCATTCAGGAAGTGACAGCAAGACATTTCCAGGCAGACCAGGCTGAGACCACAGGCCTTCATGAAACTGAGGAGGAGATAAATCAATCCCTCCTCAGCACCTTTTTAACAACCATGTTTGAGATGCATTGCACAAGTTTATGTTTTCTTTCATTCAGAAGAATCAGCCTTCAAAACTGTGTGGACTTGTGAGTATTTACTTCTTGTCCAAGGTCATTTTGCTATTCTAGCGTTGGTCTACTGATAATCTGACCTGCTGAAGCCCGTCAGGGTGAGAGCTCCACGGTTGCCAGTCCAGGACAGGTTGAGCCTCTGGAGGAGGGTGCAGCGGCTCTGCAGGTGTCCCAGAGAGGCGTCATTCAGCCGGGCCCAGTAGGGTTGCAGACTCAGCTGGGTGTACTGCAGCGGGTCGCAACAGTGCTGGTGCAGCAGCTTGCAGCTCTGGGCCAGACGGCAGAGGTCTGGCAGGGTCAGGTGGCTCAGTATCAGCTGGATGAGCTGTGGACGGAAGATGGGGAGAGGGGTCAGGAGAGGAGAGGAGAAATGGAAGGGTAAGACATGAGAGGGGAGGGGGAAAGACAAACAGAAAGAGCCAAAAGAGACAAAACATGTTTGATCTGATAGCAAAAAGCAAAGCACTGAGAGTAGTGTCACCTAGTAGCAGACAGAAAGCAGCTTCAGCAAAGAGTAGAGAATATTAATTTTGTCCCTTTTATCAGGTAGATCTTAATAGTGGTTATCTTTGACACAAAGCTGAGAGAACAGGACCAGCAGAGAGGTGAGCCGGGTTGTTTTGCTCTGTGTTTGTATGCCTCTCAAAGAGAGAGAACGACTGCTGGTGTGAGTGTGTGTGTGTCGCTGAATTAACAATACACTGTGTTCAAACTGGTATCAGCTGACAGATAATAGCTATATTGTGTTTCTGAAACAAACACATGGCAGTTGTGAAGACCGTTGTTAATGGCAGCGGTTTGGAAGGAAGATAAGAGAGCAAATATCAGGAGCAGCGCTGGTGTTTTGAAGCTCGCCTCAGACAACATGATACGTACAGCATGAAAATGACTCCACGTCTGTGAGCAAACATGAGACCGGGACGGTGTCAGAACATGTCCAAGCCATAATGTTCAATGTGGAATGTAGGAGGAATATTATGGAAAGAGGAAGTACTCCCTCTTTCAGAGATCAGGTTTTCTGCATCTAGTCTTAACAATGATAACAAATAGATAATATGGTCTGCTCCAGTTGACAACATCAGGTAGAAACAGCAACACTGACAGAGTCATTCATTTACCAAAAATACAGAGCCAGAATATAAAACCAGTAGATGAAAACCCAACCTTTTAACTCTAAAAATGTTTAATCAGCAGCCAGGTGTGTGAGAAAGCTGGACTTCTGAACTACACAGATTTGTTTAGTGAGGCGCCTCCTAACTACAGCTAATTTGGCAGCCATCTTGCATCCTGTCTCTACTAGTTCTTTATCAGCATAGACATCATAGACGCCACATTGTATCACGCTGCCTATACGAGCTGACGTCTCATCGCGCCGCCATCTTGGATGGGTCTCCCATGTGCCTCCAATGCATTTATTTGTAAGGTTATTGTTGTTGTTATTGTTGTCCAACCACAACAATAACTTCACAGATTTTAACCTGATTTTTCTCAGTTTGGTTTGTTACAAAGGGCAGAGATATTGTTACAGATCCCTGTAAATCATTAAAAAACAATGTGCTTTTATGCTAAAATATTTTTTATAATGCTATTTCACAAAGACATAAGGTAGCTGCAATATAAATAAATGTATAAATGAATTTGATACTAACATGTTTGATTGTTTATTGATGCATTTGGATTAATCTATTTTTATCTGGTCAAATAAATTATTATTCAACCTTGTGAAATGTAATTCCACACAATCTGCTTCCAATATTTCGCTGTTTGTTGCAACCGCATGCTGAACAAAATACGAGAATAGTTGCTGGCTTTCTCTTTCAGTTGACCTTTTCTTTAATTTACATTTAATAATTTATCAATATAGAGATACAGTTATACAAAGCATGAAAATAAAGTATTGTATAAAAAACTGTGCAATTCAAAAGTTATCTTGAAAAACACTCGAAGAACGTAAACCTCCGCCAAGGCCTTTAAAAAGATCCTGGATCTAAACGGTGGTTCGGATCACCACCAAAACTAAACTAGTTCTCCCTTTTCACGTTTCCAACAAGTCCTGAACATTTCATGAAAATCTGTCCGTAACTTTTTAATTTATCTTAAACACAAACAGACAAACAAATAAAGCCAGTAAAAACATGACCTCCTTGGCGGAGGTAATTAACCATTAACCATGTAAAACTCTCTTTGTTAAGCATTAATATATTTTTCCATAAATCCTCATAGAAGTAAAATTTATCATTTGCATTTAGTAGATTATTCACTGTGTTAACATTATTTATCAACCAATTATAGAAAAGTGTTTTGTTAGTGTGTAATATATATGCGTTGTCCCACAGAAAACAGTGATGTGGGGAAACTATGTTGACTCTGTAGCAAGAGTTGAAAGTGGAGACCCATCCAATATGGTGGCGACGCTGGTTCACTCTCCAGTGCACAACGAGGCGTCTACATGATGTACATGATCTACGTCTATATGATGTCTATGTTTATCAGTACAGTGTTGGCTCTTGTCTTATCTCTTGATCTGTTCCATACTCTTCATCTTTTCCTTGCTTCCGCAACAATGTCCACTTGTATTCAGAAACATCCATCCATCCATCTTCTGCCGCTTATCCGGGGTCGGGTCGCGGGGGCAGCAGCCTAAGCAGGGAAGCCCAGACTTCCCTCTCCCCAGCCACATTTGCCAACTCTGCGGGGGGATCCCGAGGCGTTCCCAGGCCAGCCGAGAGATATAATCCCTCCAGCGTGTCCTGGGTCTTCCCTGGGGTCTCCTCCCAGAGGGACGTGCCTGGAACACCTCACCAGGGAGGTCCAGGAGGCATCCTGACCAGATACCCGAGCCACCTCAACTGGTTCCTCTCGATGCGGAGGAGCAGCGGCTCTACTCTGATCTCCTCCCGGATGACCGAGCTCCTCACCCTATCTCTAAGGGTGAGCCCGGTCACCCTGCGGAGGAAACTCATTTCAGCCGCCTGTATACGAGATCTCGTTCTTTCGGTCACGACCCACAGCTCATGACCATAGGTCATCCACACAATCTGACCATAGGTCATGAGCTGTGGGTGTATGACAGTGTATGACTAAAAAAGTCAGCGTGTTGAGATCCAGTAGCTACTGGCGTGCACGCGGTGCCATAAAGTGAAACACTGCTGGAAAATGAGGCAGTGTCCCAGAAAAAACAGTTGTGAAGTATGATTTCTTAAGCTTGGTATGCTGTAGGGTAATTATGGCTCCGGAAATGTAGATAATAAATGTCGCTTAGCCATTAAAACAAGTAAGAAACAAGTTTTAAAGTCAGAAAGTTACATAATGCTAGTTTAACATAATGCCAAGGAGGAAAGACATCAGCAGAAGGTTTAGAGAAGCATTTGTTGCTACAAAGTCATTGTAAGTCCATTATTCAACATGTTAAATGTTTTTAACAGGAAAAATAGTAAAATACTGAACAATGGCTTGTTTGGAGGGGTGGCAATAAAAAGTCTCTTCTCCTATTAAAAAAAAAAAAAAAAGAGCATGGTAGCACAGCTTTGTTTGCAAAGTCATATATAAACACAACAAAATATTTTGCTGTAACAAACAACACAACAACCAAATATACACTGCCCAGCATGGTGGTGGAGGACTGATGATTTGGGATTGTTTTGCATTGTCATGACCTATATTTACTGCACTGAGTCAACCATGAACTCCATGGTAAGCACTGTCGAGTCAAATGGTTAAAGCCTGGCTCTAATTGGGTCATTCAGTAGGATAAAGACACCAAGCAAAGCAACAAAGCAGCAGGAAAGAAAGGATTTGAGGTGTTGAGATGATCCAAAGTCCAGGCCTCAACTCGACTAAAATACTCAGGTGGGACGGTACAAGAGCTCAACAGAACCAAATGCCCACAAACCTCAATGAACTAAAGGAAAAGTGAACCAAAACTCCTCCATGATGACATGACAGACTGATCTCATCACACAGAAAACTACCATTTGCTACTAAAGATGATCCTACAAGTTATTAAATCATGATGTGCACTTAGTCTATTAGACCATACTGTTGCATTTTGACTCGTTTTTGTTCAATAAACAATGACACATTTTCAGATGTGAGTTATTGTTTATCTTTTACCTCATTTTAAGACCCATTAAGGACAAGATTAAGTTCTATTCCATCTGATTTTCAAAGCTTTAGAGTTTAAAGAGGCTGTATTTTCCTTTTCACATGACTGGATATGTGGCACACATGCACACACATCAAGACATATAATGATACAGATTCAGCAAGTTTTATAGCACTCTCACTTGGTCGCAGTGAGACAGTTTAAGTGTCACACACATTTTTGGTTTACACACAACCTTTTCCTTACCTCATATGGCAGTTTGTCAAAGTAGCCGTTGCCCGTCCTCTGGTGCTTGCCGTCTCCTCCCAGCCTCAAAGGTCCTCCCAGGTCAGAGAGCTCCTCCTCACTGTCACTCAGGTCATTAATGTCAATGAGGGGCATCTTATAAAGAGCCAGCATGGGCATCTCCTTTACCCCGCGCAGGATGACGGCGTCCAGCTCTGTGTAGTAGTCCAGCAGGGAGCTGTTGACCTCAAGACGCAGCAAATTGGTGGGGAAGTTTATATGCTTGATTTTTGGGGAAAACTGGCGCGCTTGGGGAGTCAGTGCCTTGGTGGGCTCCCCGGACCACAACACTTCCCACCTGAACATCAGAAAGCGGGTTCAGAAGCTGTTCAATCAGGCTTAATCATGTTTATTTACATTTATTTGTGCTGTTGTACACAACACACTTGGATTTGTGCAATCATGTTAGACATCAACACGGTTTGCTGAGAAAAAATTGTACTTAATAATAACAGACTTTTTTCTGGGCTACTCCTTTCAGGTTGAGTTTTTCATAATTTAATGCCAGATGTTTAATAAATAACCTATTTACTGTCATCTAAAATGAACACAAATGCGTGTCCGTGTACATTATACAGGACAAGGAAGTTTAGCTGAAGCTAATTTTTAACTAAATCTTATGACTGGCATAATCATATTACAGTGACTAATAAATTCCACAGCATGGCCTTAAATGAAGCCATGATTCAGTCCAAAAACAGAGAACATGGCCTGTCTTGGAAGCAGAGCTCCTCACTGCTGCTACTGCATACATGTCAAATCATACATGTCAAACCCAGGCCCGCGGGCCAATTTTGGCCCGCACTACAATTACATTTGCCCCGCGAGATGATTTCAAGTATGTATTACGTCTGGCCCGCCAATCCATTATACAGCCAACGTACCACTAACACTACAAATCCCACAACGTTGTCTTTGTGCTAGACTCCGGACCGGAAAACACCCTATTAAATTGGATAAATATGATTTTACTGACTGAAGGAATGGTCTGTTCAAAGTTGAAAGAGATAATTGGGTTTTTTTTGGTTTTGTTTTTAGGTGTTGGCCTCGGTGGCCCGTGAAGAAAAGATTTAGGTTACAATTAAAAAGAATATAAAGTTCCAGATATCGAGCCTGATATTTAATTCAGATTTTTTTGGGGGTTTTTTTTGTTTTTTATTAAAAACCTGTTCTGGGTTCAGTGTTTAAGCAAGAACAGGCCTAAAAATGATTTAATCTATGAAAATGTTTAATACAGTACTGTATCTCAAAGATAATAAAAACATGAATAATATCATCACTTTCTGAATAAAAAATTAGTTTGGCCCTCTACTATGTTCCTCTTTTTAATTCTGGCCCTCTGTGAATTTGAGTTTGACACCCCTGGTATAAATGAACTGAATATCTGCACCAGAGGATCATTACCTGACATCCACAGGTGGGTTCTGAGAGAAAGGGTTTTGAGAGCAGGCCAGGATCTGCACAATGGCTCCAGGGTAGTAGGTCTCAAACACCTCCACTGCTGTAGGGTAGACAGGCTCCTCAAAGCCCAGTTCAATATAATCCTGGCTGTGGAAGCCGTTAGGGGTGCGACGAAAAGGCAGCGGAGCACTGGCACACTGTTCCCACCATGTCCCATAAGCTCTGAAGACAGCCGTCTGGGTGAAGTCCCCTGAGCTGGGGTAAACATTCGGCACCCCCGCCAGGTTCCACATGGTATAGGACATGCTGTTTTCACTACCATAGTGAGAGCTAAAGTCCAGAACCTCTTTGGCATACTGCTCCACCTCCACACTGACCGGCAGCACCGCTCGCTGGCCGGATTCCACAGCCCGCCGACTGGTCAGAGCCTCGCCTCGAGTCCCACTCCTGGAGCGCCGCCGCAGACATATATAGTAAAACATGCTCAAGAGGGTTAACATAGGGAATTCTGGGACTGATGGGGGTAGAGGGGAGAAAAGGAAGCTAGAAGGAGGAAGAGCCTCCAACTACTGATAGCACATTGTCTCAAGGCCTGGGGATGTACAAAACGCAGACTAGAAGCCTGGCTGCATGCATGACCTGTGGGTTAGGCAGAAACAAACACACGAGTGAGAACAGCAAGACAGCAGGTCTGTGACACACACACAGTACAACTCCTTATTGGTTATTAGATTAAATAAATCCTAACGGATATTTATGTCCATGTAGTAAAAGCACAAATCTCACAACTCATATTTTTGACAGAGATTAGAAGGTTTGCAAAATACAGCTTACATACATCCATCTGCTACATCCTAAAATATACATTTCTGCCAAATCTGAAGATATTAAAGACAAAAACGCAGTTTAAAGGTGACTTAAAGTTCATGAAACATAATGTCAAAAACATGTGAGGTGTGGTATTTATTTAGCAAAGCATTACTGTGAGTCATAATGAAACTGCCTGTGTAGTTACCACAAATATTGTACAATCAAACGTTAGTCTATTATCGCTGTCTGTGCATGAAGCACATTGCTATTTAGGGCTAGTTCTGTTATTTACAACTACAGTTGACAGATCGTGACAATATTTTTATCAAGTCAAAATGCAAATGGACAAAGTAAAGAGACCAACATGAGCAGTCTCGGGCAAATTTATTAATGAATAATTAAAACTGAAGACGAGAGTGGAAATAACAACATCTTAATGCAGCTCTTTCAGAAGTAATAAAACAGAAATTAAGAAGTATTATTAATTTACAGTTGTGCTCATATTTATTCATACCCTTTTATTAAAGGAGGAAAAAAACAGCTGCCTGTAAAATAAGATGAAATTGACTAAAGTAATAAGAAATTTTTTTTTTAAAAACTAGAAAATCATTACTTTTTTTTCCCAATTCTGGTTCAATAGAAATATTTTTTCAAAAAGCAAACAAATAAGATAATTTATTACATATTACATCACTCATAAACTAATATTTTGTTGAACAATCCTTTAATGTTTCTGCTACAGTCAGGTGTTTTCTGTTCCTCTCAGTCAGACTTCTGCACCTGTTGACAGGTATTTTGTCCGACTGTTCAACAGAAAAGTACTCTAATTTGTCCACGACCAATTTGTTAGGTCCCCCCCCCCCCCCCCCCCTTTCTTTCTTCAACTCAATTAAATTTAAAAAAAAAAAAAAAACAAAAAAACAGTTTCTTATATTGCTAAATTATATATTTTGCTAATTTTTAGTTATTGTTTCTTTTTTTAAGTCTCCAGTTATTTGAGTGACTGTTGTAAATCCAGCCTTTTCTTTAATGAAAGGGGATGAATACATAACACAACTGTATATAGTGACAAAATGACACAGCTGGGTTTCCAATGTGCTGTTCCACAACCTGAAAGCAGCTCAATAAGCTTTGTTGTGGTTTTCAAAGTCCTTACTGACAACTGCCTTGTCTGTCCTGCTGACAGTGACTGATGTAGTCAGTTACTAAAGCAAACAATGGCAATTAGAAACACATGATGGGTCAACCTGCTATTCAACAGTCCCATCACATGCATGCAACGAGGCTGATATTGTTGTATAAATCCTTAGAACTTTACATGATGACTGTTGACTAATAAAGGAACTGTTACTATAACTGTTTTTAATCAACATTTGACAAAGAGATAAATTTTAACTTATAACCTCGCACACATGTCAAAGTAACCCTCGACCACACTACCAAGCCTGCTTGTTGGCCTTATCAAGACAAAAAGTAAGAGGAAGAGCTATATTGATAAGATAAACAGCATTCCAGATGAGCCTACAAATGAAATTAAATTCAATTAAATCAAATTAAATTCAATTAAAGATAACAACAACAACAACAAATGCAGTGTTTTTCATTAAATTTCATGCTTGTCTTGTTAAAATTAATGTATCCAAACTTGTCTTTGAAGCAAGTTAAATTAACATACAACCTTGACTGACTTTAAATGCGTCCCGATAACAAACTGAACACGTCCAACTGGTTGTCATTGGTTCAGGAAACAAACTAAAGATCGAACTAGAGATGTAAAATTAGACAGAAAGATGGGCTGTCTAGCACAGCTATGGCTGTCGGTGTTAGGTAGCCGGGATTGGCTAGCTGGCCTACAGACAAGCTGAGCTATTAAAACATGAAGGAGTTAGCTTCCTAGGTGGCTGCAGAAGCAAACAGTCAAAACATTGGGAAATAAATTAAATTTACGGTAAACGAAGATCGATAAATCCATTCATGAGGAGCAGTCCGCTTATTTCCTTATGCTTTATCCGGATATGGCAGCAGCAAATAATATTCCTAGCGTTTATCTTGTGGTGCCTTCAGGGAGTGTCGGACAACACTGCAACACATAATGAGCACACGGCTAACAACAAGCTTCTATAGTTCGATAATTTACGTCGCACATATCATATATTTCTAACACAGAGTTTATACGATGTTATATCCGGAGGGAAAGTACGTGTGTTTATACCATCAATAGAAGCTGACAGTTTTTGGGGTTTTTTTTGTTTGATTTATTTTGTTTTGTTTTTTTAGTTCAGGTTTATTTCCTCTTCACTGTTTCCCATTCTATTCAAAATAACTTAACTTTTTAATGCCAACTACAGCTACAACATAAACAAAGCACAATATTTCGCTGTGAATAAATGGATACTGAAACGCGAATTGGGAAACTATAGTGGACATTGAAAGCAACATCTACGCCGTACAACAAACTGTCAACATCCGGTCTTGAACGCAAGGCATTGTGGGTGTAGTAGTCTTTTACCCACTGAATGACGAGGCAAGAAATGCAAGATAGAGCTCAAGTCTATCTGAATCGGTTCTTAACTTATTCATTTAACCAGTTCACAGTAAATTTTCTCTTGGTTCCTGCGTTATTAAAATGAAATTAAATGGATTTGTTTATTTTATTATTGAAGTTCAACAAGAGTTGGTGTGTGTGCAGGGTTTTGTTTTATAAAAAAGAAAGCCAACCCATAGTCATCATAATAATTATGTACTAATTATTGGTGTCCAAGTTTTGCAAAGTTTGGTGTTCTGTGTTTCTGGTAGTCCCATGTTCATCTGCGTGTTTAGAGCGTCTGAATAACCCAGTGTTTCTAAACCTTTTTTTTTTTTTTTTCTTTAAAGGTGGAGTATGTAAGATTTTTAATGTTTAAAAAAAAAAAAAAAAACTGAAAAAATAACTACAATCATAATTAGATAGTTTTTTAAAAAAATAAAATTTAAAATATTGAAAATCTTACATACTCCACCTTTAAACACTGTACCTCTAACATTTATTCAGCCCACCAGCAGTTGACATTTTAGTTAAGGCCTTACATTCAGTGTAATCTGATGTTAAGTGGGCTGGACCAGTACAAACAACTCCCCAACGTAATATTTCAAGGGGAAATCATTTAATATATATATATATATATATATATATATATATATATATATATATATATATATATATATATATATATATATATATATATATATATATATATATAAAATACTTTTATATAAATATATTTCATTTGATATTTTAATCATAAGAATATCATATAAAACATAGAAAAAAAAGAGAATATATATATATATATATATATATATATATATATATATATATATATATATATATATATATATATATATATATATATATTCTCAAATTAGTGGAAAATAAATATTTGATATATTGATATATTTTTATTTTAAAAAAATTTTTTAATTTTTGTATAATATAAATAATATTTATATCATTTTTATTGAGATATACATTTCAAAACTTAATTAATTTTTATCTTATTTATTTATATACTTTACTTATTTGCACATTCACATATTAAATAATTAATTGTAACTTACAGATCCCAATGGATTTACTAAATCAGCAAACCCTTTTCCAGTTATCATAAACTGTAAAGTTTACAACCTTTTTTTTTTTTCACACCCTGCCTGGAATGTCTTTCAGTACCTCAAAGGGCCAAGGGGTACACATGTCCCCCATTTTAGAAAAAACTGGAATAATTAAACACTTTTGGTTACATCTGCTATTTAACATGGCTCTGGAATAAAGTCACATTTTGCACATACTCAAAATAAGCAGGTAGTGCATGAATCACGAGAACTGTAAGGGTTGTTGCTTCTTGCCTCTTGAGGTGCTACCACTGGTGATAATGAACCAAAAACAGGATCCACAAACAACATATGAAACAATAAAACACAGCGAAAGGATTCCGACTGTAAAGTCTAGTTTTTTGGTTTTAGGTTGTCTGTGCCATACTGTCTACACACAATATGTATATGTATATGTATATATATATATATATATATATATATATATATATATATATATATATATATATATATATATATATATATATATATATGTATATGTATATATATATATATATATATATATATATGTATATATATATATATATATATATATATATGTATATATATACATGTATTTATATATATATATATATATATATATATATATATATATATATATATGTATATATATACATGTATTTATATATATATATGTGTGTGTGTGTGTGTGTATGTATATGTATATATACACACACACACATATAGATATATATGATGCTTATTTATTCATTTTAAAAAAACAATTACAGGCATTCTTTTTTGTTTTCTTCAACTTTTGACATGTGAGCAGTACAAGAAATTATTTTATAACAATTTGCACAATAGTGATTATTTAAAGCTAGAGCCATCTGGAAAAATCAATCGTAGTATTGAAAAAAAAAAAAAAAACAAGATATTAGAGTCTAAAACTGTCTCATCTTAGCCTTGGCTTAGAGTTTTTCTAAGGAATTTTTTGTTTTGTTTTTAAATTTGAGAATGCTTGCATCTGATAAGCTTAATACCAATATTTCCTTTTATATTATTTTATCATGTAACGGGAAAGTCTTTTGTCACATTAAATGTATTCGTGTTGTTTAAAAGATTCTTTACTTTGGTGTTAAACTCATGTTTGGATCGTTGTGTTGTGCAGCAGTTGTAAACAACTGTTGTGATTTCTAGATCAAGTGAATTTGTCTTTATGATAAATATTGCAACAATACACAGCTGTCATTATATGAAATATAAAGTATGATTATAAATATTTCTCTGTCTCTCAGACACAAACTCCAGCTTAGCCCTGATAACGAAGAGTCCAGTAAATCTGATGTGGTCACTCTGCCTGGTATTTGCATAGATGAATGACTTTTCATCTATTGCTAAGTCTTGCTGTGCATCGAGATGCTATTGTCAAAACCAAAAGGGCCCATCGTTTCCTCTGTGCTGCAAGCAGCCAATCAGGAGTCCAGCTCTCATTAGCAGGCATCCACTGAGGGTGACGGGGGAGATAATTACCTTAGCAAGAGAGCCCTCGCTCCCTTTCCCCCAGTCGCATCAGTGCTTGGCTATTAGAGATATTTTTAGACATGAAAATAGATTCAGTGTAACTAAATCTGCACCCTTTTTTTTGGTATAAAATACAAGCAAACAAATGATGAATTGCTTCATGTTAACTCGAGTCCATTATATCAGCTGCTTCTTGGGCATATCTCCAAAAGAAAAGAAAGCAGGAAACTCTCAGCATGACATGTTTTGAGCAAACCCTGCACCAGCTTTTCATCAGTTTGATCTTTGTCTGAAACCAAACCATGCAACTAGGACCACAACACAGAAGCAGATCAGGGGAAAAACGCCCACAGAATCACACACACGCACAAAGTAAACAGTTTCCGGACAGATTTAGAGTTAACAAGATAGTATAATGTGAAAAGAGAGCTACTGAGCATGCTCTGTGATTGACAGGCCACGCTGCTGTCAGCTCCTCCAGGCAAGCATCAGCGAGCAGCAGCCCCACTTCTGTCAGAGCTCTGTTCTGGTCCACTGTGCCACCCATACATATGCACATGTCCGGGCACACAAAAATGCAAATGGAAGTGGACACACACTTAAGCCCCTGAACAGATCAACACACATACATAGATGCACACTTCTCTCTTTTTTTTTTTTGTCTGTGTCACTCACGTGCACATTCATGCACTGATGGCCCCTCTGTCCCTCTGCTCTGCCCCAGCTGGCAGAAGCCAGTAAAATAACAAGTCCTCTGCTACTCAACTGTTTATTGCTTGAACAGAACAGTGTATTTGTGCTTTTCCCCCCTTTCTTCTGCGGTGTGGTCAGCCCCACATGGGGAAACCTCTCATGAGGCTGTGAGAATATCCAGGCACGCCTGCTCATCCCTATTTAGATCCAGGCAGCGATAGGCAGCCTTGCACTGTTGCTAACCTTCTGTTTTCATGCACTTCACAGGAATAAAAAAACTCTTTCTAAGGCATTGTACAGATCAGCTGGTGTTGTCCTACTTTATGCACTCGAAGAGTTAGCCTTCGAGTAGCAGTAGAGCATCTTTATGTGTTGTCTCAAGTTACTGCCACTGTAAATATGACTTCTAGGCGGATGTAGAAATTCAAAGACAAAATCATTTGCATACTGTGTAGAATCGCCACTCCTGGAGGATGTTTATATGGCTGTTCAGTAAAAACAGAAAATGCAGATATGATGCAGAATGGCATCATTGTCATTAAAAGCTTAATTCAAGCATTTAATTTTTTGCTTTGTGGAATACCTCACAAACTAACCTAATATTTATGGTAAATGTTTGATTTTATTTATCTATTTTTTGGTTAAATTTAAGTAAAAGACAAAAATACTGTGATTTTATTGAGAAAAAAAAAAAAAAAAAAAAAAACCTGCACAAGTCTGAATATGCAAATGAATCTGTGGCTAACAGAGAAAGCTTCAAGAGCCAGAAAACCAAAGAGCTGTCTGTAGAAACAGCAGAAGTCATGATAAAACTCTTTCAACAATAGACCAGGAGTCTGCTTCATCCAACAATTTGAAGAAAATTTGTAAAATGGGGAATATATGGGCCAACCTTAGAATACTTCAAATTTTTTTGGGCAGAAAACAAGAGGCGTGAAAATAGAAAATACACAAACAAAATGACGGAGAAACACACAGTGAAGAAGCCGTGTGTGTGATCAAACTCTGAGAAACCTGCTGGAAAAAAAATGCACTTACATACAGAAAGGTCTAAAACGAACCATAATCACAGATTAAACAGAAGAAATGAAATTGATGAAGATGACAAAGTCACTGGTGACTGACACAAAGAAGTGATAAATCATGACAAACTCCTATGGTTTTTTCTAATCACTTTACTTAAACACCTGTAAGTCAGCTGCCACCATTTTACTACTGTGTTATGGAGAGAAATTTGTTTCTTTATTATCCTAATAAATAAGTTAGATTTGAAACCAAAAATGATTTTTGAGAGCAAAAACAAAAAAGAAGTGAGAATTAATTTTTATTTTTTTGTAGAGATAGAAACAAATTAGGTTTCAATTAAAAAATATATATATTTGAGAAGGCATACTTCTCCAACTTCAATGTTTTCAATCAAAACTACTGTTTGTAAGTCAAAAATTACAACCATTGTGCATAAAAACCGCACAACTGTGCTTGCTATATGAAATCATTTATATCTTTATATTTTATCTTTATCACTAGTTTATTATTATTCACTGTAAGACTGAATCAAAGAGGACCAGTCATAGACTGGATAGATATAATTTTTAGTGAATAATCTGTAATCTGCATTGAAGGAGGTGAAGCCAGAACTGTCTTGGTGCTGGTCCAATGACACTTAACACTTTAATGCATAGAGGCCATATAGTAGACCCCCATTTACAAGCTTGTTTCTTGCATATTCATGAATGAGGGTGGTACTTTTGTTGATAAACAAATTCTGTGGATGTTAGTGAGTCATCCAATATGTTTCCACTTACTGAAGAATAAATAAATATATATGATGTAATTGAACATAATGTAATAACGCAAGTTTTTCTTTGCAATAAATAGAAAAAAAATGATACAGCTATATTTTATAGAATATTTACTTAATAGAATTATGATTATATATTATTTTATAAATATTTTATGGAATACATTAAAATAATAATAAATCATGAAAAATTCTAAATGTCACTAATAAACAAAAGAAGTATCATTACATATGTCTGTAGAGGTAAAATACAGTATTTTAAAAAATGTTGCATTATTTTTTTACTAATTCATGCATGAAAGAGTTAACCCTTTATGGGGCAAGTGACTATTTTTGATCAATTTATTTTCTTTTATATTCAGCATGAAACTTTTTTTATTATTTTTTTTTTTGCTAACAACAGAATGGAGGTCTTGGTTCATACCAGAAGGACAATTTTAGGTTAAAATTTCTCATTTCAAGGTATTTCACTGAGTGTCCTACAATGTGTTAAAGATGACTGGCCTACGAAAATAAGTTCATATCCACAATCTCAGATGATATGGGGTTAATATCAGGTAAAGAACCAGAAGAGTTTAAGTTTGAATTTTTTTTTATTAACAATTTCCCATTCTTTTATTGTTTGGTAAAGCTAAAGTCATTTTTCCAAATGATTATATCCATTCATCCATCCATCCATCCACCCGTCCATCCATCCGTTCATCCGTCCATCCATCCATCCGTCCATCCGTCCATCCGTCCATCCGTCCATCCATCCGTCCATCTGTCCATCCATCCATCCACCCATCCATCCATCCGTCCATCCGTCCATCCATCCGTTCATCCGTCCATCCATCCATCCGTCCATCCATCCATCCATCCGTCCATCCGTCCATCCATCCGTTCATCCGTCCATCCATCCGTCCATCCATCCATCCATCCGTCTATCCGTCCATCCATCCGTCCATCCGTCCATCCATCCAACCATCCATCCAACCATCCATCCATCCATTTTCTTAACCGCCAAGTCCAATCCAGGGTCGCGGGAAGCTGGAGCCATCACAGGTGAGAGGCAGGGTACACCCTGGTCAGGTCACCTTCCAACACAGGGCCAAATGGTAAAATAACTTACCAATAACAAAATGTGCAAACCCTTCTTCAGGAAAAACTTGTAATCTCACTGATGTGACCAGGAAACAGTGTGAAAACTAATCCAACAGGAAATGAGGCTGCAACCCGCAAAGCTGATGCGCAAACTGTTCTACAAATAAGTTGAAATACAAATGATGAAGTTGACTGTGTTTTCATCAGAGGTCCATGCTTCAAGCAATTCAAGGTGTTATAAGAGTCAGAGAAAGTGAAACCTAGATGTCGGACGTTGCATCACGTCTTTGAGAGGGCTTTGAACAAAATGTTAATGTGTTCATGCTAACATGCTGATAATTAAGTAGGCTAGTACAGTTATCACTCTCATCATCTTAATTGAGTGTGTTAATATGTTTGCTATGCTCATTTTTAACTTAACGTGTCTTTAAAAGAGTGGATAAAAGGATGGATATTTAGTTTTTGTGACGCCTCCTGTTAGCTGTACCTCCTTTCAGAGTCTCGCTGCCACATCACATTTGGTCTCCAAACCCTGACGGTTTCACTCAGCAGAACATTTTGAAAATTTTCATCTGACTGCAAAACTTCTCAGGCTTTTTAGCCTTAATAACACAATCTACAAATATAATTATTGCTGCAAGAAAATGCAGGCGAGATAGCGAAGAGAAGCTGTCAGCTGCTATTGTTTCTAGTCGGTGTCCTCCAACTGAACTTCACCGACCGACAGTTTAATTGGTTTCAGGGAATCGAGTGTGAAGAGGAGTCATGACCTTGATCTTTCTCTCTGATAAATGATTTTTTTTTCCTCCCCAACTATACATGCAAATATGCAGACTATGTGTGTCAGAGTACTGAGAGGGAAGTAAACAGATACAGATTGTCTCATTTTATTGTGTGTTTAGTGGCTGATTAGAGGCCTAATTAAATATGGTGTTGGTGAGCTCAGAGGCAAACAGAGGAGACACTGACCCTGCGACTTCCAGTGCCACCTGGGGATCATCTGAACAAAGAGCCTAGATGCACACTGGCTGATAGAGAACATGCATTCAGGGACTTTGAACAAACAAGCATCATCGGGCCTTTATCGCCATAACCTGTCCTTAATTCACTCTTCACCTCTCCATGATAAATATTAATAGGAGGCCAGCGGGAAATTGAGCAAAAACTTAACATAAGCTTGTGACAACACAAGCTTCAGTTCAGGCCTGTGGGGTCAAAAACACAACACTGCAAACACTCAACACATAGATGCTGCCACAGCCTGGGCTGTGTGAGCTCAAAGAGAAACTCTATTTCAGTTCATTTCTGTCATGGATCAAAACATTTTGGGTGCATTTAATATGAGAAAGACACTATTGCTGTAATAGTCGGTTGACTCTGCATGTCTTTACATGACTTTACAGGGATTTAGTCTTTTACACGTCACATCATTCAAGCATTGTAGCTGTGCATCAGAGTCCACACAGCCTGCTGCAATTAATATACATTTTACAGGCATGTTTTTTAAATGTTTAACACATAAATGTTCAACCCATGAAAAATGTTAAGATTAGTCCAATTTTTTTAATATGAAGTTTAAGTATATTTACTATTTATTATCATGTGATTTGTCAAAATCTTTATAGAGTAATCTTCTTTCTGGTGTTTAAGGAGCAGAAGACAAAAATTGGATTGTGTTCAACAGGATTTTGAGCAAAGTTTTTACTATGAAGTGATGCCAAATGTCTCAGAAACGGTATACATGATATCTGTCACACTGTTTTCTTATGGGTAAAAGAGACAAAAATGAAGCATAAAAAGTTATTGATTATCTGTTAGTTGTCTTGTTTTTTATTTCTAGTGAAAGGTCATTTGAACTAATTAAATGTGAGAAGTTTAGTTGGATTTTGTATTTACTGCTCATGGAAATCTGAAAGGCAACCCAGACAACAATAAGTAAGAAAGATATTGATTAAAGTTGTAATAATGTGCTGCATGTAATCATGTGGAAGGATAATGTTGTATAAAGCAGATATATAGAAAAGTTTCCTAAACATGCATTCTGGTGCTCATGTAAAGAAAGTTAGTTTTGGTTTTATAAGAAAAAGTCTGAGCATCTGCAGCCTGCTTTTATCATGTTAATTATACAGTTTTAAGTCAACAGATAATCTTATGAATACTGTTGAAATCATCTGAAGTTGGTGGTGCCCTCAGTCATCATCGTTATTAATATTCCCCCCATTTTTCTAACAGTGTTGTTCCCTTTGATGACATAATGCTGAAGAGACACTCACAGCTCAGTATTGTTAAATACAATAAATATATAAATGAATTATAAGTAATGTTTTTAAATTTAAAAATGCATTTATGATGATGATGATAATGATGATGATGACTATTTTCAGCTAATAACAATGTGAATTTTTCTTGTTTTACTTTTTTTTAAAAAATCTTCCGCTGTATTGTGGAGCTTATGTTTTTTAACAAATTATGGCTCTTTTTTTTCTTAGAATATCTCTGGCTTTTTCCACAGTCATGTATCCTCCTTCCTTTTTTTTTGTCTTTTTCCTTTAAAAAGCAGCCAGAATTTCTTTAAGATTCGGACTGGTTGGTTAAAAAATCAGCCCCAAACTGTTCAGGTTAAATCTGGGTCACCTGAAATGATAAATAACATGTGGTGGAGTATACCATGTTATTCAGAAATGATAAGATAAAAAAGGTGCAATATCAATAAATTTGCAGATAAAGTCAAGAGGAAACCACCAAAACAAGATGCTGAATTATCAAATTTGACTTATTATTTACTATTTGCAGATAAATAATGAAAACATGCAGATGATATGAAATACAGCTGTGATTTGCATATTGATGCTTTGTCTCCCTGTAGGATATCACATGAACTGTGATGTGGAGCAGCAGCTTGTCCAACAATCAGAGCTGCATCACAGTCTGCAGAAGCAGCTCAGAGTACATCTCGACTCTCAACTGTTCTGCCATCAACACAAATCTAAAACAAGGGAGGAAATTAGTTTCAAATTAACAAAATTTTCACTGCAGTGAGAAAACCTTTGATATTCATTTAGCTCCTGCTCCTCCTGAGTCTTGTGAGGGCTATTTCACATGCAAGCTCCCCTGTCCACTCCTGCGCGTCACTCCCCCCACAACTCCCAGTTTTATTCCCCAACGCTGTCATCCTCTCCACCCCATTGGCACCAACAATACCCCTCTCACCGCACCACCCTGCTCTCAACAGGCTTCTGTGGAAATTATTCAAATATTTTGACATTTCGCCTCCCCTCACTTCCCGAGCAGAAATGATTTGTGACAGCTGGAGATGGGCTCGGTCGGAGGAGCTTCCCCTAACACCCTGCTTCCTTTTTTCCCTCCTGTCCTTCTTTGTAGAAGGGCAGATTTTTCTCTTTCGTCTCCCATCTTTTTTTATTCTCCTTTTTTCCACTGCTGCTCCTCCTGACAGCTGGTGGAAGCCTTGAAAGGTTCTCTCCTCTTTTGTTGTGTGTGTGATTCCGCAGCATGATAGACAAACTGGGTGATATTCCTCTATTTGTTGACATTTTGTATTTGCTGTCTCTTTTGTGCCTTTTGCTCATCGCCCACCTACTATTTGATTCTAGGCTGACACTGTGTGTAGACAACACGGGGGGCAATCCAACCATGTAACACCTTTCATCTGACTCCTCTGAGGATACGATGCAACGGCATCCTTCCTTATTTTGGTTTTGGAGGAATATCAATTACAAGATCAGTTTTATGCAGCATGATCACCTGCAGAAAGCTGCACATACTGGACAGTAGGTAAAACAAAACGGCTGTTTTAAGGTACATTATTATCCCACATGCGTTTCAATTGCTGTTAAACCGATAGTACATCAAAACTAGGACTCTGTGTATCATGCAATGCTGCCTGACTGCAGAGAGCAGACCGCAGTGCACTGCACTGACAACAAAAGGCTCCATTTGAATAATACTGCTCATTAATTTGGGGACAGGGCCTTTTTCTGTTGCTGCCTGTCCCTGGTCACTTTGCACCACCATGAAAGACAAACACACACTCTCAACACCATGGTTGTCATCCATCACTGCACTGAGAGAAAAGGTTTGAAACACCTAAGACAAATGTATCTTTCTTCCCTGTATTTCCTTTCCATTGATAAGACATTTGTCTGGAGGAGCATCACAGTATCGGCCCACAGAGGACAAAGCTCTCCAGTACAGGGCTGGGTGTCGAATGCAGACAGCTACTGACATAGAACCAGAGGAGCTTCAGGAAATCAGCTAAAGAATGATGAATTTCATGACCAGACACAAAAATACTAACCTTAACAGCAGTTTGACATCAGTTTGACAGCATCAATGATGTGGTGAAACAGAAGTCATACTCACCTAATCAATTTTCCATTTATAAAGCACTTTTCAGAGGAAAAATATGTAACAAATAGTGCTTTATTTACTGTTCAAATTACCCAAATGTTAGGTCAATGATATACTAAATTGTCCTTAGGAGTGAGTGTGTGTGTGTGTGTGTGTGTGTGTGTGTATTGTTGTGTATCTTACTGTGTAGCCCTGCGATGGACTGGTGACCTGTCCAGAGTGTACCTGCCTCTCACCCAATGATTGTTTGGATAGACTTCAGCTTCCTGCGACCCTGAAATGGACTAAACATTAAGAAAATTAATAAATGAATGAATGTAATGCCCAGAACACAAATCAACAAATCACACATATACACAACATACAACTCAGGTGTGTGCGTGATCACTAAAGATGTACAAGTACATGAAATTATGTCTCTAGAAGTGCCGTCCTAACCCTCACTAACTCCATTGTTAAGGTTAAGACACTGGACCCTGAATCTTGCCCGATGATCGCTGGGACAGGCTCCAGCTTTCCCGTGACTCCTAATTAAACTAGATGGTTGAGAAAATGGATGTATGGCAAACTAACACACTTTAAAGGTTCCATATTTGGATAAATTCCCTTTCTAAAGGTTTTTAACAGCCATATGTGTCAACATATCCTGTGTTAGAGGACTAAAAATGAGAAAATTCTGTCACCTCTCTCACTTCCTTGCTCCATGTTTGAGTAAATGCATCCTGAAACCTGTTAGTCTGAAATTTCTTTCCTTTGTGACCTCACAAAGAGATATAAGCACTGCCACTGACCCACCCCCCGGCTAGCTGAGCCAGCCCTCTAACTTTACAGAGAGGATTGCCAGAGAAAGTCACATCCTCTCCCAGAGAGCGTCATAATCCAATCCAATCCAATCCACTGTATTTATAAAGCACATTTTAAAAACAGAATGTTGCCAAAGTGCTGCACAAAGGTGAATATCACAAAATAAAATAACACGAAATATTAATGTCATTAAAATAATAAAAACAGGTAAAACAATTAAAAATAAATAAATACCCAATGAAATAAGGAACAACAAAACGAATAAAAGACACAGAGGACCACACAACTCCCACTGTGTTAAAAAGCCAAAGAATAAAAGTGGGCCTGTAAGGTGGGCGTGGACATGGAGCACTCATGAACATTTATAGTTTCAGACACGGAACAGCCTGTTCATAGTAGAGTCACTAAACATGCTTTTGGAACAGCTGAAACCAAGAACCAAGGCTGAATTTAGGGTTGTAACCAACAATGTTGTTGGACCCCTGACACCTGCATGAACTGTTTTAAAAAATGTATAATTTGGGACCTCTAAATTATAGATGTAGTAAACATAATACTTGAAAATCAAATCAAATAAGATTATGAAACAATTGTAGCCCAATAATAACTAACTAAAAACTTCCCTAAAATAGGTAAGTCTTAAGCTACCTCTTAAAAGATATTAATGCTCCCAGCTGCCATCAGGTCATCTGGAGGACAGGCGAGGACCATAAACACCAAAAGAGGCTTCTACGTGTGTCTTGGTCCACACCACTAGGATAAACAAGACACCAGCCGCCGGCCGACATGAGAGTCTTGAGAGGTTTGAAGCTAAAAGCAAGACTGATAAAAACCTTCAAGAGCTTTAAACACAAATCTCCCATGGGTGGGTTATTTTATACCTATCATGTTATCCAGGTCATTGTGAGGTTATGTTGTGTAGACGGGGAGCCTGCATGGCAGATTTCACGTTTACCTGTATAATGCAAGTTGAAAAAACAAACAAATGCACAAAGCAACTTTTAAAATGAAATCTTGAAAGCTGAATGAGAACTCATGGAACATCAACTCCATGAAGTGAGAAGGCAGGCAATGTAATAAAAGTGCAAAAGCTGTTTTTACATTACATGAATAAAACAAAGAGGAAGTGGAAGATTGGTAGAAGTTAAAGTTAAATCTAAAGCACATCATGGGGAATCTTTAAGCATCATTGATAAATAATCTGAAAAAGAGTTCACCAACCAGTATTAACCTGCAGTTCAGGCCAGTCTGGATTCTGGAGCTACTTTTTTTTTTTTTTATCCTGTTCCCATTTTCTTTCTCTTTTCCTGTCTGTCTTTTCACGTCTCTGACCAAGTTTTCAGTCAAACAAACAGGCAACGCTCACCACTGGCAGACACAACCTGACTTGTACCATCATGCTGTTTGCATCTCAGGTCAGGGTGTGTTGCCTTTACCTCTAACTACAACCATTGTTGTAGTTAGGGGTAAAGGCAACACAATGTAGCACTAATGCTACATTAGTGCCCAGTTAACCCTAGAGCACTAATATAGCATAAGTTGCTCGTCAAAATCAATGAAGCATGGATGAAAATCACCCAACCTTAGTGTTCCAGGGTTAAATTTAGTTTAGTTTGGCTGAAAACAGTCAGATCTAACAAAGAAAGAAGGTAGAACAATGGACTTTACCTGGAGTAACTGAATCATGTTATTGGATGCAAGATTTGCTAATTAGCTTGCATTAAAACTGGTTTAAAAAAAATCTGATCCACATGCGCTGAGAGATCATTTTATAGGCTGTTCCTATAGTCTGAGCATTAAAACTGTTTTAATGTCTGAATTCAGCACCTGCACATGCAATTTTCCTTTATTTAGGCAGATAAAACCTTATTGTGATGAAAAATATAGTTCCCAATATTAAGTTCTCTGTTAGTTTCAGACCAAACCAAGAAAGAAACACCATCTTGTCACAAAACAAAAAGGCATGACGTTTTTCAATTAACATCTGTTAGCGGCATTATTAAGCTGTGGACATTGTTTACGAATGCGAGGAAAGGAGATAACTTATGACCACTTGTTAGAAAAGTTCATATTTATGGGCAAATGTTATTTCATTTGATTCAGTTTTAATGCTGAGATCAATTACAGTTGTGTAACTGAACTGAGTTTGTCTAAATGAAAAAAATTTAACTTCAAAACAACAAAATTAAGCACTAGAGGCACCTTCCAACAGCAACTCAATGATATTGCTTCCCCAAAACAACAAACCCCACAAAAATGACAGAAGAAATCGTCCATTGCGATGATGTCCGGTAATATCCTGTTACTGATTGATCACAGAAGGTCGCTGGTTCGATCCTTGGCTGGGACAAGGTTTGGGCAGTGGCCTTTCTGTGTGGAGTTTGCATGTTCTCCCTGTGTATGCGTGGATTCTCTCCGGGAACTCCGGCTTCCTCCACTGTCCAATGACAGTCTAAAGTTAGGTTACTTGGTTATTCCCATAGGAGTGTGTGTGGTTGTTTGTCTCTGTGTGGCCCTGTGTTGGACTGGCGAGCTGTCCAGGGTGTACCCTGCCATTTGCCCAAAGACTACTGGGATAGGCTCCAGCTTCCCCGAGACCCTGAATTGTATTAAGCGGTTAGGAAAATGAATGAATGAAGACTGATCACAGATCACGACTCATCAATTAGAGACATGAATGATTGTTTACACAACAGCACCGAAACGGGAAAAATGTCAATATTTTATTAAGTTTGGCATCATGTTTCCATGGTAACAGAATATTATGTGAACGAAACTGCAAAGGTGACAACAATAATGGCGGACCTTGTTGTTCTATTTGAGCTGCTGATAAAATATTTTAAAGTTATGCAGATCTGATGAATCTAAGTCTCACCACCCACTCGAGGCCCGGCATGAATACTATGTTGTGTTTTTTTTTATTCTAAATGTGTTTTTACTCCACATGGAGGTATATTTCACCCTACTGTTGTCTAAATACAGTCTGTAAACAGGGCTTTAATTTGGGTGCAGTACATGCACAGTTTAAAGCAATATGTGAACATTGGACAAGTTGTTGATTTATTAGTGAAACGTGTCTTAATTATCTTGTTACTTGACATTACTTATCCATGGCCTTGACTTAATTATGTCTGGCCATGGGAAAACAACTTGTAGCCACACATAAGTAATACATAATGTTTTTTCTCTAAGTAACAACATAATAACGCATCTCAGCAGTCTGACATATAGACTTCAATTCTCTGTCATTTCTGTAAACCTTTTTGCTTTAGCTTTAGCATTTAAACTATATGCATACACTGAGCCATTCACAATGGAAGAGATGATTGTAAAAGAGTTGGTTAGAGTATCTGAAAAACTCATCCAGAGGATTTACCCAGACAGAGGTCAAACCCCTCATGAAAATGAAAATAACAAAAACAAGACGAGAAATAAACTGTTTCGAACAGACACGGGGAAAATCCAAGTGCGGCTCTGTGAAAGTAGAGAATCAGTCATCTGCCAAGGACAACCAGAGCTAATAAGTGTGTAACATGATAGAAAAGAAAATTAGTTCATAGCTGTCATCTTGTTGATGAAGAGGCAATCAAAATCAAAGTGAATCATTCCGTGAGGAGGATTGTGTTTTGGAATTCAAACGGGCAATGCTTCAATATGACAAATCAGCTGGTGTGGTGCATGTTGATTGATTCTGTCCATGAAAACGTAATAGATTTAGCCCTCTGTGAATTTGGCTCTCATTAACCTCGCTACGTTTTCATACCAGAATGTATTGGAGCCATTTCATCCACCACTCAAAGGCAATTCAGTGGGTGATAAATCCTTTGGCTTATCTGGCTGCAGGTGACAGCACAGCAGAGCACTGCAGCTGACGGGGGCGCAAACACACACAAACACACACAGAAAACCCCATGCACACATATTCACAATTCACATAAAGATGTACACACACACACACACACACACACACACACACACACTTCTTCTTCTTCTGCAGGGTCACCATGGTGACCCATACGCGGAAAGACCTTGTGATCCAACTGGAACCGAAGACACGCTTCTTGACCCGAGCGGCCAGCCACAGCAGAAAAATCTTCCTCTAGGCTCCCAGAATAGAAGCAGACGAAGGAGGAAGAAAACCGGGGAAAAAAAAGGAAAATCAGAATTCAATTACACAGTTGAAACCCACTCCTTGCCCTCAGGGAGTGATATCAGCACCATTTAAAAGTCTGATTACTCACAAAACCAATAACATTTTGACTCCTTGGTAATGGACCAGTAGATTAGAAAATTTAGATTACATTTAACTGCCTGTAGATTCTCATTAAAACGCCACCAACTAGTTAGAAACAATAGGTAATTAAGAGTGTAATGAAGCGCAGTAGCGTTAGCACACGTCGGCTTTATGCTACTCTTGTGGGACCCAGCCTTACTTTGCACTTATCCTGCAGCAAAGCCATACCAGCGCCTCATTTGGGCATTACGACATATTTAATTAGATTAATGAATTTTGGTGGCGTCTCCGCAGGGCTGGTTGTTCTCCTTGCAGTGACAGTATAACAACAGATTATATATTAGGGGAGGCCTACAAGCTTCAGGCAGGCCGTTGCAGGTTGGTCCCTTGACAGAAGTACGATGTGTGACAGTTTGGGAGGAACCGGTCTCGGGTTTACTCCTGCTAAATAGTCAAATGCAAATAATCATAAGCAAGTGTGCTGCACGAGTAAGCACAAACTCTTATCCAAAACTCCAGATTTGATTGAACAAAATGAGGCCTATTGAATTAAACATGATGGATTGAAACGCAGGGAGAACACAAACAGAGGCACCGAAGCTCGGGGTGATGAATTGGCTAGTGCTTAGCTTTTAGCTAGCGACTGTGGCTGCGGCTCCCACACAAAGTGAACTGGGATACTTCGTCTGCTTCATGCAACTAAGTTTATGATCATCGTGTTGTTCTGATGTTTAAAAATGCAAAAGACCAGCTAAAAGGTTTTACTAACATAAGTAAACTACTGGTGGATTTTAGCACAATGACACTGTGGCTTTCCTCTGAATTAGGTAATCTTGCTCAGAGACGTCTATTTTTTTTAATCTGGGTGGACTGGTTCTGATAGTAGTTTATACATCTTATAATGATGAACAAGAAGAAAATATAGTTAGACCCCTCAGTTTACTGTAAATCTGTAAAAACTCTGACCAATCAAAATCTTTGGACCAAAACGGAGTTGTTAATTTTTTATATTTTGTTAGCTTCTTTTCCCAGCTCCCCTCCTCCCCCTCCAGCATACCTGATAGCCACACCCTGCATATAAACAGCGTGTTAGGATGAAAATACAAAGTAGTGAAAAAGAAACCTGGAAGGCAAACATGGCTGAGAAAATGCAGGAAGGATTACGGTTTATTTGCCTCCTCCTGCTAAACAGCCGAGAAAAAGAAAATCGTTGGTGGAAAAAGCTGCAAATAAAAAGTCTTTAATCACGCAAGGAGCAAAACCAGAGGGGGAGGAGCCAAAACAGGGTGCCACTTTTAAATCCTGCTAGCTCCTCAACATTACCTCCCCCAGGTTTAAGGCAGAATATCTTATTATTAAACATATTAAAAGTTGTGGACAGTTCATAATAATCAATTTCCATAAGTAGGTAACCAACTAGCTCATTGCATTTTTTTCCTCTTCTCAAAATTGTCTATAATTTTTACAGATGAAACGTTCATGGCACAAGCAAAAAGTCTGTAATGCACATTTTAATTTACAGTTTTATACACTGCCAGTCAAAAGTTTGGACACACGTTCCCATGAGATTTTATGTTGGTACTTTTGACGAGTACTGTACTTTAAAGTAGCACTATCTAACTTTCCTACATGGAAACTCTGCGTTGTGGACTCCAGAAGGCGATCTATTTGGAACAATGAACAATGGACTGCAAGAGAGGTAAAGCGATATATTGACACATTATTGATCATTGGCTCTATTGTGTGCATTTCTGGAGTCATCACTGCCAAGCAGCATTCAAGGCTGAGAAACCGCACTATACAGCTTTTCCAGCCGAGTTTTGCTTCTCACGCTGCAACACATGCTAGCAAACTAATACAAACAAAACAGCTATTGTTAACGTGCACCATGCAAAGAAACGTAAGAAGACGTCATCTGAAAGATGAGTCTTTCACAGGCTGGAGAGAGCTCACAATGCAGGTAGGATGCAGGTGGATGCTGAATTAGCCATTGACAGAGGGCGCATTACTGAGAAAATTCCAAAAGTTTTGTTCTGCATCTTTAAAAATTATTTTCTAAGTCGGTTTTATGGCACAGAGACATTTGTTATATAAATATTCCTGGAGCGGCCATTGCCTCAAAGCTTCTCAAGGCTTAGAGACAAAACTTTACTTCCAGGATGCTGCGTCACTGTAAAGCTGAGTTTGACCTTACACTCCATATCATTTGCTAGCAACAAGATATTAACTAACTGGGTGTTGCGTGAATACGCAACATAGCTTATTGATCAAAAATATGCATTATTGGAGGAAGAAAAGAGAAAGACAGAAAGGAACAAAAGTCAGCGTCAGACTGACTTTCACTGACCGAAGGAAGCAGTTATGATGCAAAGCAGATGCCGAATTTCCAGCAGACACCTCACTGGGAAAATCTGCCAAAGTTCAGCAGTTCTGCTTTTCATTGACCTCTTACTATGTTTTAGATTTATAGTGAGTATGTCAGAGCCGATACATCTGAAGCAACGGCATTTTAGCTGATGTTATATCGTACAGTTACAAGCAGCCTGTAACAAGATATAATTGCATTCTTCAGCCTAAGTGTTTTTTTTAAAGGATGCCCGGTTGGTGGTGATGGTTTCTTTTCTTTCAGAGCACCATTAAGCTCTTTTCAGGGATGGCTGGGGAAGGCAGAATTGAACCACCATTTTTCCAAGTGACAGATGACTGCTCTTCCATGGTACTAGCCGTCCCAAATTTCACTGCAGATTGGGACCACTTTGGTTACAGCGTTGGCTCTTGAGAAGATTTTGCTCTTGTTTTCCATGTAAAAGGTCCAAATAGAAGACTCTCTTGAATTGTTAACACATTTACATAATGCCTTCCAAGTGCCTTGGCTGGCACGTTGCTACAATGAGCAGCTGCCTCTCACTCAGCCATTTCTGACCACTCGGCTGACCGTTTAGAATCAGATTTGGCCTTTAAGCAGCAGAAAAACGGTGTTTCAGACTAAATTAAATGATTGCTGCAGAAGCTGTGTATGGTATAAGGAAACTCATGCATAGTTTAAACATAAAATAAAGTAAAGCCATGCTTGTAGACCCATAAAACTATTTCATGAGCTTGTAAATGAGTATTTGCTTTGGTCATGAGTGTACATGTGACACATGGTGCCTGAAGTACTGCTCAGATTTACACCTTTGTGTTCAGTGATGTCTGAAAGCAACACCTTGGTGTCAGCTTTCTTGTTGTAAAGTAACACACTGCCCTCTGTAGGACTTCACCCTAACTGCACCGATCTAATCCTTGTATTTCCCTCCTTTCCCAGCTGCTTTCACAACTCTACAAATCAATATTCCTCTGGAGAAACAGTTACATTTTGATAAAGAACCATGCAGAAATTATTTATCTGAGCTTATTTGGAATAATTTGTAACTAACTCCATTTTACTTTGTTTAAGTTAAACCTTTGCAGTGATTTGGGTGGCAGACAGATGTTGCACATCTTGTGTGTATAGACAGAGGCTGCATGTGAGGGGGAGTGTGTCTGCAATAAAGCGCACACACCCTCTCACACCTCCAACTTGGCAGAGTGTTTGTGCTTGTAAACACTTGAGCAACTGAGCCACATTCAAACACTTCTGCCTCTGAAAGGAGTCATGGAGGAGGAGGAGGAGGAGGAGGAAGAGAGCAGGGGAGCAGATGGCCCAGTGCAGATAGACTCAGACACCAGGAGCGAGGTGTGTTCTCTGAAGGACGAGGGCTTGTATTGTTGCGTCTGAGACGGCCGCTCTGTCGCATCGCGTATCAAGGGTCCCCAAAGAGCTGGGGTCTTATGGTGTCAGTGTCCCCCTCCCCACCCCTAGTCTTCATCCCCCAGCCATGGCCTATTGTGCTTCCTGTTTTTTAATTTCTCAAACGCAATCAAGTGTGACACAAACTGTTTACCTAGCGTGTCTGCCACAACCAGGAAGAGAAAAGGAGGAGAGAGAAAAAACAGACTCATAAGCCAGGATCTCGGCACAAAATAATCCTCCATAATACCAGAGAGTTTAAAGAGGCTTTGCCAACACCTCCCTGAATCCCTCCTCCGCCTCACTTTGCTCTCATGAAAAAAAAGGGAGCGGGAGATAAAGAGGAAAAAGGCAAGAAAAAAAACATCAGAAGAAAGCTGTTAAATTCGCCCCTCAGTCTCATTTGGGATTGCTAATTATTGTTTTTAGAGCACAACAATTGGGGTATTAGGGCATAAGCAGCTGGAGATAACATCCAGAGGAGGGCAAGGGAGGAAAAGGAGACAGGAGAAAAAAGGTGCACTGGGGAAATAGATAATGGGTTGACAGAAGGGGAGTTATGATAGGGTCTGGTCCATGGCAGCGTCTCTGTCTCTGCACAGCTCTGCAATCCACCACAATAACATGAGGCTCACCGCGCCGTCTTTCTCCAGGGTCAAGAAAACTTTCTAATGCAACACAGTTTAGGAGCCAAATGAGATCAGAGAAAGTGCACCAAATCTGACTTTTATAATAAACTCACAGCAAGATTCGGTTTGAGAAATGAACATTTTTAGATTAAAAATCTTGCTCACTTGTTGGCCACTTGCAGCTTTTGCAGCTCTTTGGTGACTTTCAGCTCACTGTTTTGGTTTTAGGTATGCAACCTTTTCCATATAATGTTATTGCAAATGCTTTCTATGCCTTGTTTTTAGCCACAGAAAGCAGCTATAGTCAGAAAAATACAGAGACTAAAAAAAAAAAGCAAAAGATCCAAGTTAGAGTATGTGGAAAGTCTAAAAAATATGTTGATAAATTAGTAGCAGTTTCCAAATCAACCAGTTTTACTGAACAGCTTTCATTTGAAATGACTTGTTAGTTACTGATAGATCTTTCTTTCAGGGTCAGGAAAAGTTGTGTTTATCAGAAAAGCACAACTGCAGCATATTAAGCCTCTTACATACACCAGGAGATGTCTCCAAAAAGACAACTCACACCTGCTACCACTGTCAGGATGGCAGACATGCGACTCACCCGTCAAACGCTGTAAACTCTGCTTCACAATAAACATTTTTTTCTCATTTCCTGCATGCCTTAACCCTTTATGGGACAAGTGACTATTTTCTTCGTTTTCTTTCATATTCAGCATAAAGTTTTTTTTGTTAATGTAACAACAGAATGGAGGTCTTGAAACACACCAGAAGGACAATTTTAGGTTCAAATGTCTAATTTCAAGGTATTTCATTGAGTTTCCTTGTGATGGCCAGGACAATGGCCACACATGTAAAGGTGATAAAGGCACCAACACATTTTCAGATATTTAGTTTTCTTTGTATTTAAATTTAGTTGAAATGCTTTAGTTGCTTTTTCTTAGTGCATATTAAGCCACTGTATTTTCAACTGTTTGTTTGTTTGTTTGTTTAACCTTATGTTTCTTCTTAGCGGTACTGAAGGGATTAGCTTGGGCACTGGGGGGCAGGAGTGTGCACAGGAGGGAAGCTGGTGAGCAGGAAGGGCCACGGTTCTTTGGGAAGACCTCATCTTCAGAGGAGGGGAGATCATAAGTTTAATTTAGTTTCTTTAAATGTTTGTTATATTCTTTTTTTTCCACTTTTGAGTAGTTTGAGTTTTCTTTTGTTAGTAGTTTTTTTTTTTTTTTTATGAATAATTAAACTAACTGTTCTTTGTCTGGTTTGTTAGTGTGTGTTACCCCATATGTTTTGTAACTGGTCTGATCAGCCAGTATTTAAGTTTCCCTTTGTTTCTTGTTTGTTAGGTCAGTTGTTGTTGTTTTTTTTGTAGTTGTTGTTATGTTGATTCTGTTACCTCATCTGTTAGTTTAGTTATTTTTGGACTTTGATTTAGGTTTTTGTTTAGTTGACCTCTTTTAAAGACCTAATTCATTTATGTTATTTGGGCAAATGAAACCCTTTTCTTTTGAAGCTACCTGTGTTCCTCTTCTTTTGCCAGCTTGGTCCCTTACAGCCCTATAAAGGGTTAAATACTCCGGTGCCTAAAGGATTAACTAAAATTTAACCAAAATCGGATGCTAATCTTAACCAAAGACCTTTAAGCACTTAAACATTGTCAGGAATATAGATGGAAGGTTTTGGCATGCCAAACCACCATGTCCCCAACTGGTTCCCAGTGGCCATTAATAAATGAATGGCTTCAATCAAATTTCACCTTTAAACATAATCCAGCCAGTGGTGATTTTGCCAGCTCAACATAATTAAAGAATAACAAATTATTCATATACAGTCGTCTGAAGCAGGAGGTTCATCCTCTTTCGGTTCTTTGGTTTTATACATCAGGAAATAATGAAAAGAAACATCTGACGCTTCCTCAGCACTAAAAACGAGGTAGATAAAACCTCAGATGAGCAATAATAGATGACATAGTACACTGTGTCATTGCCTCTGTAACAAAAACAAAGCAGGATTGTAGATGTCGGCTGTAAATTTATTCCATGATTAAACAACCAGCAGAAACACCTTTATGAAAAACTCTGCAAAGTCACTGCTTTCTGTATGATACCATCAGTCTTAGCTTTGGTTCAGTCTTCTTTACAAGGTTGATCGAGATTTGTGGGACTTTATGTTCGCACAGCTCTTTTAAAGTCTGACCACAATACAAAAGCAACGCTGTGATTCTTCTCTCTTCCAAACATTCAGTGTTAATTTTACGCTGTGTTTGAGACCTGGCCTCATAATTCACTCTATAAATACAAGGTCTTCAGGTTTTGTAGATGGAAAACAAACCCAAATCATTAAACTCCCACCGCCGTGCTTTACAGTTGGTGTGCAACTTTTATTAAAATCTGTTTTCTGTGCTCCTAGATGCCGGCCAGGAGAAGGGGAATTTCAGGGATTTTACACACATCCTGGATAAACTCACCTAGGTGGACAAAGGTTAGAGGTTGGCCACACTTTCTTGGAAGATGCAGGTTGCAAAACTTCCAAAATAAGAGAATCTATTTCCAGAATTTTTTTTTATCCCTTAATTTTTAGAGAACAAGTTCACAGTGGCATAAAAAAAATAAAAAAAATCGAAGGTTTAAAATGGAAATAAGGTTTAGACTTCAGCAGCGCTCACCTCCTGAATTTTCACAGGGAGTTTACCAAAAAAACCTTTAGAGGTCACAGTGGGAAACAACAGCATAAAACTTCTGGAATCTTGCAAGGACTGACGCATTGTAGTTACAATTTCCATCTCATGGATTGTTGTTTTGTGTTTTCTTTGTTTTTTAAGACTTGCTTGTCCCACTTTTAAGACATGCGGTGCCTTTTAAACAATAAACGTGTTATTAGGAGCAAATAAAAGCCTTTGGAGGTCCACAGTGGTTTATTTGAGATGTTGTTAACACCACTGGAACATTTTATTACACTGTGCAGTGTTCTTACTGATAACATGTGTTGTATTGTTTTGGACCAAGTGGCAACAGCCCCAAACCCTTCATCACATACGTTGTGTTACCAGTCTCACACAACTGCTGGCATTGGTGGAAAACTCAAACTGGAACTGAAAAATCTCTCCGACATGATTCGATCGTGTTGCAGAGAAGAAAATATTCCCATGTGTCCTCACAAGAAAAGGATGCAAATAAAAATAAAATACAAGAGGAGGAAAAGTATCGCGAAAAACAGATTATGTCTTCTGCCCCAGAGGACGGAGGAAAAGCAGCCTGGAAAACACACGGTCACACACTCAGACACACACGTTGGCTTTTATCCTGTGACTGAGGAGGCCAGCCAAAGTCATCTGGAAGCTCTCACGTGCCAACGAATAGATAAAGCTGTAATTAGCAAAGAAAACAGCGCCACCTGTTGGGTGTTCCAACCCTTTGAGCTCAGGCTGTTATGGGGAGTCGTGGGACACACCTGAGCCTGCAGAGGTCCTGCGTGGAAGAGCTGGCACACAGAAACAGTGTGTGTGTGTGTGTGTGTGTGTGTGTGTGTGTGTGTGTGTGTGTGTGTGTGTGTGTGTGTGTGTGTGTGTGTGTGTGAAGCTCTTTTCATGCGGGCCACCCATGTAACCATGTGTGTTGCGGTGCTTCCATTTGTAAAGAGGCTTACTGAGCATATGTGTTGCTGTTGTGAGAAGTGTGCAAATGTGTTCATTTGTGTATATGTGTGTGTATGTAGGGTCCAACTGCATGTCCTGGGGCCCACCTGGCAGTGCTGTGCAGATTTAGGGGTCTGAGCAGCTGGCCTGGGAGCTGGTGGTGGTTTGGGGTGTGTATGTGTGTGTTGAGGACGACGGGGTGGGGGGGAGGTCTTCCATGGCCACTGTCCCACCAGACCAAAGCAGTAAGAGGCAGATGGACAGGCCACGTCCACTGCCAGAGGGCCACGGGGGCTACAGTGCTGAGAGAGAGGGCCAGCCAAAACTAAATGAGCTCAACACAGAAAGAAATTCACACATTAACAAATTAAAACACACACACACACACAGACACACACACACACACACACAGATATTACTGTTATTTTGTGAGCAATGACTTACTAGCTTACCATGTTGACATTTACAAAATTTGTCTCAGTTTGTCCAGATTTTGGAGAAATATCCAGATATATAGGATGCATAAATCAGACTTTTAGACAGATTGAGTGACTGGAAAAGCAGAGGAAGCAGCTACTTTTAACTGGTATCTGAGATTGAAGAGGTGTGCATACACACCACGTCTGCACACAGGTGTGCATGGAGTCTAAATCATGAAGTCCTTTTTCAAGATCTGCAGCTGCTTAGAAACATGCAAAATACAAAGATGCCAGCCAAACAAGCCCACACAGAAGACTGTTTAAAACACTGACAGGGATTGTTTTGTCAGTGTGGGAGCCTGCTGTGAGCGTGTGCAGTAGGTTGGTGGTGCGGGAGGTAGCCACTGGCTCCAGTAGTCCAGAGAGCCACAGATGCTCGGCTGTTTGTGTGTTGACTCTCTGTAATTTGTTTGCTCTAATTTGTTTTGCTGTGCCAGGGGAGTTTGGATTTTAATTTTGCTCTGTGTGTGTTTACCCCTCTTTGTGGATCGCTGATCTGTTAAGCACAGAGAGAGAGAGAGAGAGAGAGAGAGAGAGAGAGAGAGTCAGAGAGGAGGCCGGGCTGTTCACAGAGCCAAATTAAAAAAGGAGCAGTGCAGATTGTTTTAAGCTCTGGCAACCCCTTCAGGCCCAAAGGCCTCGCTCGCAGCCTGCACCTGCTCCGTCCCCCGGGAGCCTGGTTCCTGAACCATGGCCCTCTCGCTTCTCTTCCTCGGGCCCCTCGCCCAGCCGCCTCATCCTCTCCACTTCTGTCCTCTCCACTGCAACTTCCTTTTTCTCCCTCTTCCTTTTACCCACATTTCCTCTCTGTTTTTCCCCAGTGACCGCTCTGAATCTCTCCATTCCCAGTCCTGGCCTTTTCACCCCTTTTCTCCTCTCTACCACCTGCTCCTCTCCTCCTCTTCATCACTCCTTCCCCATTTTGCTCCTGGTTACTTCCCTCTTCGCCCTGCCAAACTTGGTCCTTTCAACACAATTTCTTTCTTTTTTTTTTTTTTTTTTTTAACTCAAATTTCCCAAATAGCTCTGCTCTTCTGCTGCTGTCCTGTTTCCCAGCCTGAAGGATGGTCACTTACTTACCTGATTTTGAAAAAACATAAAAGTTGCACATACAGCATAAAGCCATGACATCAACATCTCTTTACTAACTTAAAACTTATAAGGATGCAAATTAATTCATAACAACAAATTCAAAATTGTCACAGCTAATCTTTATTGAAATCTCCCAGTCGCTCCACTTTTTGGGACTGAATGGCCATAGGTAGTCCGATCAGTCAGTCAGTTCTACACACAGTTTGGTACACATTGTCACATGATATTTACATTACACCAGCAGTAATGCTATGATGACATGGTTCCAGTAATAAGACATGTAGTTTTAATATGGCTTCATTAAAGCAGTCTAACTTTACCGTTTGTGGAGCTGGGACCAGATGGGACGACAGCTCAGCCAGGAGCGGGTCAGCTTCCGACGTGACGACAGGACATGACAGGAAAACATTCTTTCTACTTCGTCTTTCTGTCACTTCTTCACCTCTTTAAAAAGTTCAATCTACTGGGTTACTTCCAGTTGTTCACAGACATGCAGATTATTTTGGTTTTCCTCCACACAATGGAAGTGAATTAAACTCTAATCAATATTCAAAACTGCTGTTTTCTGACCAGTTGGGGACACCAGTACAAATAATACCACAGCGCTGCCTTATGTTGGTGCTGATAAACAGAGACCCAATAATCGCTTTCTGTGTGTTTTTAATTGTCTCCAACTCCTGCTGGAAATGTTCATGATCCATTTATTCCACCGGTCTGGTCCACCAGCAGGTCGCTGGCTGAATAAAAGATTTATTTGTTGATGAACAGTTTTTATATTTACCTTACAGCGTTTAGTCCTTTACATTTTTTAAACTAAGATGTTAAATCTTTCAGTAACATTGTGTAAACTAAAGCATCTACAGCAGGTTGATGTTAATGTCACAGCTGGGGGAAAATCATTATAAATTACGGAAAGAAAAGAAAAAACAAATTCATAAGAATTTGCAGCAAGTTTGATAAAATAATCCTGAACAGACAGGCTGATTTCCAGGTGTGTTCGATCGATTTAAATAACCTTTGTTAGATGGAATTTGTTGAAATTAGAGGGTTTTTTTTGGGTTTTTTTTAATGACAGCTCCTCTGTAAACCTCTACCTCTTAACATGTTCTTATTTTCCACAGCAGCTGGACATAACAGATGTTGCTTTTTTTGTTGTAAAAATTAAATTTCATTCACTTAACTGTGTTGAGGAATCCTGGAGAGAAGATATCATTAAAAAAAAAAACTCTGCATGACTAAAATACACTGAGAACTGTTTGTTGTAATTAATGTGACCCCCCCTTCCCACTCTGTCCCTTAACTGAGGCCACATCTAGTCTACCATACTCATTTCTACATCACCTCCACTAAACTACGTGTGATAGTTCTTCTGGTCCATGATTCCATTGTCTCGCTCTATTCAGCATCTTTTCATTTGGTATTCTGACTCGGTCTGTGAAGACCTTTCCATCAACTGCCTTATGAATGACATTCACACCCATTAACATTCACTTACACACATCCAACATGAGCAGCACGGTCCCTTCGCAGCGTTATCATGATAACACTTGGTATGTTAAGATGTCTTACATCTGTGTCTTTTGGCCTCCTGTGTGCCTTCTTAGCAGACTTATGACTCTGAAAATAAGGTGAAAATAAATTTCCACTAGTGCAAAAAAAAACATCTCTCCACGAGAGCAATAGAAAAAAAAACATAATAAACAAAAAATATATTAATATTTGACACATGTAGAAAGAATAATAATCAAATGGCACTGAGAATAAAATATATATAACAACAAAAACTGCTGCAGATTAATTTCACCTTTAGATAAAATGCTGAGAAATAAGGCTGACGTGTTGCTGCACCCAGTTGGAGTATGCAAGTGTTCATGCACTTGCATATAACATCTAAACACTCTGTGACAGGTCACCTCTACGTGTGAGCCATGAAGAAATAATCTGCAGGGTTCCACAAAGTGTCCGTCCTCCTGTTGGAGCCAGTTGGTTACAGAACAGGGAGGACTCCAGGTTGACTTCTGACTCCATCTACTGGTTGAATATGAGAACTACACCTCTGCACACGCACCACAAGTGCTGCAACTAGTCATGAAAAAACTAAACTCAGAAACAACAAAGTGCAAACAGATAATTACTCGCTGAAGATTAAATAGAGAGAACTGCAAAATGAAAGAGGCACAAATCTGCTCATCTTTCGTCCTGCTTTCTATCTAACAGACCCACATGTCTACGTTTCTGACACCACATAATCATACAGATTCTCTCCACACACAGCAGCGTCAAGGAAATGACACAGGGATCAATGTAGGACATGAAGTGACACTCAATGTCATCTGTGTTTACTATTCAGCACACGGAATGTAAACAACAGAGACGGCAGCTGTTCCCTTTTAGCCACATGATCAATTGCCACCTGTTTGAATGGGTTTTCTGTGTTATGACACATGGCAGAGTGGTGATTAGTTGCATCATTTCATAGCTAGTGAAGTGCCACCTGTCTTGTCTGCAGCAGTCTTTTCTTCTTCGCCGCACTTTTGGTGCATTCAGACATTGACTTTGTGCAAACCTCGTAGCAACTTCTGGATCTGAGGATGAGACAAATAAGGCAAAGAGGAGCCACCACAAGGATGGTCCCGACAATAGAGGAGAGGACAGAAGATACAGTAGCATGTGTGTAATTACGAGGGTCAGTTTGTCTCCTCTGCATATAAACACCCAGTCTGTCTGTTGGGAAGTTGAAACATGCTGGGTGTAGTAGGTGGAGCAGCTGGAAAAATTTCTCCAGATGTGCGAGCTGCTGTCTGGGCTGGTTGTTTTCAGCCACACTTAATCAGCAAAAATGGCAAAGACTATCCCCTGTCAGCGTTTATCTGTCAGCCAGTGACAAGTCAAATCTCTAAGTCTGGCATAATCTCCTCTTTAAGCTGAGTGTCATTGTCAGAACCCGTGCCCATGTCCGAGTCAAAAAGCGAGTGATCAGACTCGGGGGAGGGTGTCTGTGAGCGTCCAGCAGAGTGGCTGCTGTTGTCACTGTCGTCCAGTGTGTCAGTCCTGGAGAAGAGACCAAAGTCCAGTAGACCGACAGGGGAGCCTTCACCGCTGCTGCTCTCACTGTCTCCATCGAAATAGAAATCCTCCACCTCCACAAACCATTCGGGCCAGAACTTCCTTCTCATCCGCTCGCAGAACATGGCCAGGTTTATCAACTCTCCTGTGAAGACATCAGACACAGGAAGTTCATGTGTTGTTGGGCTTTTTTTTTTTTTTTTTACAGATAAAACTACAACCAGCAGGGAGTCTCACAGCTGCTGGAAAGCCGTGAAAGTCTGATACAGATGTGGATTTTTTTGTCTTTTCTCTTTCATGTGAACACTTTGATCAGAAATCATGCGTTAAAACAAAGAATCCTCTTGCTTTGATACTTTTAAAGGTGGAGTATGTAAGAGTTTCAATATTTTCAAAATAAATTAACTAAAAAAATAACTACAATCATAATTAGATAGTTTCTTAAACATGTTGGTTCCAGTCTGTCCATATTTGATGTGTTATTAAATTACAAGTTTAATTAATGACAAAGACCCTTCCTAAATATTTGCCTACCGGTAAAAAAAAAAATAAAAAGTGCTTTTTGTCATTTGTCATTAATTAAACTTGTAATTTAATAACGCATCAAATATGGACAGACTGGAACCAACATGTTCAAAAAACTATCTAATTATGATTGTAGTTATTTTATTAGTTAATTTATTTTGAAAATATTGAAACTCTTACATACTCCACCTTTAAAGGATAAAAGGCGAAGAAACGCTGCATTGCTGTAGAACATCACTGCCATCTAGTGGCAGAAAAATATACCAATCGCTACATGAATGAGAGCAGGCCTTGAAAATACTAGCTACTCAGTACTGTCTTACTTGGGTAAACTTAAAATGTTACCTGCTTAGCACCACTTAACGGCTCCTTATGCATCTGTATCTGTGACAATCATCTGTGCGCAGTGCACAAAATTAGCTGTGATAAACCCAAACTTAACACTTTTTTGTTTTTTCTTACATGTATATGTACATATTGTATATTCATGAGAGTCCTTATCACTGTGGATGTCCCTATGTTCTAGGGTGGGGAATTACTATTAGAAAACTATTACTATTACTATTTCTACACACCCTGTACCACTAGTGCTCAATAAAAAAATAAATAAATAAATAAAATAAAAAATTACTAGCTTGATAGGTTTAACTTTGTCAGACAGTCAATCACCCCAGTGAAGGCAATGCATGCAACTACCAGTGGAGGAAAGTAGGATGTCGCGCCATCAGTCATTCCACAGCCATCTTAGTTAAGTGTTGTGCCTCCAGAACAAAACCTCATCTAATTAACAATTATCTGCGACAATATTGAATTTCCCTTTGGGGATTAAAAAAGTATTTTTCGTTTAATAAAATTTTTAAAATGAGCAAACTAGCAACAAAAGCAGCGTGTTACATACCTCCAATCAGACTTTGTGTACATAATATTTCTAAAAAATAGTGTACGTCGATAAAATATACTTTTTGAACATTTTTGTATGTGTCTGCATGCTGCTAATGGCAGGTATACACATATCAAAGACACACAGTTAACACCACAGACTAAAAACATAATAGCACAATGTTTAGCATCTGTCTGTGTTGTTTTTGGTCACTTATGTAAAAATCCTTAATATACCCTGACCTTTGATGAGCTGCTCCGGTCGCGTCCCAGGTAGAGTCCACATCGCCTGAGCGAGATGCCCAAACACCGTGGCATCTAATGTTGACATCTTAGAGCCCATGAAGTACTTTTTATCGCCTGCATGACAAGAAACAAACAGAAAGTTTCATGAGAGAAAATAAAATCTCAAAGCGCCACCAGAAAAGAAGGATGTCAAACTGGGAAAAGTCAGACTAGTTGGTAACTGTGAACCCACAAACCTTTCATGTGGTTTACTTCCTCATCTCCATGTCAAGGCTGTAAACCATGGCGTAGACTTAACATCCACATAACAATAAGTAAAAGTAATTTCACATCATTACAACGCTTGGAGTGGCAGAAGAATTTTGTAGTCGTACACGTGAGCTGCTAATATATTTACTTGAAATCTATTCATCAGAGTCAGAGCTTTCTTTCAGTTTTGTATTTCGATCATCTGAGTCATTAATTTGAGCTAATATATACAGTTGTGCTAATATGTATTCATCCACTTTCATCAAAGGTAAGTATGTAAGAGTTTCAATATTTTCAAAATAAATTAACTAAAAAAATAACTACAATCATAATTAGATAGTTTTTTTTTTTTTAAAAAGTAGGTTCCAGTCTGTCCATATTTGATGTTTTATTAAATTACAAGTTTAATTAATGACAAAGAGCCTCCTTAAATGTTTGCCTACCAGTAAAAAAAAGTGCTTTTTGTCATTTGTCATTGATTAAACTTGTGATTTAATAACGCATCAAATACATGTTAAAAAAAAAACCTAGATGTTAAAAAAAACTAATTATGATTGTAGTTATTTTATTAGTTAATTTATTTAGAAAATATTGAAAATCTTACATACTCCACCTTTTAAAAAAAGGCTGAATTTACAACAGTCACTCAAATAACTGGAGACTTAAAAAAGGAACAATAACTCAAGATTTGCACAAATATAATGTTGTAATATCAGAAACTGTTTTGCATTTAATAAAGTTGAAGACAGAAAAACAAACAAACAAACAAACAAATGTGTCCTGGACAAATTAGAGACTTTTCTGTTGAACAGTGGGACAAAATACCTGTCAACAGGTGCAGAAGTCTGACTGAGAGGAACAGAAAACACCTGACTGGAGCGGAAACATTAAAGGATTGTTCAACTAAATAATAGTTTATGAGTGATGGAATATGTAATAAATCTTATTTGTTTGCTTTTTTCTAAAAAAAATATTTCTATTGAACCAGAATTAGAAAATAATAAAATGATTTTCATAAAATTTTTATTTATTATTTACTTTAGTCAATTTCAGCTTATTTTACAGGCAGCCGTTTTTTTCCTTCTTTAATGAAAGGGTATGAATAAATATGAGCACAACTGTATATTACATGTTTCCCAAACATGATTAAGTCATTAATTTAATAAACTATTTAATAATTAATTGTCTTATCAGACTGTGTATCAATTAAACATTGTAGCTAAAGTATTTACTTATTAACTCACACTGACATCGTCTTTAGGTGTATTACATTGTTGTTAGCTTACTAATCAGATTAGTTTGACTTTTTTATGTGGATCATTTTCAACTTGAACATAAACATATTTTTAAAATAAAATTGGGCATATATATTTTTTTTTAAATGACCACAAATGCTGCATGGTATTTAATTTACAGATGTAAATGACTATTAAGTGACACTTTACTCACAGACCTGACAGCGATCATAAAGCTGATTTTTAGCCATTTCCAATAAACCAAAGGGAAAAAAAATACACAGACGCTGTGTACAAACTCTTTCTCATGGTTTAGTGCACCTCCATAAAACAAATCCCTCATAGCTGTTTGTTCAAACAAGAAACAGCAGCACCAATGACAGATTTTAGACGAAAATCTCTTGCATTCGTGGAGCAGACAAAATATGACGGTGGTGTGCCGATACCCTCGATCTTTGAAATGACTTTCCATTTCATCACGAGTGGTCATTTGTTAAAAGCGCCACAAACAGATCAATACAAAGCTCTTTTCTGTCCTCCACCTGACAGTTTGTTTCCACCTGAACACGGATATTCACTTTGGCTCAAATCCAGATCTTCTCCCGTTTCCATTCATATCCGTCAGAGCCGCCATAAAATTCTAATGGAAACAGGAGGGCAGTGATGTTTCAGCGCTGGCATATGTCAGTACATATAAATCTTTAGCCTGCTGTCTGTGAGGAACATAAAAGCTGCTGTGCGACATGGCTTAGCCGTATACCAGTTATAAATACCAGCCCACATTAGCCCAGTAATACTTTTCACTCTCATTAGGGCCAAGTTGGCTTGAAACAAGACCCTTACACTACAGATAAGAGACATTTTTCTCCTTCGCTTACTCCCATCTGGACGATAACTTCCAGCACCACCACAGTTAACCTTTTCAGACTGTACCTATCTAGACTTGGGGAAAGGTATGACCTCTTTTTACCCAGCAGAGTTGCCAGCGTCCTCATGTCCTTCTCCATCAGTGTGTAGACCTCCTCCTTGGAGAAGCGTCCGATGCCATGGCCGTACATCTCCCTACGCACCATGCTGCCATTCAGGTGGCTGAGAAGCCACTTCAGTGTGTCGCTGAGAGGCCCGCTCATCGACAGCAGCTTCTGGGTTTCCTCCAGGTTGTCCACCCACTGACAGTAAGCTATGGTCCTGAGGGAAGACACAGAGCAGACAACCACAAGTTGACATAAGACGTTGACCTCTCCAAACCAGACATCCCACTTCTAAAACTTAATATCTTCCATTCATTCATTTTGGCGGTAATGCCTGATAAAGAGTTTTGTTAGTAATATATTTATTCACAAGTTCAGACAGTGCGTCTTTTTTTTTTTTTTCTTACCAGAAATAATGCATTATGTACACCATACCATACCATATTTATTTATAAAGCACTTTAAAAACAACATGCAGCTGACCAAAGTGCTGTAAAGAAACAGCAAGTGAATGAAAACAGCTTAAGAAAATAAAATAACAATAAAATGGTAAAGTAAGAGATACATGAAAAAGAACAGTTAAAAATAAAATGCAAGGACACAGATGACAACTCAGTCTTACACTGACAATTAACCTCATTCTAATCAATAAAAGTGCACCATTGCTTCAGTCTCACAGCTCAGCCATCAGTCACACTACTGTCCGATAAATACCCAGACACATCTTATATTCAGCTCCTCATTATTACATGAAAATGTTCAAGTTGAATTTGCAAAATGTGGAGCCGTCTATTTCTGTAAAAAGAACAGATTGATTTCATTCATATCTAATCTCTAAAACATGAGACTGTGCTAAATCAGCCGGTGATAATCATGTCATGGTTCTTCAATCCAACTGCGTCTAAACTGCAGCAGAATTAGTCATATTAGCAACTTTTTAACTGAGACCTGTTAAATGATCTCATGGTCAAACTTGAGTTTTAATGTGGATTAAATTATAGATATTAAGATATGGATTAAGACTGGAAAAAAGAAATATCCTTTTTTAGCTTGTTTGTGTCCTTCATGACATCAAATGATGCTTAGAGAAAAGAACCTCCTGAAATGATTTCAATTAGGGTTCATTTCAAAAAGAAAACCTGAGCAAGACCGTAAGCCATCCTGACGTCAAGTAGAGATTTATCTCAAAGTGGTTCATCTCTTTATGCCTTGTGTGACAAGTCCATCTTCCAGTTTCAAAATCCCCCTTTGCTCCAATCTGCTCCAACTTAAGAGTCTGTGCATCTCCTTGTTTGTCAATATTACAGGTTTTAATATCTATAGCCATAAAAGACCGGTATTTTTACAATCTGATGTTATTAATGAAGATAAGTCATCATGTATCCAGACTGCCATCTGAGCTCTGTTGATGTTTTTCTAGCCAAGCTCCATGTGTGTGTAGACACTTCACAAGATTAAGCTGCTGCGCCTTTTTACACTCAGTTTATCTACTATTTACTTATTTACTACTTAGTAGGAGAATACGTTTGGCCTTCTCAGTTAACATAAAAACCTAGATATGACCGTAAAGATGTCCAGTCTTCAGTCAGCAGTCCTCTGGTTCCTCAGCAGAAAGTCAAGCTGAAACTAATGAACAGTGAAAGACTTAAATTAAAGACTGAATAGTTATGTAAACCAGACAAAGTTACAGTGCAAATAAGCACTTTTTTTTTTTTAAATCACTATTAGCTTTCCTGATGGTGCATTTATAAGTTGCAATCTAAACTATATTAAAAGTTAATATATAATCTACTGGGGCTGCTACAATCAATAAACTTGCAATGTGTAAATGTGTTCTGTCAGGTCCATTCTGTGTTTGTTGCTTTTGACAGTGTGACAAATTTGTGCTTCAAAACAGTAGTCCTCAAACCAGTAAGTCAAACACATCCACATTGTGTTTATAGCCAACATGTGAGACTAAAATAGTGTTATAGTAATCTTTATGAAGTGTCAGGCTGTTAGACATACCCGACTTGAGAAATGTAACATCGTAAATGTTGCTCAGTTTTCTGTGTGATTTTAAATCTCCAAAATAGCTTCAGACTTTTTTCTAGTTTAAAACAGCATTCATTTATAATTACACACAAATAGCAGTGTGAATCTGTAAAGAACCTTCATATTACTGATGTGCTAGCAAACAATTTTCTGTTAGCTTCTAGGTGATGAATAATTTTACTAAACTAACAATTGGTTTTTACGAACTTTTACACTGTTTGCTAGTTATAACTTTTTTTATTTGCTGTTTTCTTATGGGTAATGCTAACAAGGTTGGAGGAAAAACACTGTTTGTGTCCAAATGTTTTATTTTTACTTGCCTTATTTAGCTAAAAGCAATCAAAGAAAGCTTAAATGTTGACCAGATTGCAGCTAGAAGATGATTCTCTATGCGAGCATCAGTTCCAAACACCATCTCATCTCACCTTATTTAGCTCATTTTAATATAATGATGCTGACCACTGTGGCGTTAAGACAAAATATTAAAGATAAAATATGTTTTGAAAAGGAATAATTTCTTTCTGACCATCTTTTAAAACATGTAACTTCCCAGTTACAGAAATAGCTCATAAAGATGATCAGATTCCTGTCTTCTGTTGTTCAAATAAGCAGAACGATGATCAATGTGTTTCAGTGTTGCTGCTTGCCTCATCACACAAAGAGCAGCTAGCTGGCACACTGACCTTCTCTGACATAAATAATTCAATCAATAAGGCTTCATGTGGGTCTAAACATGGCGAGGCGGATGGAGCGGCAGAGAAAGAAGAGCAGGGAGAAAGTGGGTTATATCAGTGACCTCTGCTGCTTCAGAGACACCTCATGAAATTCCTTGTTTGCATCTCACATATTACACATATTGACATTATATGAGTCACATTTACTGTATTTTCTAAACATATACATACATATTCGTTTTATTTTAGGCGTAAAACCCAAGAATTTATTTCAAAGTAAGTCCTGACATTGCCAATGCCAAATAAAGGACAACAGGCTGCATGGCGCTGGATCCTTCAGGGTTAGATTACTGTATGTGAAAGGAAGGGTGGAAGATAAATAGAGCTTTTAGGTAATGGAAAACACTCCGAGCCGCTCTCTGTTAGAGGGTGGTAGTGGTGAAAACAATTTGCTAACAGCAGCAGCAGGCTAGCATGCCTGTCCCGGTGGGATTGCAGTGAGTCACCACTGTGAAGGATGGCAGATATCTCAGCAGGGATGGTGCGTTTATTGTCAGCCTTGGCTGAAAGGCAGCATACTTAATGCTGAAATAAAGTCGAAGAAGCCGCGATACTACACATTTTCTGCCAAGCATGATAACAATGCCACTGTGCCTGTTATGTAACTTTAAATAAATTGTGTAAAATGATCAACATGTGAAGGATTATTTAAGGCCCATGTGCCGCCTCTACACACTGTTCAGTGAAATTCAGGTCGACGGCTTAGCATAGTATTGATAACAGATAGACACAAACATTTATTTTCTCTTTGTAAGTGGCTTCTAATATGTTATTGTATCATTAAAATATGTATATTAATGTAAATTCATAACATATGCTTTCAAAACAGTTAGATAACGAATCCAGTTGCATTTAATCATTTCAGAGTAAGACTTCACTCTGCCTGTCAGACTATTTATTACTGTAGTTTTCTATTTACACTTCTCAAACGGTATCCAAAGATACAGCTGTAAATTGTTTAGGTGAGTCCCTCACCAGTAGAGATGCTCCTCAACCATTTTGGTGACAGCCCGGGACACGGCTCTTTCCTGAGGGGTGAGGTTCTTGTTCAGGTTGACTCCCAGCTTCTCCTCCAGAAAGTCCACAATGAACTCCGAACCAGACACCTGCTGGTGATTGTACTCGATCCACGGCATCTTCCCCTGGGGTGACAGCCTCCCATCAAAGTAGTTCTGCAGAGAAAGAGCTTCATTTGAGTTTATGGAAACATTTCTACAAGACTAAAGCACTTTTGTCGCTGTTAAATTATGTTGCTACAAAGAAACTAAAAGTCTGATTATCAAGATGTCTGCTGCATTGATTTATGACTTTCATTGTTACACCGTTTACACACACAAATAAGGCAACAAACTCACCATAGAGACCTTTACCAGGAAAAGGTTTGCCTTTAATAGCAAAACACCGACTAACATCCCTTAAAAGAATTAAAATAGATCAATCTAAAGATGGACAAAAATACTCTTCAAGCAGGACTCCTCAAAGATTTTGAGGAATTATGTTTATTCTTTGGCTATAAATACTTTAAATTACTTTATCTATATAATAATATTAGGAAGTTCCTTTAAACCAACTTAATAGTATCAGGATTTAGTAAGAGAAACACAGCAGAGCAACATGGTAGACTTGGAAGAATAATACCAGTGACATATTTATAGCTCATTGCCAACACAGTTGTTCATTTTTTCACAGGACTCTATAAGCAGCAAACATAATAATAATAAATATTAGATTGCATTTTTGCTAATAGATCCCTCTGAATATTACAAAGTGAAACTTTAGGACTACATATACACACACATATGATTGCACATAAAACAGAGTGCTTAAACAGTATGGTGAAAACCTGCCAAGAAGTGACAACCAGACGAAGCAACGTCATGAATCAAAGTGATAACAAGGGCTCCAGATGGACCCTAAGAGACTTCTAATGCACCACTGGAGAGACTAGGGTGTTTCCATTGGACCAGTTTGGCTCAAACCAGTCTACACTGAAGCATTCTGCGGGTTATAGGCAGGGTGGAGGAGGGTCTTTAGAAATGGAGAAATGGAGAAATCTTCTTGTGGACTTAAATATTGGCCTAAACCAGCAGAACTCATCATCTTTAAAGGAGCCATTTAAGTTCTGAGGAAGGAGCAAAAAATTAATTCATCTTCTATTCTGCTTGGTCCAAATTCAGGGTCGCAGGGAAGGTGGAGATTTAGCAGGCAAGAGGCAGGGTTCACTCTGGACAGGTCACCATGGCAGATTAGCAAAAAGTCCAGAAGATAAATATGTCTAAGCTGTAGGGATATTCCTTTAAAAAAAAAAAAAAAAAAAAAAAAAAAAAAAGGGTAGCTGTAAATATCACAGTAGGGCTGTGACGATATGCTTTTGTCCAGATTCAATTTGATTCAATTCCAATTTTTCGGGTGCTGATTCTATTTAAATTGTGATTCTCACAATTCTTCGATCTTGCTGATTTTTGTAGATTAAAAACAAAAAATGTATAAAACCTCTTTATGCTCGTCATTTTTCTTCATTTCAATGAGGAAAGAACAACACAGTAACCAGACCATCATTCTGCTGCTATAATGCCCAAAAAAGACAAGTAAAAAGATCAATAAAAACAATAAAAATGATAAAAGAAATTGATAACGGATTATTTTTGTCTATTTGGAAAGAAAATAGATTTTTTTAACAAAAAAAATTTATTTTAAAATTGTAAAGCAAAAAATCCTGATATTTGATTTTTCTATTCGATTTTAGCAACTTTTATAAGAAATACCTCTGTATTTCTTCTTATTCTAGTGTCACTGTTAGAAGTCCATCACATCCTCAGAGTGGTGAACATTCTGCTTCGATTAAATTATATAAACTCCCACAAATTTATTTAGTTTCATGTTCAAAGGTAACAAAACAAGAACAATCCAAAGCGAGTTTTGCAAGGCTGTAAATATATGTGATTGTTATCTTACATGTTCAATCAGATTTTATAGCATCATCTTTTCATATGTGCAGAAACTCAGATAGCTAGAATGTCACTGCAGCTCCTGCTTTACTCAGTTTCAGTGATTCCCTGCAGCTCTGATTTTTTTCTAGACAAGTTCTGGAGAGTTCTGCTGAAAGTGAGAATGTAACGTCTGCAGATCTTCTCCAGCCAGCTTCCTGGGAAGATCAGCAAATGTGTTCATGTGTGAATAAAACAGCAAAGTCAGAGCATTGAACATTTAAGGTGAAAGCTGCTGCTTCAAACTCTTTCCTGCTGACTTCCGTATTATTTTACATTAATCTGGATGCATTCATACACATGGAGTATTAATATCAAACAGAACCAGTCATCAAGGACCTCCATCCACCATTCTCCTCTTGGTGTGAACCAAACAGACGTTTCTCCAGCAGTGTGACTCCTGCAGAAAACCTTCCAATGTGACGTGAACCGTTGAACATCAACACTGCTCCTCTGGGAAAACAGCCTTTGTAGATTTGTGTAGGATATGAATAAAATGTACAAATTAAATACAAATTAAATCTTCATTCTTTTCTGTGTTGGGGATACAAATGTACACCCCCCCTAAAACTGAGAGGATTCTACCTGTAATCTGTATAAAAATTCACACATTTTGTATTGTTGTTTTAAATTATGTGCAAAAAATAGAACATGTGTTCAATGACACAAAAAACAGCCTGGAGAAACTGAAGCTTTACCAGCAGGAATGACCTCTGTAGAAACCCCACAGCAACAAGCATTACAGCTCTCTGTTGTCACCTGATACGGCAGATCCACCATGCGCAGGTATGTTTCTATTTTGAGGCAGAAGGGAGAAAGGCTGGGAACGCCATTCTTTGGTCTGGAGAACTGATGGAGGATGATGGCGTCTTTAGAGTCCAGCTCCTGCTCCTTCCTACAAAACAGCAGACATAGAGAAAAGCATGTACTCAATGAAAGAGTCTGTATTTGCTTTGTTTTGTTAGCTATTATTTCATACAAAGCTTGGATAAAAAGACATTATGTGAGTAACGGTGGCTTTATGTGGAAATATATAACTCCAAGTAGGTGAAATAAACTGCATGACACTAAAATGGATTTTAATGTCCAATATATATACTTTATTTATATAGCATATTATATAAACGTAAACAGTTTCCAAAGTACTGCAATGCTACACTACTAAAATAATAAAATATCAATTCATACAAAGTAATAAACTTAAAATAAATCACAATAAACAGGTAAAAACCAATAAAATATTTAATAAAAATGAAATAAAAATTAATTAATTAATTAATAAATGAAAAAAATCAAATAAAATAAGAGGAAAGAAGAAAATGTGTTCTGTATATGTTGTGTTTTTCATGACGGCTGAAACTGCAGAGTTTTTCTTTAACCCTGATAACTGCGTTGACGTCAGCCAGGAAAAAAGTGCAAATCAAATCCAGCATCGTTGCAAACTTAAACAGCAGCAGCCGAGTTCCTCTTTTAAAAAAACTGATTTATAAACTAACCTGGCCGAGAGCGGTCGGAGTTCCTGCTTGTTTTCTGGGTCAGTGAGTTTGATGAGAGAAAAACCAAACATAACTCAGCATCGGAGCAGAAAACAGGGCATACCTGCAGTTTATTACAGTATGATGCCACAGCATCGAGTCGCTGCATCCCTGGGCTCTGGGTATTTTTACACAACTATGACTTGCCAACAAATTTTGATTTTAAAATTGGAGAGACACTTTCAGTTCAATATTTCTCAAAGAATTTCCAAATCTACATTTAGTCTGACTACACTCCATGCTGTAGCTGTAAATAAAAGGTTGTTTAGTGATCTCATCATCTGACATTTATCTGAATCATTAAGTCTTTTTAAAGTTCTAACTACAACAAAAGCAACCTAAAAAAAATGGCTAATTATTGAATGGAAAAAAAACCGCTGTGACTGTTCCAGTTTATCAGCTGAGTGGTGTAATTAGCTTCTGATGGATTTGGACTTGCGGAGTAAATGAGTCATCATATCGTTCCAGCTTGGAGTAAACATGCAGCCCCACTGCACTGTCTGTCTGCAGACTTAAAGCACTCATGCCTTAAAAAAAAAAAAAAGAAAAAAAAAAACTATCACAAAAGGGCAAAAACAGTCAGAAATTTTATTTTCACTCTCGTGTTCCTGATCCCACCACAGTCATCCATGAACCCAATTACATTTCTCCTGAACAAGGCCTGTTATAAATCCTCCCACTGCTGATGTGAAGCAGCGAAAACATGTTAAAACAAATGTGCACCAAACGTACAGGATGCAGGAGCAGTGTTTAAAAAGCAAAGAGCCGTCTTCACTGCTTCTTTAGGAAACATAAAGGCGGCAGCAGACAGTTGCTGCAGATCAAATACTCTCAATTATTTGATCATAATCAGGGACAGCGTCTCTGTAAAAGCACAAGAATGGGCATTTTGCTGGTCTGGAGCATTTACATGTGTTAATTATTATCTCATGAAAGCGATTGTTGCTGCCTTATAACCCTTCCCAGGTTATTTCCAAACTATTTCAAGTCAATCAAGCTTCAGTAAGAAAAGGTTATTTAATGGCAGAAAATTTTCAACAGTTGTTTGCAAGAGAGGATTTCCAGGCAAATCCAGTCCAATGTTAGACTCTGTGATGTTCAGAGAAACTGCAGAAATCCAGGTCCTGCATCTCAGACACTCTAGCCTGCACTTAGAGCTACTTTTAATCTTCTCTAAGCTTCCACAAATTGCTTTATGATATGTTCCTTGTTCACCTATTTTCACTCAAACACTACAGCACCTACTATTAGCTACAGTCGTAGTCAATACTCTGAATTTAAACCTGAAACCATGATGGTACAAAAAGCAAAAACTAAAAAGAGGTGTTGCTTTACACAAGGTTTCCAGGAGAAATTAAAAAAAAGAAGAAGACAAGAAAATGTTTGGCAGCACAGCTCAGGTTTTCCCAGTGGCACCAGCGGGACAAACAACAAGACTTCTTGAAGAGGTTTGGTTGTGATGATCACAGCATCATAGCAAAATCCGCTCCCACCAACGTTCAGCCATGCAGGAGGAGTGATTATGATTTAGTTTGTTTCGCTTCTACAGACTCAGTAATGAATTTACCATATTTTCCTGCCTCTACATTATGGTTTGACGTCCTAGGTGATGTTACGTTCTGTTCATTTTAAGTTGTATTCATCTCATTTTATTACCATTCTTCTTGTCTTTTTTCTTCCCTTTTATTACTATATCATGATAAATAAAACCTAAAAGCGAATAAAAAAAATATGTAATGCAGCTTTCTGTTATACTATAATGCCAGATCTGTTCCTCAGCGGCTGCTAGACGCTGTTTTTCTGGCCAGACACACCGACCCTGTCTGGTCTCAGCTCTTGTATCAGTCGCCTGCTGCTCTTCTTTTCATTCATGAATTTATTCCACTAATTTCCGTCCATTTGATCTTAAAAAACTGACCTGGGACTCTGAATGGAGCCGCACACTCTTGTAAAGACATCATGTGCAGTTAATAAAGGGTTTTAAGTTATTTTAAGATCTCGTCATCACTGATTTATTTTGCAAAACAATAACTTGGATCTTTGTTTATTAGAGCTTAGAACAGAAGGAAACTCTTACTTTCTATAGTTTTTAAAAAATCCTTTCAGGTCTTCTTTAACAGCTACTAAATGACACTGATATTATTTTAATTTCCCCTGACAGCAATGTGGATGTAAGGTTGGCTTGTCTGTTTGTTATGTCTTTGAATTGCAGAACAAATGTGAAATTATTATTTTTATCTTTTGATGTTACAGCAACATTTTACTGTGGAGAACATGCAAACTGCACATAGAAAAGCCACTGTTTAGACTAGAGGTGGGAAAATGGAATCAAAAATCGAACATTTCAATTTTTTGCAACACAATTTCAAAATAAATTTTTTTTTATTAAAAAAATTGATTTTTTTTTTCAAATAAATAATAATAATCCATTTTGAAATTTTTGTCGTTTTTATTGATCTTTTTACTTGTCTTCTTGGGCATTATTGCAGCAGAATGGTGGTCTGGTTACTGTGTTGTTTTTTCCTCATTGAAATCAAGAAAAATATTTAACAAAATAAATCTTTGTACATTTTTTTTTGTTTGTTTGTTTTTAATCTACAAAAATCAGCAATATCAAAGAATTGTGAGAATCATAATTTAAATCGAATTGGCACCCAAAAAAAAAATCGGAATCGAATCGGTACAAAAGCATATCATCACAGCCCTGGTTCAGACGTCCTCCACCGCTGAGGCTCCAACCAGCAGCTTTCTTGCTGTGAGGCCTTGGTGCTAACCACCAAACAGCCCATTTTCAACCTTACCTCATTAAACTAAATTAAAGAAGTAAAATTATATCTAAAAATGGCTTAATTTGCATATGTTTACTATGTCATGGCGGACTATTGGTTTATAATGGTTTAGATCAGACACATCTTCATCACTTGCAGCTTTTCAGAATGCAGCAGTTCGTATGCTGACTGGGGGGGGGCGTCATGTCTGTGTTTGCTGTGTTTCACCGGCTGCCTGTTAGTTGTAGGATCCCATTAGAGATCATGTTACATGTTTTTAAAAGCTTTAATATGGCTAAATTGCATTTTTAATGCTGCTACACCAACCTGCTCCAGTTAAATTTAACCCAACTCCTGTTGCATTTTCCATATTCCATGATCAAACATGATCAAATGCAGGGGTGTCACGGTCTTTTCAGGCTGCTCCTAAACTGTTTCAGGCTTCAAGTACTTAAAAACCTGCTTATTTGCACAGCTTTTTAAACACAACTTAACCTGACAATCATTTCAACTTGTTAAATATAATTTTTGTAATCTGTTTTAATTGCTTTTCTTGTTTGGTTCTACGGCACTCCATGTGTTTTATAAATAAACTTGACCTTGACCTTATTATTGTCAGTTACTGGAGTATTTATTACATATACAGGAGCAGGGATTGTAAGACACTTAAAGCTATTTTATTAACCAGATGTTTAATTAGAATAGCTCTATGGGTGTTTGTTGTTTTTCTTGGACAACTGAATCAAATGTTGCCCAACTCCTGCAGCTGCGTTGCTGAAACTGAAACTGTCCTGCTCTTATGAGTGCTGAAAACCTTCCAAACCTCATGCTGCTGTTATCAAGCCTTTGTGTGTCTCATTCTTTTATTTCATGGTGCTCTTTCCTCCCTGAAGAGCCATATAAACAGTACCTTTCACTGATGCCACGCGCCAACAACACATCATCACATGGCATGGACAGATGATGCCGGCCAGCTTCAGCAGCCTGCACGTGATTCAGCAGCACCAAATGCAAGGTTACACGGCTTATAGTTGGGGGGGTTGGGGAGCAGGGAAAGCAGAAACTATGAGGCCACTGTAACAGGATGTACTTACTCCCAGGCACTGGCCTGGCCCAAATATAATCCCTTTGCTGACAAGCAGGCATTCTTTACTCAGACAATAAGCATGTGTTAGTCACTTTTATTTTACGATTGCATCTCATTTGACACCTTTTAAGGTGCTTTTCTGGGCAGCTTTACATTTCTCCAGACAGATTTCATAAAAGCTCTGCTGTGACTTGTCTGCAATGTCAGAGGAGTGTTTAGTTTACACTCGTGTGGGCACGAGAGCTGGCACGAGAGCGGACTTCGTGACTCATTTATTTATTTATTTATTTAATATATTATTTTTTTTCCTCCTCTTCGCGTCGCGTCCTTGGAAGGAGGAAAACATGGACTAAAGCTTGACCAAACCACCGCGAGATCTGCGGAGAAATTCACAATCCAGCATCCGTTTGTGGTTTTATCACAACCCAGAGCTCGGACGCCCAGCCAGGTGTGATTTTATACCTTAAACCTACAGGTAAATAAATTTAACACAACAAACAATCCAGGAAAGTTGCAGTGCTTTCCTACCTGATGGCGAGCAGCTCGTGTAGGAGGTAGGCTGCAGCAGCCAGCAGGGCCCCCCCGGTGATGTACAGGGTCTTTTTCCACCAGGACTCGGAGCCCAAAGCCGACATGATGCCTCCGTAGTCCTGCAGAGGGAAGGCGATGATGTAGCCATACAAAGACTGCTGCTGCTCGGAGCCGCACAACCCGACCGGAAGGCTGTGGTTCCGCCCAAGTTCAACCACACACGGCCGGGAAGAAGCGAAGCCAGCAGCCCAGTGCATCCTCCCTCCTTCGGTTACAACCAGCCCACTCCCTCCCTGCTGCGGTCCCCGTGCGGCTTCATGGAAACAGATTATTTACGGCATGGCGGCGGGGATGTTATGTTTATCCAGAGAACTGGAAGGTGTAAACATTGTGCTTCCTCCTCCTCTTCTTCCTCCCCGGAAAGATGCTCGGCACTCAGCTGTTTTTTGTTTTTTTTTTGTTTTTTTTCAATGCAGCTTCCAGAAAGCCTTACGCAACCTGTAAACACCGCATCCAAACTTCCGGTTTTATTTCAAAATAAAATGGTCATCAGTTTGACACCATTTCTTTCCAGATTTTTTTGTTGATTTATACACATTTTTTATTCATTCCTTCCTTTATTCCTTCATTCATTCTCCTAACCGCTTAATCCAATTCAGGGTCGTGGGGAAGCTGGAGCCTATCCCAGCAATCTTTGGGCGAAAGGCAGGGTACACTCTGGACAGCTCGCAAGTCCATCTCAGGGCCATAATTTTTTTTTTTTTTTAACCAAATTTATAGCCGTTTAGGTCTTACGAGGGGTGGGAAAATCAAATCGAAAAAATGGAAATCTGGATTTTTTTTATCCACAATTTTAAAATTGACTTTTTTTTTTTGTTGTTAAAAAAATCAATTTTTTGTAATAAATAAATTAATGCACTGTAAAAAATGTTGTAATTTTTATTGTTTTTATTTATCTTCTTACTTGGGCATTATAGCAGCAGAACGATGGTCTAGCTACTGTGTTGTTTTTTCCTCACTGAAATGAAGAAAAATGACGAGCAAAAAAGAAAAAAAAAGCTTTATACATTTTTATTTTGTTGTTTTTAGTCTACAAAAATCCCCAATATTGGAGAATTTTGAGAATCCAAATCGAATCGAATCGGGACAAAAGCATATCGTCACACCGCTATGTCTTACCATGAATTTCTACAATGTTTTAATTTGTTTCTAATATTTTTAGAAACTCCTCTAATAGACTCCTTTTGGGAAAAGCCTATTAAGGCTGATATGTGCTTGTTTTGTTTGACAAAATAAAGATTCTATTTATTATTTACATCTATTTTTGTATAAAGAAACAAATAAAAGCAGTTAAAAAAAACCTTTAAGGAGCTTGAACCACTGTATGGTTTGTATTTTTATATCCAAAATAACCTGATAAAAGCTCAGTCATGGATCATACAATTGATGTATGACTGAAGTTAACTAGGTTACTGCCTAGTTAACTATGTTTTACCCGGTGTTTATTTGTTTGTGTTCAAGATAGCTCAAAAAGTTATGGACGGATTTTCATGAATTTTTTAGGAGTTTTTGGAAATGTGAAAAAGAAGAACTGATTTAATTTTGGTGGTGATCCGGATCACCATTTGGATCCAAGATCATTTTAAAGGCCTTGGCGCTCTCTCAGTGCTTCTCTAGTTTAAACCATATACTGACTGAAATAAATTAATGTATAAATATTTTTGACAATAGATCTGGTATTGTTGTAAAGTTTGTCTTTTCCCTTTTAAATGGAGACACATTTCTAAGGAAGGGGCATTTTAAGGAATAAGCAGCAGAGTTCGGCCGGCTTATGGTGATTACACCCCTTAAAATAACACCCCTTGTTTATATTTCTGTTAAGTACACGTCAAACATTACATAACTAACAAATAATAGAGGAAAAAATGGATAATCTATCAGTAACAAATTAACAGAAACAGCCTTTAGTTTTATATTGAAAGCCAAAATAAGGCGGCTTCCGGTGCTGACGTCCCAAAGTAAAGGACCTTGACGCAACTTGCCCATTGTCTCGCACCAGTCACCCCGCCCTGAAGAGCGCCCCGCATCCCAGTGAAACCAGAGGAACAGCGCACGTGACATAATCCAGACTAACATCAGTACACATTAAACCAGCATCAGATATTCTGCTTTAATCTGTTGCTGCACTAAAGGAACTAATTACATAAAGTTGCTTGCTGTTGATGATGTAACCATGTTAAAGTTACCAAACAGGAACATAAGAGTAGAGTTCAAGTCTTACTGTGCTATGTGGGTCCAGTTTTATTGCATTTTCTAGTATACTTACTCTGGAACAACTTCGGAAGTACAGCAGGACGGACATGTTGATGTCTCCACCCCGCAGCAGGTGCGCTGGAAGTCTGTCTGTCCCGCATGCCGAGAGCCGGCAGGAGCCAACCTGGAGGAAAGAGGATCCCGTAGCTTACAGTTACATCACTAATAAGCTCCCCGCGGCTGTCTGCTCCAAGTCGGTGACAGAAACTCCCTTTAAAACTGAACTGGATGAACTAATGATGTACACTTGTGCTCATATGTCTTCATCCCCTTTCATTAAAGAAAAGGCTGAATTTACAACAGTCACTCAAATACCTGGAGACTTAAAAAGAAACAATTACTAAAAATTTACAAAAATATAATTTAGTAATATAAGACACTGTTTTTTCATTTAATTGAGTTGAAGAAAGAAAAACAAACAAACAGGTCCTGGATAAATTAGAGCACTTTTCTGTTGAACAGTGGGACAAAATACCTGTCAACAGGTGCAGAAGTCTGACTGAGAGGAACAGAAAACACCTGACTGGAGCGGAAACATTAAAGCATTGTTCAACTAAATATTAGTTTATGAGTGATGGAATATGGAATAAATTATCCTATTTGTTTGCTTTTTAAAAAATATTTCTATTGAACCAGAATTAGAAAATAATGTAATGATTTTCATAAGATTTTTTTATTATTATTATTTTAGTCAATTTCATCTTATTTTACAGGCAGCTGTTTTATTCCTTCTTTAATGAATAAATATGAGCACAACTGTAGGTTAGTTATACAAGTACGCAGAATTAAACACATACAGAATGCGATAATAGTGGACATCGGTCTGATATTGTTAATTTTAATCATTTTTTTTTAGGCTAAACATGATTTAAAGCCGTTATTGGTCTCTTTAAGAACACCATACAAGCGTGACTTATTCGCTGCCATAGGGTGAGATCTGTGTTACATAATACTTCCACATGAAACCCATTATAATCCCAGAGGAAGTGGCTGCCCTCCCCCCTCCTCGTGAGGGCACAATTTATACAGGCTTAGCATCTAAAAATGGAATTCATAAAGCCTTATTTAGTTGGCACCCAGGACCAAATAAATTGGATTTATCCTATGCTCAGATTAAACACGTCCAACACATAAAAGGTTAGTTTTAATGGAAGAGATAAAGATTTGCTAAATATTAATTCAAAATGCTAAGCTGACCTTAAAAAAAAAAAAAAAACCAGAAAAATAATAATAATTAACTGCTGCACTATTGAGGAATATAGTAAAAGGAGGGTCTATTTTCATCATTTATTAAACACTTAATGTTTATTTAACACTTCAACAACACCACAGAGTCCTTCTCATCATATCTAGAGGAAATTTTTTCTCTTTCCTTGAATAAATTCAGTCTTGTGTGCTGCGTCAAAGCTGGCCAATAAGGCGGCAGGACTCCATCCCTGCATCTGAATCATTGTTTTTATTTTCATACATGCTCCGGCTTGGAGTTGCTCAGCTGTGTGTAGCAGCAGCGTGGTTCTCTGGATGCGGGCTGCTGTCTGAGGCTTCATCACTCTGTTTGACTGCGTGCAGAGCGTAGTTGATGGCAGTGCTGTTGGTCCAGCTCCAGGCTCCAGATACGGGGTTGTACATCATTCCTTGGACAGACTGAACCAAGAAACCGTCTGACAAAGGACAGCAACACAAAAGATGGCATCACAGGCAATTAAAAAATACACACAAAGATAGAAAATATTCACTGTGTGCTTCACATATTTTGCTGTCACGACATTTTAAAACCTTTTTAAACACTTGCCCTTTTTTATTTTTCGCGTGGAGGGAAATGCCTCCATGTGTTGGATCTGTCTCACATGTTGGAATCAGATGGACTTACTGGGCTCCAGGAGGCGCTCCAGCTCTTCTGGGCTGATAAACTTTTCCCAGTCGTGTGTCCCGCTGGGAACAATGCGAAGCAGCTGCTCAGCCACGACGATAGCCAGAGCGTATGACAGGTTGGTTTTATTTATAGTGGTGAGGAAGAGTGACCCGCCTGGCTGCACATGAAAAGAGGAGAAAACTTTCTTCAGAAATCATGTTTTAGGACTTTCATACAGGTTCCAGTTACATAACCAAAGGCGTGCTGCTGTCTTAGTAAACAGGATATATATAGAATAGACTTAAAGCCCTTAGTGGAAAGAATCCAGGAAGAGGAGTGTAAAGTATCAGGGTGAAACTTAAATGGGATTAAGAGTTTCAACAGAGGTAAAGGTTGTTTTAGAGAAATTTGGGTCAGTTCAATTCAACTTGATTTATATAGCGCCATATCACGGCAATACCATCTCAAAATGCTTTACGACAGAAAAAAAACCATAATGAAAGCCATTTCATAATAGCCTATATAAAGAAACCAACTCAATCTCCCATCCTGAGCAAGCACACTGGCGACAGTGGGAAGGAAAAAACTCCCAATTAACAGGAAGGAAGAGAGAGAGAGAAAGAAGCTCAGTGTATTAGGAAATGTCTAAACCTATAGCAGCATAACTAAGGGATGCTAACCCTCCCTAATGATAGGACTTATCAAAAAGATAAGTCTTCAGCCTAGTCTTAAAGGTGGGGAGGGTGTCTGCTTCCCTAACACTAACTGGGAGCTTATTCCATAAGAGAGGGGCCTGATAACCAAAGGCTCTGCCTCCTGCTCGGTCAGAAAGAAAAGTGTGTATGTGTTTCATCAACAAGCAGAGGCAGTGAAGATTAGTCTCTTATTTTGTCCTCTCAGTTCCTCTGGCCCACTGACCCAGGAGATTACGATCCTCAGGCCTCAGCACTGATGAAACACACTCCAAATCTCACACACAGCAAGTCCCAGAGATGCAACACAGATGCAAACACAACAAAGTCCCCATATGCACATTAAGAGGCACTCAGGTGAACACTCAAACACACACATACGGTATTCATGCAGGAATATCTGTACTGAGAAAAGAGACGAGGGAGTGAAGGAAAAAAAAAAAAAAACACGTGACGAGACGGACCTTCAGCACGCTGTTGCAGCAGAAGGTAAACGTTTCCAAGTCGGCCAGATGTTCCACAACCTCAGATGCCACAATGGCGTCAAACTGGGCCCCTCCCTGCTCGCCCCCCTCTTCACCTGCGAGCTCCTCCAGGGTGCACGCCCGGTAGGACACCGAGTCAGCGAGGTCTGGGTCATGTGACGAATGCAGCTGGGCGATGCTGATGCTTTCTTCTACTGGATCGACGCCCAACACGTTGGCTCCCAGGCGACCCAGTGGCTGAGGAAAGAGGCTCATTTTTTTATTACATGCTTGGAGACATTTTTATCTAAATTCTGTGTTGAGTTAAAAACAGTCGCAAGAGGAGTTTTTTTTCCAACATAAGCTGTCCCTCAAAACCTTCTCCTCAGCTCCTCCTTCATACATGTGTTTCATCATCATACATCAGTTTCCTGCTAATATGAATTTATATTCTGCGTCCAGAAGAGAAAACTATCCCTCAAACATTCCCTGCATGCCTATACATTGTTTTTAGCACATTAAGATGCCCTGTGAATCAAGTAAAAAGCACATTTTAAGTGTTTCAGCGAACTGTAGGCGAAATAAAAACAGTAGTTTGGTCTGAATGGTGCATTGTTGGATAAGATACCATTAAATTATAGTAACCTTATTTGAATTTAGTTTATTTGTAAATCAAAGGAAAATACACATAGGAGATGAAAAAATGTGAGTAAATACAACCCTGTAATACCAGTATAATACCAGTTTATGGCAGCAGCCCAGCTGAGGACAAGCTCCCAGCGCGACATTCACATTGTAGCTTTGATGCCGACCGTAATTATCTGGTGTTAAATAGCTCAGTTTTAAAATGTAAAGATTATTTAAGATTTTATGAAGCAGAAAACTTGTTTGGCACATTTTTAAAGCACAGCTGGTTCAGGTTACATCATCATTTTTTCACCTGCATGCATTTAACCTGTGCAGTTGCGGCTTTACGTGTTCACAGGGTGATACATAGTCGTGTAACACATGCACCAACATGCTCTTATTGCTTTTATTACAGTTAATATTTACATATAATAGTGTAATTGCTATACAGCACGTATGTAAAAATGGCAACCTTTATATTACTGCTTTCATCATCAGTTGTTTACTGTAGCACTTCCACACTGGGACTCTTTATTCTTACTCTTATCTAAAGTATTGACAAATTATTTTGTTAACTTTACACTTGTTTCTGTAATAACTGGAATTTCTCCACTGTGGGACAAATAAAGCGTTACTTGTGTTATCAAGCCTTTTGCAATGAATTAGTTGTGTTACTGCAACTATTTATGATACACCAAAATGCTGATTCATGATGTGCTGGGTTAAAGAGACATAAAATGGCATATTTATGTGGTTGTGTTTGTGTCTGTGTATGAAATCACCATCAGCAAGGAAAAACTAGAGATGAGGTAGATAAAATAAAACATTATAACAGATCAAAAAGGATTTAAATAGAACTTTAAAACAACATTAACGTAGACATTAAATAAGAACATAAAATTATTATGGATAAATTAAATAAAAAATGAAGAAAGGAAATAAACAACTAAAAATAGAATAAAAACACAAGTTAAAATACTTTAAAATGCAAATCTATGTTGCTTTTATCAATTCAACTAAAGCAAGCTTAAAAAAGTAGTTTGGTTTTACAAAACATTTGGGTTTTTTTTTAAGTCCCCAAGAAAGTTCATCCACAAGTATAGACCAAAATAAAGTTGTCTCTATTGTGGATTTTAGTTCTAACTTTGGCGTTTATTTAAAAAGAAGATGCTGTTCTGAAGACCTGGAGGCTCATCATGTAAAATGTACTGAAAACCAATACCATTAAAGGTCTTACAAACCAGTAAAATGTCCCATATTTTATATTTTTTCAACTATATCATCTGGGTTTCAGAGGTCCAACAATATTATACTCAAAGTGTATTCATGCGAATTCAGCTTTTGTCCTTAAATTCAGCCACTGAGAAAGTGTCTGACTCTACTGACAACAGGCTGTTTCAGTGTCTGAACCTGTAAATAATCATGATTAGTGAGCGTATTTCCCTTCTTAAAGTCACAGTTTCCTTCAGGAGACCAGAAAATATGTCAATTATCATTTCTCAAAGTATTAAAATGGTGTAAAAATGTATCTGCATCCGCACACATTTCAAAGCATCATGTTGTTAGAATATCGTTAGGATGATAAAAACCCACCTGAGCTACATTTCTAACCTGTTGACAAAACTATGATCTGATTCAAAATAAAGCCAACATGCTTCACAGCTTCAAAGTGACAGACTGCAGATGTACTAACTGTGTCTCCATCTGAGCTTCATCATTAATAACCAAAACCTCAGCTTTGTCCTGGTTAAGTTGCAAAACATTTTCTTCTTTCCATGTTTTTAATATCAAATTAACATTTAAAAAAAGGTATCAACTGGTGCAGGGTCTACAATAACATTAATTACCACTACTTCTTATCATAAATAATCTAGCAAAATGTAATAATGGAGAAATTTACAAGGCAGTTTTTTTTTTAGTCTCATATGAACAACAGTTTACAGATGTTGAAACACTGTATAGGTTAAGATTAAATATCCACTCTTTGGTTTTAAAGATGGAAAATGATGCATAAAAAACATTTACAATGCATCGTCAGAATATCAGTAACTACTGTAGCAGGTGTAGGAGATGTCCTGAACTTCCTGATAAATCTGCAACGTCATCAGATTTTTAAGCAGACAAAATGAAAAACAAAATAAGTTCTGTATTTTGTGTAGAACTGAAGCAGAATGGAGGCTTAAAGGAGCATCAAATGAAAACCCTGTCACTCAAAACTGCTCAAAATACTTGAGTAAATGTATTTAGTTACTTTTATGTCATGGCTCTTGCATTTTAGCTTTCTCTTTTGTTGAACAGTCCAGGTGACTTTATTTCTACCCGTAGGTAGATTTGTTGTACAGCAATTTCAGGTTTGGTATCACAGAAGACAGTAAATAAAAAAGACACATAAACAGACATTCTGACATTCACAATGGCTAGCGACAGTGGTTGGGAGTGAACTATGTCGCCCTCTCCTGGTGAAAAGTGTTAAACTGCTCGCCTGGCCAGAGGGGCTGACGTGCGTCCTCCCACAGCTTTATCCTGACAGATTCACAGCGACGAGACACGCAGCAACATCCACAACACCAACATGGCATTTCTGTGTGCTCTTCTGTCTCGATACGACAATCTGCCTTCCAGAGCCATCTAACAACAGGACCTGATTTTGTCTTCTCAGATCACACGGCATGGCTGGTGTGTCCCCAGCTCCGGCGCAAGCTGACCAGCTATCAACACTAACAAACAGATAAACAACTGTACACGAGCAAGGGTCCCATCCACCACACTGAGACCAGTCAAACCACAAGATAAAGAGAGCTGAGGTGACATCCAAGAGGACCAGTAGTGGAACACACTGACTGCGCACGTTTATGGAAAAGAAAGCCTCTGTGTGATGAGGAGGAAAGTTACCTCTGTGAGCAAACCTCCCCCACAGCCCACATCCAGGATCCTCAGTCCGGCGAGCGGTTTCCCAGGGTGATGCGCTCTGTGCACGTTCAACAGATTATCCCTGTGAGAAAAGTCAAAATTTCAACCTTGTCTCATGTGTTCAAACCACTACTTGAAAATAAAATGAGGGGGGATGTGATTCTTACTATCTGGAGTCTTTGCCGCTAAATAAAAACAAAAATACATGTTTTCTTGCCTCTTCCGTCACACAGGTGCATATATCCCTCCTACATCACTCATGTAACACCCTCAGATTATCCTTCCTGACAGCCTCAGACACCAAACACAAA